>NC_135305.1:171131290-171435713 GCF_048772815.1 Callospermophilus lateralis
CTAAAAATGAGTTTGACGCTCGCTCCATGCATGACCTTCAAAACGTGTGCTACGAGGCACAGACACAAACGTGCGCCAAAGAGAGCGAGGTACATGCATCTACAGCTAACTAGTCTACAAAGTCAGAACAGATATCACTATAAAATCACCACGACTACAACCAACGCGAGGAATAAGAATAAATGAGACATTGCCTTTCTTTCCTTGACGAAGCTCATGAAATACAGAAATCAACTTTCTAAAACATCGGGTGGGTGGTGCATAGGAGTACGTCTGTGCATGGTGGTTGCTTGATAAGGGATCGTTATGGTTTGGATGTGGGGTGTCCTCCAGAAGCTCATGTGGGAGACACTGCAGGAAGGTCCAGAGGGGAAATGATTAGATTATGAGAGCTGTGGCCTGGTCGGGGGGACAGTCCATGGGCTGGGTCAATGATTTGAGTGGATTAACGGGTGGTAGCTGGGGGCCGATGGGGCCTGTTGGAGGAGGTGGCTCCCTGGGGATTTGCCCTGGGGGACCGTATCACCCTGCCTTCTATCGCTCAGGGCTCTGCTTCCTGGGCTGCCAGGGGCTGAGACGCTTTCCTCCACCAGGCCCTTCTACCATGATGTTGCTTTGCCTCTGACCCAGAGCAACGGAGCCAGCCGACAATGGACTGAACCTCTGAACAACGTGAGCCAAAATGCACTTCTCCTCCTCTCCGTTGTCCTTGCCAGGTCTTTGGGTCACGGCGGTGAAAAGCTGGCAAAAATGATCACCCATGGAATAAAGAACAAGGGACACAATTGTGTGATTCCTTGGAGTCTGGCAATTCCTTGGGGGCATTGCAGCCAGGGGTAAGAGATGTTCAGGGTGTCATGGTTCAGTAGCCTCGTAAGCAGTTCTGAGATACGGAGTAGAGCTGAATAGTCAGGAAGTGCCCATACGGAGAGAGAATGAAATGTGAACCAGCAGAGAGCTAATTCAGGGGGCTTTCACAAAAAGGTCACCGCGGTGGGCACCGGGAGTTCAGCACCCCCGGAGACACTGGAAGCTCTGTGCCCCCGAGGACACCGGGGGGCTGTGTAGATCACACCTCAGAACCGTGGGGCTCGAATCACCTCCCCCCTTCCTTTACTGATTGACACTTGTTCCTAAATGTGTTAACCCCCCAGCCTTACCGGCCGGTCTTACCTGTGAGCCAGGCATAGTCCTGTAGTCAGAGAAGGCTCTCAGAGTTTCAGGTTCTTTCTTCTTGTTGTTGTTGTTCTAATTATTTAGACATGACAGTAGAATGCACTTTGACACCTCACACATAAATGGAGCATGACTTCCCATTCTTCTGACGGCACCTGATGTAGAATCACACGGATCGTGTGGTCATGATTGCACATAGGGCAAGAACGACCGATTCATTCGACTGTCCTTCCAACCCCCATACCCCTCCCCTCCCTTCTCTCCCCTCTGTCTAATCTAAAGTACCTCTCTTCTTCCCTAGCACCCCACTTATTGTAATCTAGAATCTGCATATCAGAAAATACATTCAGCCTTTGTTTTGGGGAAATTGGCTTATTTTACTTAAGATGATATTCTCCAGCTCTATCCATTTACTGGCAAATGGCATCATATCATTCGTCTTTAAGGCTGAGTAATATTCCATATCGTGTATGTGTACCACATCTTCTTTATCTATTCATCTGTTGAAGGGCACCTAGGTTGGTTCCATAGTTTAGCTCCTATGGATTGAGCTGTTATAAACATTGATGTGGCCGCTTTACTCTAGCGTACTGATTTTAAGTCAAGTTAGAGGTGTAGGACAGATTCACCCATACTAAAATGAAACATGCAAGATATAGCTGCGTGCACGTTGCACAGACAGCCCCTCAAATGGCCCCAATGGTTCCCACATGTGATATCCACACTCATGATCTTGGCCCTTTGAGTGTACACTGGACCCAGTGACCTGCTTCTAAGGAACAGAATATGGTAGAGAGATGGGATATGACTTCTGCAATTAGGTTACAAAATGATGACTGTCTGGACCACTCTCTCATGCTGGGAAGCTAGCTGCCCTGTGAGGTGTACTGTGGAGAAGCCCCATATCATGGTGAGGAACTCAGACCCACAGCAGCGGGGACCAGAGCCTGCTGACCACCTGTTAACCACAATATGAGTGACCCATCAGCCCCAGCCTGGTTGTGAGATGACTGCAGCCCAGGCCCACCACGTGACTTCCGCTTGTGGAGGACACTGAGCCAGGGGAGCCAGAAGAGCCACACCTAGATTCCTGACCTGCAGAAACCGTGAGATAATGGATAGTTTCTGGCTTAAGCTGCAGGTTTGGGGATAACCCGTTACTCAGTGGTATGTTACTAACTTAGCAGCATCAGAAAGATAGAAAGTTTCTATCATTTTCTCATGACGATGTAAGAGCTTCAGAAGAGGTACTACCTTCTCTGTGCCATCGAGCGGCACTACCCCAAGTTTTCAAACAACAACTTTCAGAAAAGGAATTTAAACAGGTCACTGGAGATTTTGCCCGGCTCTTAATTTTTTTTTTCATAGAATTCATAGGGCTGAATTTACCACCTAGAACAATAACTCATTTATTGCACACAATAACAGACGTTATAACCTGAGCAAACATATTTGAGCTAAAATGTGTTACAGCCCGATGAGAGTCATTAACTTTCTACAATTGATTTCTGACTCTTTGTGTGTTTGTCGAAGCTATTGACAGAAATACTAAACCCTGCTACTTTTCTTTCTTTCTTTATTTTATTTTTTATTTTTATTTTTTTTTTTTTTTAGTATCAGGGATTGAAACCAGCAGTGTTTAACCACTGAGCCACAGCCCTTTTTAAAATATTTTATTTAGAGACAGGGCCTCGCTTAGGGCCTCTCTAAGATGCTGAGGCTAGCCTCGAACTCACCATCCTCCCGCCTCAGCCTCCCAAGCTGCTGGGATTACAGGCATGCGCCACTGTGCCCAGCAACCCTGCTACTTTTCTTCCTGAAAAGGAAAATAGTGATTGAATGTCGTCTGAGTGTGTCCATTATCAAGATACAGTTTGAAGAGCCATACATTTGAGACCATAGAGATTAAGTTGGACAGAATCATCATATAGTAAGCCTTCAGCCTCCTTCTCAACTTGATCATCTTATCCTAAAAAGGTCTATAAACTAAGATATTTTATGATGGACGCACGTGTTTTGAGTGCCGCCTGTTTACTCTCTTAGGGAGGGAATTCCATCTTAGGGTTTCCAGATAACCAAGCACAAGCCACTTGATACTTGACAGATAGGATTGACAGCAGTTTATTAGTCACATATAGTCCTGGAGAGAGGGACCCACGTGCCATGCAAGGACACATGGGGGTTTCACTCTAGAATAGAGTGAGCAGCCAGAGGCCTTGGGAAGGTGAAGCTGGCTCCTGATAATCCCATGATGTGGTAGGGAACTGACACCCTGTAAGCAGGAACTGCATTCGGCCTATTTAGAAAAAGGGATATTTGTCCAGGGGATGCTTAACACAGAGGAGAAGTTACACGAAGACCCTCTGAGGCTCTCCTGATTTTACCTGAGTCAAGGCAGCACTTCACTATGGCTTACATTGTCATACTCTTGAAATGTTCCATACAAGGGGCTCTGGAGTCTCTGTTCACATTCTCTAGATGTTAATCTGACCAGGATCTTCTATTTAAGCAAGACATGATAGAATGTGTACACCAATTTAAGACAGACCTGTACCCACAAAAGGATATATATTTGGCTTTTGTAAATCCCCCAGAGTCCTCTGTGAACTTAGGCTTGCTTGATTTTTCCAATTTTTACAAAAGAAGATGGCCGGGCCCGGTGGTGCACACCTGTAATTCCCAGTAGCTCCAGAGGCTGAGGCAGGAGGATCATGAGTTCAAAGCCAGCCTCACCAATTTAGCGAGTTTCTAAGCAACTCAGTGAGAATCTATGTGCACAGTGAATTCAGAGGGGTATACCAGGCATTGAATTCTGTCTCAACTCCATTGATAAACACTTCACTATTTCTAATTTTGGCTCCATGTTGGTAAAAATACAATACATGTATTCAAACCTTTCCCACCAAAGAGAAAGCCAGAATCAGGACTTGAAATCACCAGCTCATTGTGACACTCTGGGTGAAGAACTGGGATTCAAACTCAGATTAAACTGACCCCAACACCAAGGGTTCGGTACACATTCTTCAAGCCACTGGTCAGCTATGAGATCTTCTGGCAGTACTTTACCCCTCAGGGTCTCTGTTCCTTAAATTGTGGCTGTATAAACAAATGTATGTTACTCCAATAAAGGATATCTACTTCCTTTTGGGGGGGTTGCGTGGGTGGGGAGAAGTACCAGGGATTGAACACAGGGGTACTCGGTCACAGAGCCACATACTCAGACCTAGTGGTATTTTATTTAGAGACAGGGTCTCACTGCGTTGCTTAGGGCCTCGCTAAGTCGCTGAGGCTGGCTTTGAACTCAGGATCCTCCTGCCTCAGCCTCCCCAGCCGCTGGAGTACAGGTGTGCGCCATCACACTGACTCTCTCTGTCTCTCCATCTCTTGGAGAAACGGTCACAAAGAAGTATAATGCTCCCTCCTTTGATTTGAATTCTTTTGATTCTATTTGTGTCTAGAGCTGGGAAGCAAAAATAGATGCTAGATTGACGGATAAGTAGACAGATGGTAACATGTGGAGCCATCAGAGTTCAGTGATCCCTTGCTCCTGGATTGTACTTTACAGTTTGCAATGCCTCTGCATAGAATTTTTTTTTTAAGAATTCAGACGATGAATAATTAGTGCCTATCCACAATGTCCCAGGCACCGTTCCAGATACTGAGACTGTAGAATAAACAAAAGAAAAATATATTCCAGTGCCTTCACTTAGCCTAAATCTCCGTGCATAGGTAGTGAGGACTCAAAACTGAGAAAACAATTCTCTTATAAAACAGATGGTGGATAATAATTGTTGTGGAGAAAAAGCAGAGAAAGAGGATAAAGTTTGCTTCTGGGAAGCGGATCACAATTTAAAATATGGTCATCTGGGGAGGCTGCTCCGAGAAGGTGACATTTAAGCAAAGGCTTGAAAAAGCAAAGCGATCAAGAGTGCTCTAGTCATAGGCAACTGTAAATGCAAAGGTCCTGGGGCAGGAAGCCAGCTGTGATGTTTTGTTCCACAAAGAGCAAGGAGGTCAATGTGATTGAGGGAAGGGAGCAGAAGAGAGTGACAGAAAAGGTGAGAGACGTTCGGCAGGGGCGGATTGGGAAGGTTTGGCAAGCCATGACAAAGGCCTTGCTTGACTCCTGCTCCAAGTGAGATGCGAGGGTTAGGACAGACAAGTGGCAGAGTCTGAAGTAGGTTTTAAAAGATCGCTCTGGTTGCTGGGTCGAGAATGGATGGGGAATGTGGGCTAGAAGGAGGGAGAATCAAACAGGTACTACGGCAGAATCCAAGGGAGAAGGTCCTGCTGGCTTGTTCCGTGGGGTTAATCGTGAAGATGGCGAGAAGTAACAGGATTCTGGAAATATTCTGTAGGCACAGCAGTAGGATATGCTTAAGTGGATGACAGGACTAATGGGAAGAGTTAGGGTGACTCTGAAGGTTTTTGATTGAAGCCAGGAGAAGGAGAGAGCTCTGCACGAAGTTCCCAAGACCAGTAGTTCAGGGCCCCGGATTTCAGCCTGAGCTCTGGAATCTGCAATGTTTGGGGGGGAAATGAGGACAGAAGAACACAGATCACCTGCGTGTGCTTTATGACCCACGGAGATCTTAGAGTCTGTCTCTCCCCAGAATGCCTTCCCTGCTGAGCTGCGTTTCCCTGCAGGGGCAAGGCTAGGTCCCCGTGGGAAGCCTGGACATTGAAGAGCACATAACTCTGGGGCAAGACCCAGGTGAAGGAATGAGCAGGCACCTAGTGGGTTTTCTGCAGCCTGCATCCGAGTGACCTGTGACTTGGGAGCCCTTCCCCTCAGACATAGCAGAGGGGAGAGTGCCTGCTTCTTGGGGGCTTGGGGGACAAGGCAGAAGCAGCAGGGGTCACCGCAACCCCGCTTCCCCACCCCTGCACTCAGGGGAGCCCTGGGTATTTTTCCACTGGAGAGCTGCTTCTGTGGGCTGCGGTGGCAGGAGCTCCTCCTTCAAGATGACTCAGCGGCTCTGGTGTGCCGCCAAGCTCCTGCACCCAGGGGAGCCCGAGGAGGCTCCAGGCAGTGGGGATGGCTCTGGGGTCTGGATGCCACTTTTACCCACCTAACAGGGACTTCTGTTGTTGTTTTTTTTTTTCCCCAGCAAACCACCACGCTGTGCCAGGCATGCAAACATGTCGTCTGCTCGATGCGTTTGGAAGGCATTGGAAAGTGATGCAAAGTGAGGTCCTTCTGAGCCTGGGTGGGGGGTACCCAGGATTAAACTCAGGGACACTCGGCCACTGAGCCCCATCCCCAGCCCTGTTTTGTATTTTATTTAGAGACAGGGTCTCACTGAGTTACTTAGGGCCTCACTAAGTTGCTGAGGCTGGCTTTGAACTCTTGCCTCAGCCTCCTGAGCCTCTGGGATTTACAGGCCTGTGCCACCACATCTGTCATGGGCCTGTGCCCTTTCTTGATTGCTACAGATGGCTACACCTTTGGTCTTTCTGAGCAATACCAGATTCTTCCAGGTGCTTCCAGAAGGAGGGTCTTGACAAGGGAAACTCAGAACACACCCTTTTAGCCTCACTTCTTCCTCAGACCCTGCAGATAGAAGGATGGGCTCCGGATAATAGCCATAGAGCACTCTTACGTAAGGACACACATTGCAGGAGAGGAAAGCAAAGCTTATTTCGGGATAAGTCCTTTTCCCTTGACAGAACTACCTTTTTAATGTATGATGGAGTTGGAGCCACAAACCAGCCACACACGTAGCTTCTTTGCCTAGGAAAGAAAGACCTGGATAAGAAGATGCCTATGTTTAACTCGATAAATGTCTCACCATTGTATCTCAGCTCCCCAACGTATATTTTTACCATCAGAAGCAGAGATTCTCTCAGCTGAGGTCATCTGCTGTTGAAAGTGGCAGAGAATGCCCCCCCCCTTCTGGCTCTGGACCAGGTGACCCACCTTCTCTGTTACCACCAGGGCCCTGAGCCATAGTCTCCCCACATTCCACACTAAAGAAATGATTTTGTTTTTCACCCCAGACAGGAACAATGTTTCTGTATTTATAAATCCAAGAGATTCAGACACATCTGCTCATATTTACACCAATTCTGTCGTGGCTGTAAAATTGCATATGCTTTTTTGATGAAACTTTATCTTAATTTCATTACCAGCATGATTCATCATGTGATCATTGCCTGATTTCCAAGTAACCAGGCAAAAGTGATGGCGAGCTTTTTCCTCTCTTTCTTTCTTTTTTTTTTTTTTTTGACTCATGACTTCAATAAAAATACTGTGCTATTTGCCTTCCTAGATGGAAGCCAAAGTGAGAGATTTTCAAGCTACTCAGGTGTCTGAACTGGAAGGGAAAATGGTTGACTTTCTCTTAAAATGGAAGTCACTGAAGGTCATGGGGAATGATGGTCTGACCCAGGCACAGAAAGCCAAAGGAAAGTGCATTTGGGGTGAGAAAACACACTGTAGAAGAAAGAGCTCAATATTTGAGCTATTAAGCTAGGCCTAAGTTAGCAGGAACCTTTGCTAGTGTGTGACTTTAAGCAAACCACATAACTTCTCTGAGCCTTTGCTTATTTACCAGCTGTGTTCCAAACCAGTAATTCTCAGCCCCAACCGATCATCAGTCACCTGAGGATGGGTGTAGAGTGTCCGATGCCTGCTCCTACTTCACTAAAAAGTGCATTCGATAGCATCTGGGTCAGCCTGGGAGTCTGGTGGGGTGAAAGCCTCTGAGCGGATTCTAGTGTTGAGACAGGTTTAGGAATAGTAGAGCAGGCGATTTCCAAGGTGATTTCAATGCTTCCTTAAGTTATTTTGAGCTTTGTCCTTAATATGACACTTGGCTAGATGATGACAATATCCTGTACCCCCGAGGAATCCCAGGCAAGGGTGCATATGAATCTGCAGATGAGTCAGCCACAGCACGTTGAGTAATCTAGGATTCTCATAATATACCTTTTTGGGTATGCACTCAGCCAGAAAGAGAAGATCTCTTGAGGCATTGAGAGGGGTGATCGCTCCCAGGCTCAAGGGAAGGAAATGTAACTGATTTATTTTCTAGAGGCCTAAACCACAGATCCCTCCCTGAAAAACTTCACATACGGTTAAGAGGAGCCATCGACACGTGAGCTTCCTACCAGTGATCTAGGCGGTGAGGTACATACAATGGCCAGCACATGAAGATTTCCTGATTAGAATACTGAAACCTGCCAGGAGTTACAATGAAAATATTGAACAACTAACACTTGGTAAGTGCCTACTCTGAGCTAGCTCTTGGGCTAAGACTCTCCTGCCTTATTCACTGATACTGCTCAATAGCCCAATGAGATGGGTGCTTGTGTCATCACCATTTTATAGGTGAAGATGTCCCAGAGGCTATTGTGGTTTGGAAGTGAGGTGTCCCCCAAATGCTCATGTGTGAAATAATGCAAGAGGGTTTGGAGGAGAAATGATTGGATAATGAGGTCTCGGCCCAATCAGTGAATGGACCCCTGATGGGATTAACTGGGTGGTGGCTGGAGGCAGGTGGGTGTGGCTGGAGGAGGGGGCCTTGGGGGCGTGGCTTTGGGGTCTCTATTTGTCTCTGGAGAGTGGAGTCTCTCTCTGCTTCCTGATCACCATGTGAGCTGCTTCCCTCCACCACACTCTTCCTCCATGATGTCCTGCCTCCCCTCGAGCCCCGAGGGATGGAGCCTGCTGTCTATGGACTGAGACCTCTGAAACTGTGAGCCCCCAAATTAACCTTTCCTCCTCTACAGTTGTTCTGGTTGGGTCCTTTAGTCACAGCTGTGAAAAAGCTGACGAAAACAAGAGGCATTGGTAGACTTGGTTACAGTCACAGAACTAGAGTGGCAGAGCCAGCCAGGGTACATGTAGATGTGACTCCAAATCCCACACCCACTAGTGTGCCATTTAACTGCTTGATGATGCTGTCATTGATGCAAAGGAAGGATGATCTGGTTCCAGAAAACAAAAATGTTCTTTTAAGACACATTAACTGATAGAATGTTAAATCAAATTTATAACCATGCAAAGAAAATGAAGTGCTGACTAGGCGAGGTGGTGCACGCCTGTAATCCCAGCAGTTTGGGAGGCTGAGGCAGGAGGATCACAAGTTCAAAGCCAGCCTCAGTAACTTAGTGAGGCCCTAAGCAGTATAGTGTAGACCTTGCTTCGAAATAAAATATAAAAAAGAAGGGTGCTGGGGATTTGGCTCAGTGGTTGAGCTTTCCTGGGTTTAATCCCCACACCAAAATAAAAAAATAAGTAATAAAAAAAAATTTTAAATGAAGTTCCTTTTTTTTCCCCTTTCTCATCAAAAGTTGCAATCCTGCTTGGCACGATGGCACACAGTGTTTGGGAGGCTGAGGCAGGAGGATCACGAGTTCAAAGCCAGCCTCAGCAATGGTGAGTTGCTAAGCACCTCAGGGAGACCCTGTCTCTAAATAAAATACAAAATAGCGCTGGGGATGGGGCTCAGGGGTTGAGTGCCCCTGAGTTCAATCCCCGTTATACCCCCACCCCGCCACCCCTCCAAAAAAGACCATTGTGGCTAGAGCAGATGAGGCAGAGACATGCTTGACGAAAAGAGACCAGGATCAGGCCATGTGGGACCAAGGTTGACCATGATGTGGAGTTTCAATTTCATCTCCAGGTAATGAACGTGTTGATATTCATCGAGAGGAAGGTCCATGCAGGTTAAGATTGGGGAAGGATTGCTCCAGCTGTCGTAATTTATAAATCACTTTTAGAAAGATCATGTTCCTTGTCTTGACTTTTTGGCAATTATGAAATCAAGTCTCAAGACATTTTTTTTTCAGTAGGCACATTTTAGGTCTAGATGTTAGGTCCTTGCCACGGAGTTGAGCAATGAAGAAATCTCTCCATATACTCCCTCGTGAACAAAGAAGACGTAGTATCTGAAATTCCCAAGGGCTGAGACCACCTGAACAAGGCTTGTGTCTCCATTTCTTGCAGGGACTGGGGTCTCTGGGAAAGCTCAGCATTAGCAGCTCTACATTAAGTAGCTCTTCTAAGGTGGATGGAACACTTTCTTAAACACTAGTTGAAATTCATTATTATAAATATTCAAAACCTTGCTAAGTTAACCCTTACATCACCCCATAGGAAGGTGAGGAATAACTGTGCTTGTTGAATTGACGCACATCCTATACTGTAAAGACTGAGTAAAAGTTAGGTATCATGATGATTACCGCTGCCATTATTTTTGCAGGTTAACTAATAAAAAAATTGAAAATATTATCCCTAATTAAAAAAAATCCAAAATGACTTCATTGAAGCATGAAATGACTGAAGAATCTAAAAATGACTGAAAACTCTTAAATGACTTAAGTGCCAACCTGTCACCACAATTGGAAAACCTTACAGGAAACTTCATGTGACAGGTATCAGTGACAACCCAGGCTTTCTAAAAATACGGTATAAAATTACCTTCAGACTATATCCATAATGTGTATTAGAAACAAATGAATTTCATGTTTACACGAGACCCATCCCCAAGATATCTGATGAGGTATATGCAAATATTCTAAAATCCCAAATATTTCAAAACAAAAATCTCAAGTATTTCAGATCAGGGATACTCGACCTGTATTCTATGCTTCTATTTTACTGTGCAATTAGGGGTGGGGCAGGAAAATGCCTAAAATTGATTAAAATTGTTCTTACCAAACAGCTTAAAGTAGCCAGGCACAGTGGTGTATGCCTATAATCCCTGTGACTCTGGAGGCTGAGGCAGGAAGAAGATGAGTTCAAAGCCAGACTCAGCAAGGTAGCAAGGCCCTAAGCAACTTAGTGAGATCCTATCTCAAAATATAAAATATAAAAAGGGCTGGGGATGTGGCTCAGTGGTTAAGTGCCCCTGGGGTCAATCCCTGGTCCAAAAAAATAAATTAACAAACAAACATAAAGAAAAAAAGTCAGCTTAAACTTGACACCCAGATAATCTTAGTGTTCTACGTATTTTACAATAAAGTAGGCATTATTAATATTTCCCTTTCTACTGATGAAGAAATTGAAGCCCAGAGGTTGAAGCCACTTGTCCAGAGCCCCCAGGCTAAAATGTGGCATGTCCGATATTTGGAGCCAGATTAACATGTCTGCAGACCTTGCCTCCTCTGCCTGAAATCACTGGATCATTCCCTCAAAGATCATCAAAGTCAGAAGTCCAAGGTGCCAACATAGCTGAAGCCGCTAGGAACTTAGGACTCGAGAAAGAAGCTTTTAGGGAATGAATTTTCTTTTGACAGGTAGAATGTCCTGGCGAGGATTTTCAGGACCGAGAATATTAAGATTGCACACGTATACATATACATCTCTGCAAAGGGTTCAGTGGAAGCTTAAAATGTCTTTGTTAGTAAGAGGTTAGACATCTTTAGATAAAATATACTATAAGGTAAGACTTGGAAATTAAGAAAATTCTTTTTCTTACCTAGCTAAGAAAAAGAAAACTAGAATATGTTTTAATTGAAGAAATTACCCAGTGATTTAATATGAAATTTATTTTATTTTCAATGAATATTTTTCATGTTTTTTTTCTCCTTAAAACCCTTTCGTCTTGTTTCACTCAATACTTCAAGTGAGATATTCATTATTAAGTTATAATTACATGTGCAGCCAGGCACAGTGGTGCACACCTGTAATCCCAGCAGCTTGGGAGGCTGAGGCAGGAGGATCACAAGTTCAAAGCCAGCCTCAGAAAGAAGGCCCTAAGAAATTGTCTCTCAATAAAAAAATAAAAAGGGCTGGGGATGTGGCTCAGTGGCTAAGTGCTCCCGGGTTCAATCCCTGGAACCAAAAATAAATAAATTATAATTATATGTGCCATAAAATAGCTTTTGTTCCCTAGTTTCATTATGGTCAATGATGCTCGTCCAAATCTTTCAAATGGATAGGTAACATAAAATCTTTTTGAAGAGTTAACAACTAACCCATTTCATCAAAGAATGAAATCTGATCTTGGTATCTAAAGCTGCGATTGTCTTGTGGGAATTCCCATTGATGCCACCAAACTTAAAAATTCTCCCCAGATATGTGAGCCTCTGTCTGTGGTGGGAAATGACCACTCTCTATACTCTCAAATCATGAGATTAGAATGGAAATAACAACAACTGGCTCTATTGCAAGAACAGTATTTATTAATTTTTAATGCAGCAATATGTCCATATGGTCAAGATTCATTCATTTAAAAATGCTTTGGGATTAGAATATGGATAAATATTGCATAGTACATATTGTCCCACTTAGAGCTTTCACAAAGACCATATTATATGCTGTCAATATTATGATGACCCCACTTATTTCCTTTATTTGATTATCATAATTGTATTGCCACCTTTAAGTACTATTTGATTTTACTGTGAAATATAAATGACTAACAAATAAGGAGGCAGTTCATAAAAACCCACTAAGTAATTCTAAATGAGGCTGTTCCTGCAGCAGGGAAAGCTTGGTTCCTTGATAAAGCTCTTATTATATATGTCTAAGCCTGAGTTCGTGTACCATCCATTAGATGTGATCTGATAGCTCTGTAATAGAATGCAGAATCATCTCAGTTTCGCCTACAGTATGTGGACCTTCTTTCATAAGGGATAAAGTTACAGACTCATTAGTGTAACCGAGATATGTGCATTGAATTTTCTCCCACTAGTAGTTATAGGTCACAAAAACATTTAGAAATCATTAAGGTCATTTAACGATCCAATGCCATGACAAGTGGATGTTTTCAAGATGATGGGCTAAAGCCTATGGGGGGGCAGTGAGTGGCCTCGAGGACTTTTTTTGTTGTTGTTGTTCTATGTAGACCTCATCAACAATGCCAAGTATCAAGTTCAAGTTTAGATCACACTAAAATTCATTAGGCGAGAACATAATTCTGTAGACGAGGTCTTTTCTTGCAATCTAGGAAAAACCCTGAATGTCTCTTATTCTACCCAGTAATTACAGTTGCTAAGTTGGGTGGAATGCATGTTGAAATTTTAAAAGGGGTGAGTTTGAGTGGGGCTAAATATAGAAGCCATGATCCAGATCCCATTGTATTCGAATTCTACATGACTCAAGCAATTCCCATAGGTTGATAAGCTGTCTAATTTTAAATCACGATTCTTCGTAGCCATAAAAAGAATTTCCTAATTAGGTAAGGCACTTGCCTGCCATTCCACACTCTCTCGTTAGTTATCATGAGAAACGTAATTTGTGTTTTTCAGCTTAACATTTTCAGAGTTCTCCATTTTGTTCCAAGCCCCACTCGACTTCCAAGAAATGGCCTAATTGTCTTACGTGTAGAATCATCTCTAAACCATTCTGGGAACTGAGCTGGAATTCCAGTAAGCAGAGCTTCAGTTACAATGGCCACTATTTTACTGTCACTCACACTGACCAAATCTCAAAGGCATGAAAAATGACAGAACCTCATTTAATTACCATTTGTTCTTCATGATAGTAAAATTATTATAAATTATGCAGATAAGTAATTCATCATGGGGAATAAGGCAAAAAATCTCTAAGTCTGTGATATTAAATAACGTTGACTCAAGGCTTTGTGCAAATTAAAGTCATATAGCAAGTGGATAGCATTTGCCCTAATACTTGGGACAAATGAAATCTCTTTTCTTGTTTGAATATCTCTAGTGCTATCAATTCTTCAATCACGATTCAATTATGCAGGGCAAAGACATACCAACATAGTTTAGAAAAGTTGACTTCAAACAAATTAGGCATTTATTCAGTGTCTACCGTGTACAAACCTTTGCATGAAACTCTAGTTCACAGGGACATATCAGACCCATTGAAATTCAAGATCCCAGTGATAGTCCATTTCCAAAAGGAGTGAAATGAAGAAAATGTCAGTCCTTCCTTTATCTTAACAAAACTTCTAAATTCTTGAAACTCCAGTTTTCCAAAATGAGAAGAATTTGCTTAAATTGTTTTGCCTTATCAAAAGCTGAAGTTCCAACTTGTGTGTTGGTGAGTGAGATGTTAACGTTCAAGTTCAGTTCGTTTTCCCTTCTATAAGACATCCTTTTCCAGAGTTTACAAATGGTTATAGGTGATGAGTTCTTCTCCCTCAAATGTTGAAGTCTGAGTGTTAGAGAAGCAAGCGAGGCAATCATATAAAGCAGGGTTTATTTAAAAAGGGATGACATAGACTTCTTCCCGGAGGGAGAAGGGTTAGGGTTAGGGTTAGGGTCCATAGCTGGTATCCTGTTACCCCCAGAAGCGAGGTGTTCTGCCCTTTTTATATGTGCTAGGCTTCCTTTGTTCTCCTGCCCTCTTGCTCTTGTCTTTCTGGATCCCGTATATGTGACTAGGCCCAGGAATGTTGGGTGGGGTGTCCCCAAGGTGGGAACCAGGTGGGCTGAAGGGAGAAGGGCAGGATGGAGCAGCCCAGGACCCATTAATTAACAATTTTATAGCCCCCCTATAGGGAAGGTCAATTCCTGGGGCAGGATACCTTAGCAACAGGTTGGAACAGGGGAACAGTTGGAACCTGTTCTTGATGAGGTGGAGGAAGGGCTCTGAAGGATCCTGGAACTCATTCCAAATTGACCTGACTCTACCTGGCCTGACTCGATTTACCTATCTATACTGACTGCCTGTCTGTTCTGGCTTCAGTACTGTCAATGAACACCAATACTGAAGTGGCACCCCCTTTCTCCACTGAAAAGTCTTAACTGGGCCTCTCCAGAAACCTTCACCCAGACTGATTTTAGGACTGTCAGCAAAAGAGTCTCTGAGAAAGAGTCTATTGTAGACAAACTTCCTATTTTCCTGTCGCCCTGTTTACTTGGCCACTGGCCGAGAAGATACCAGCACTCCAAGTGCTGGACACCCCCTTACTAGTTTTCACAAACGTATCCAGTATAGTACTTTGAAGAAATGTGCAAACAAGGCCTCTGGCCTTGAGCTGGGCTTCACAGAGATGTCTACATTTTTAAGATAAGTTACAAATGGGCTCCATGGTAAAGAATAGAAGCAGCTCTCCCCTTCTCAGGAGTTGTCCTTGAAGGGTTAACTTGCCCAGAACAGTGAAAGCAAAAAGCTGCTTTTATGTGAACTTCTGCAGACTGTGAACTTCTGAGCCCCTCCCCTTACATGCTGGGGATAAAACTCTGAAACTCCCTGAACTTGGGGTTTGGGGGATTGATTGATTACAGCAGAAGCTGTGCCCTCTGAACCTGGCTGCAGCCAAATAAAACTGTTTCCTGCTATCTTCGGTGCCTTGCCTCGTTTGTCCCCACAACAATACCATAATAGCTGGGCATGGTACAAGCTCTGATAAGGGGTAATTGGGATTTACGGGAGAGTGAGGCTCTTAGATGTACAGGGCAACCACAGAGAAGCAATGGGGCCCTGGAACTCCAAAGAGCTGGGAAACTGCTTCAAGGGAAGGAGAAAAATCTAATGAAAGCAACGACCAGCATTACTATTATTTTTTTAATATAAGCTGTCCCAGGGACTATGCCAAGTGCTTCACAAACATGATTTCATTCAATTCCCACAATAACAGCCACTCTGGACTGCTCGTTTTTGAGTTCAGAAAACTGAGTAATGGAAGGGTTGAAAAATTTCCTGAAGGAAACTCAAAGTTGAGAAGTGGTAGAGCCAGGAACCAAACATACATCTACCTCCAGAGCTCAAATTCCTAATCACCACATTTTGGTAGATTTCACAAATCTGAAGGTTGGCACTGCTTGGGTCAGGACATAAATGGCAACGTAACTGATTTAAGTTAAAAATTAAAAAAGAAAAAAAAAAAAAAACTAGCAGTAATCCCTAAACAACACTTTCTGGCTACTTACTCCCAACTTCGAATCCACTGGGTCAATTCTACCTCCAAATTGTGCCCCACCTGTGGCCACCATTCCTCATGTCCACCACTTTGTCTTGAATCCCAAAGCCATTATCTCTTAAACTAGACCACTGAAGTGTTCTCTAGATGGTCTCCTAGCTTTATTTCATTTTATTTATTTTTTGAGACATGCAGAACACAAGAATGTATTCTGACCTATCATATACACATGGAGTCTAACTTCCCATTCTTGTGGTGGGACATGATGTGGAGTTTCCCTGGTCGTGTGTTCATATATGAACAGAGGAAAGTTCTGTCCCATTCATTCCACTGTCTTTCCCATTCCCACCCCCTCCCTTCCCTTCATTCCCCTTTGTCTCATCCAATGAACTTCTACTCTCCACCTGCCGCCATTTTGTGTTGGCCTCCACCTATCAGGAGAACATTCACCCTTTGGTGTTTGGGGATTGGGCTTATTTCACTTAGCACGATAGTGCCCACTTCTCTCCACTTACCAGCAAAACTGGCCCCTATTCTTACCTCCCTATTCATTTGCCACTTAGCTGCAGGAGTGAACTTTAGGAAAAAACCAATCAGTCAATCAAATGATAACACCACCGTGTTGAGAACTCCCCAGTAGCTTCTTATGAGTTTTAGAATAAAGTCCAACATGCTTTCCATGGTGTGTGGTCGGCTTTTTTATTGCTGCAACCAAAAGAACTGAGGAGAACAATTTCAGAGGAGGAAACTTTTACGTGATGCTCCTGGTTCCAGAGGTCTTGGTCCACAGAGGACTGACTCCATTGCTCTAGGCCGGAAGTGAGGAAGAACATCCTGGCACAGGGTGTGGGGGAGGAAAGCAGCTCAGGACATAACAATCAGGAAGCAGAGAAACAGCTCTACCCACCAGGGGCAAAATATAAGCCCCAAAGACACACACCCCCAGTGACCCACCTCCAGCACCTACCACCCGTTAATCCATCCAAGTGAATCAATGCACTGATTAGATTAAGGCTTTCAGAAGCCACTCATTTCACCTCTGAACCTACTTGTATTGTCTCAGAAAGGAGCTTTTGGGGGACACCTCATTGTTAAACCCTAACACACTGGATATTATCCTTTAGCACCTGTTCTGTGTACCTCTTCAGAGCTACCAGTAGCTTCTATGTGATAGCACTTGCACCTGGTCACTCTGGTCTTTCTTTTTCTTTTTATATCTTTATTTTATTTATATCTTTTTATGTGGATTGAACTGAGGATGGAACCCAGTGCCTCCCATGTGCCACACTCTGCCACTGAGCCTCAGTCTCGGCCCTGAACAAATTCTTAAACTCACCGATCCTTCATATTCCTCTTCTCACATGAGCAGGCTAGACCCAACCTCACAGGCTGTTGTGAGCATTCCGGGGTGGGATGTATTTAACACGTCCTCCTCCTTACCTGGCCCACAGTCGGGGCTCACAAGAATGGAAGCTATAATCCTTCCCTCCAATCCCTTTCCTATCTTCTGACCAATTTTACCCAACAAGTTACTCTTTACCTGGCGGCTTGACCTGAGGTGGTTTCAAGGTACTGAAGCAAAAAAAAACAATACTACTGCTGAAAGTGTAAATCCTGACTGGTTGTCCAACAAACACCTACTGAGATCCTACTCCATGCCAAGAACCATGTGGGGAGTGACAGGGTGGCAGAAGGTCTTCATATTCAAAATTGATTTCAGAATAATTAATTTAATGGGAACAGGATAAAAAGAACTGACGTTTGAAATTGGGTACACTGGAAAATACACACCCCACACACCACTATATGCAAAGGCCAAATAAGAGAAAAATGTTTTCCTCTACTTTTAATAAAACTTACTGTATGAATGAATATATAACTTGACTGGTGGGTCCAGTAGGGAATTTTTGTTTTGTTTTGTGGCCTTTGTTTCTTGAGCAAGGGAGGTACTGTCCTGGGCCATTGTTCCTTCCTGCCTGGGAACTTGTTTCTTCCAGATCTTTCCAAAACAGCCTCTTCCATTTCAGACCCAAGGAAAGCATCATTGCCTGCATGATTCACAATTTGAACTCCCATCACATCTTGGTCCCTAGTCCCAAGACGACATCATGTCTTTCTCCCTTCATAACACCTATCAGTCCCTAACTGTGTGTCGTTCATTACTGATTAATGATCCACTTTCCCAATCTCAAATACAATTCCTGAACGTAGCCCCCTGGCCTGTCTTTGGCCTTCATGGTCCACCCCCCGAGGAGACCACCTAGAACATATTTAGTTGCTCACGAAATATTGAAGAGTGTGGGACTGAAAGAACAAATGATTGGAGAAAACAAGACTCTGGGAAATTGAGGGAGACTTAATCCTTAGTTCTGTGCTAGTGTAAGGGGCAGTCAGCAGGAGCCGGGAGGTGCCGAGATCCCCCCTGTGCTAGGGAACAGGAGCTCAAAGGATTTGAGCTGAGTCATAACAAGAGTAGGATTTCGACATGCGGATACGGAGACCAGGGCAACTGAAACGGAGTGATGGGGAAGTTCAGGGAGAGCGTGTTCCCCTACAAGAACAGAATATCAAATGGGCAGAGATCAGCAAAGAAGAGGAAAGCCTGATCCCTTAGCCTCCCGCTCTGCAGCCTCCACACTTATGGGAGAGTTTTCCCAACTGACACTTGAGAGATTCTTCTTGGACCTTTTTACTTTTTACCTCCGCAGTTGCAATACCTAGCCCAATTCGACTCCACCTCCCTCACCAAGCTTCCACCCAGCTCAGAGTTAATAATGACCATGAGGTCGCCTCAGGCTCTGAGAACACACAAACTGCAAAGCTTGATGGGGGGTGGGAAGAAGTGGGAGTCGGGGGGCTGGGGTCATTTGGGACCTGGGGCTGACAATTTGACTTCTCAGACCTAGCTGAGACACTCCATTTCTAGAATTCTGTGGTTTGGCCTAGAGAAATGGTTATCACTGTTAACTTCAAGGAATTCACACTTTTTTTTTTTTTTTCAGGCAGGTGTTTTCAAAACCTTTTTTTTTTTTTTTTTTTTTTAGTTATACATGACAGTAGCATGTATTTTGACATTTTAGATATCTAACAGGCAGTTTTTATTGGTTTTTCTGTTTGATGGGGTGTGGACTCATTTCCTAGACCTTCTATAACAAAGTACCTGAAGCAAGAACTATGATTAAAAAAAAAAAAAAAAAAAAAAAAGACTGCAGGAAACTGCACAGGGTGTCCCAGAGTCACAGCCTTGGCTGAAAAATCTCACTTCCACCACTTCTTCCCTGTGTGACCTTGAACAATGTACTAAATGTAATCTTCTAGGATTGTTCAGAGGATTAGGTGAGAATATATGTATGGCACTCTGGCATGAGACTATCCATAAATGTCATAGTGATTCTAACTGTTCTTCTCCTTAGCAAAGTGTTTCCTATGATGGAGCCACCTCCGTCTGTCTATCCAGAAGACAAGCCTGTATCCACACTAAAGCATTATAAAGGAGAGCGGGGGGTAGTTGACTGGAAAATTAAAATCCAGAAAACTTAACCTTAAAAAACAGAGACCCGAGTAGGGCATGGGGGTGCACGCTTGTGATCCTAGCAGCTCAGGAGGCTGAGGCAGGGGGATCTCACGTTGAAAGCCAGCCTCAGGAACTCAGTGAGACCCGGTCTCTGATGGCCTCTCCAGCTTCACTACCCATGCACTGATTGAGACACACACTCTCTTAGATGCAAAGTGCATTTCTAGTAGCTCATTAGATTTATCAAATGTAGATTTTTCTAGGGTTTTCTAGTTCTGGCCCAGGATTGCAAGGAGCCTGACCACCTGGACCTCTTCTTTGGATCAAAGGACACATCACCAGCTCTCAAGACACAGGGAACATGTGACAGCAATGCTCTCTCTCTTCTGGAAAATTACACTGAGGATATTGCCTTGAGAGTGAACTGGAGGAAGTTGTTCTAGAGCTTCTTGATGCTTCTCTCAGGTTTGGTCTGTGTTATGGTTTAGATAACCATAACACAGTATGTAAGGGTGTATGTTAGGTGTCCCCCAAAAGCTCACGTGTGAGACCATGCAAGAAGGTTCAGAGGAGACATGACTGGGCTGTGAGAGCCTTAACCCAACCAGTGAATGGACCCCTGATGGGATTAACTGGGTGGTGGCTGGAGGAGGTGGGGGTGGCTGGAGGAGGGGGCATTGGGGGCGTGGCTTTGGGGTCTCTCTTTGTCTCTGGAGAGTGGAGTCTCTCTGCTTCCTGATCACCATGTGAGCTGCTTCCCTCCACCACACTCTTCCTCCATGATGTCCTGCCTCCCCTCGAGCCCCGAGGAGTGGAGCCTGCTGTCTGTGGACGGAGACCTCTGAAACCGTGAGCCCCAAAATAAATCCCCCCCGCCTAAAATTGTTCGGGTTGGGTCTTTCAGTCACAGCAGTGAAAAAGCTGACAAAAACAGTCCGTAGAAACACCTCTGCTGTTTACCTGCACATCGTGCCATTTGAACAGATGCAATAGTTTTTATTCTCCCCTAATTCTGGAGATCAGAATCAGGGTGAGTCCCAGAGCTCTTCCATCACCTTTGTTTGACTTACACCTGTTGCCCCCAGATGCAACAAACACCTGTCTGGCTTATCATGGTGTGTAGTAAGCCATCAATAAATATGTGTAAGAAGGGAGGAAGCAAGGAAGGAAAGAAAAGAGGGTGGGAGGGAGGGAGGGAGGGGAGGAGAAAGAGAAGGAGAAGGGAAGGACACTTGGGAGCCTGGTGCCTCCAACCGAGCTGCATGGTGTCCTCAGCTACCACTTCCCAGCTCTGCCCAGTTTTGGTACTACCTTGATCTTACAGCTTGTATTATTCATGTTTTTATATTGCTCCCTTCCAGACACAACTTCCTGGGGTCCCACCCTAGCAGGGCTTCTCCATTAGCCCTTGCACCTACGCCTCCTTCTCGACTGTTCCCCAGTTCAAACTCCCAAACGATGGAAAATACTGTGGTCCCATTTTCTCTTTTCCAACTTTCAACCCTGCCACGCCATAGATCCTTCATGGCTCGACCATATGTTGGAGGCTCACACTCCGTCCAGTTAGCTTGGTTTAGATTTAGCTGGGACCAGACATTTACTTTGTAAACATTTTTTTTGAGTGATGAATGCAGAGCTTTTTGAGATGAGCCATCCAAGGATGCACCCCTTTTATTATTTAGCAGCAACATCTCCTTATCATATTGGTCAATATCTTTTAAAAAGACAGATATATTCGGGACCCAAATCCTCTTATTAGGATGGCAGAGAAGCCAATAAAACTCATCATCCGTATAGCTTAGGAGACTGCGCCTGACTCATTCCCAGAAAACTGACTCGGTGGGAATAGCTGGAAAGTTCTCTCTCTCTCCAGTCCCCACACTGCCTCATCTCCATGTCAGTGAGTTATTTTCACACACTCAAAGCACCCAGAGGGGAAGCAGTTCCCCATGTCCGCTCCCATCCGAAAAGAGCTCTCTTTGCTTGCTTATTTCACAGAATACAATTGATACCCCTTTCCCTCTTACATTGGACATTGGTGCCCGTGGGAAGAAACAGTCCTGAGAGAAATTGCTAGTTTTCAAAGAAGTCGCAGTTCTTTGCTAGGGCAATAAAGAGGCTTTGGGGTGTTGGGTAAAATTGGAGCAAATAATAATATTAATAATAACAGTTTCTTTCTAATCTCTGGCTACTAGGGTATGTGTTTAAGTGGAGGATTTTTGCAAGGGGAACACAAAGCTGAGGTGCTGCGATGATTGTGCGCCTCTTGTGATAAAACCAGTCACTACTCCCAGCCCTCCGAACCTCCTTTAAGCTCACAGATAATATTCGGTTTATTTTAAATCAGTCAAATGTCCCTAGAGGATTTCACCAGAAACCCAAATATAATTACATAAACACACAGGCTTCCTAACTATGCATGTGTTATGCTCACAGGAAAAAAAAATTTATATAGATATATAGATATACATATATATATATATATATATATATATATATATATATATATATTCAGAATGATACAGAGAAAGGTTTAGAAAATGCATTTGAGGGACTAAACAATTTTGCACTTAGAGTCGAACACATATGCCTTATCAAAAAAGAAAACAATAATTAAGTAGAGAAGACGTTATTAGACCCTGACTGTGGTTGGAATTACCCCGAAGTTGCCTCTCCTCATTTCAATGAGGCTCGACTCCCCTTTGGTCTTCATTTCGGTAGCGTACTTATTCAAATCCTAGAAAATTGCTAACTTCATCAGCACGAGGCATGGCCGGGGCCTGAGGGTAGGAGCTGCTCTTTTATTTATTCATTAGATTTCTATAACTTCTCTTTTCCAAAGCGCTCTTAAGCACTGCAAGGAACGCTTAACTCATGTTCCACCAAGGTTTTGAGAAAATAAGAAGGGAAACTGTGTCCGAGGATGCCAGCTCTTTATGCACTTATTTTGTAGCAGTGGGGAGGGAACCCAGGGCCTCCTGCATGGGAGGCAAGTGCTCTACCACTGAGCTGCATCCTGGGCATGTCTGCGGGGGAGTGGAAGAAGGAGGGCAGAGCAAGAGAGGAAGAAGACATGGAGGAGCTCATGGGGGGAGAGAGGGGAGCAAGCTTAACATGCTAACAGACAAAAAGGGAAGTCCCAGGGCCTGCTCTCTGTCCTTAGTCCAGAGGACAGTAGGGTGACAGAGGGCCTACTTCTATAAAGGAGCATTGTTTTCAATCTCTTTCTCATAACTGCACATATCAAACAAGCTTCCAGGTGTCTATTTTTTTTCCCTTCTTCTGGTACTGGGGATTGAACCAGCGGTGCTTAATCCCTAAGCCATATCCCCAGCCCTTTAAAAAAAATATTTTATTTAGAGACAGGGTCTTGCTGAGTTGCTTAGGGCCTCACTAAATTGCTGAGGCTGGCTTTGAACTCAAGATCCTCCTGCCTCAGCCTCCCAAGCCACTGGAATTATAGGTATGTGCCACTGTGCCAGGCTTGGCTTCCCGTTATTGATAGATATTTTAAACCTGTGCTGCATGCTGATAAAATCTCATCTTGAAATCAGTGACACTTATTTTAACATTTGAATATGGCCTTCCCTAAGAAGTAAAGCTTCCTCCCACTTCTCCTGATGTGACTGAGTTTTGTTTTTTTTGTTTTTTATAGTTCACACCATTAGGAAAGTTCTAGAAGTCACAAAGGAGGATGGGTGGAAGGCGGTAGGGTTAGTAGGTGTTAGACTGTAAAAGCCTGCAGTTAATGGGAAGCTCCGCTGTGGCATGTTTCCCCCTTGCCTGGCCACAGAGATGTTGGGCTCCTTCTGTGACAATCTCTGCAAACCTCACTCAGTTGTGGACCCAGCCAGGTTCATGAAGTTTAAACATTAACAGAGGGAAAAAAAAAAAAAAAACCCTCTACAGGGGCTGAGCATGGTAGGGCACACCTGTAATCCCAAGGGTTTAGGAGGCTGAGGCAGGAGGATCTTAAGTTCAAAGCCAGCCTCAGCAAAAGTGAAGCCTTAAGCAACTCAGTGAGACCCTGTCTCTAAATAAAATACAAAATAGGGCTGGGATGGGGCTCAGTGCTCAAGTGCCCCTAAGTTCAATCTTGGAACCAAAAAAAAAAAAAAAACCCAAACTTCAGCAGTATATTATGATCATAGCAGGCTACAATAGATGGCATTTTAAAAACTTCATTTGGGGAGAAAAACAGAAGATTAAATAGTTTATACATTTTATATTCTTGTTGCTATTAAACATCGTTATTTATTAAAACACTGATCATTACTCACTTTAAAAATCGAACACTGTCCTACCCATAAATTGCCTGTAAGTAATTAAGTCCGGGCTGATGGAGAGAAATCAGAATAGACAGATTTTGGAAACTGTAACTATTAGAGTGTGGATGGTGGAAGATGAACAAGTAGGAGAATTAGTTTGATCTCAGACAAATGTGTTCTTCAGAACCACATTGGGAAACCACAGAAAGAAAGATAAGTGTTTTTCCCCTACTGCAGCATTTTAGATCAATTTAATTGAGTGCAGTTCACTATTTGCTGGACAGCAGCATTACACTTGAGCTAAGATGTGTCTCTAGCCTCCTGATCTAGGAATCCATCATGAGTAGAGCCTGAAATACCACATTATAAAAATATATTTTTGTTTTTAGTTTAATTTTTTTTTTTTTTTTGGTGCTGGAGATTGAACTCAGGAGCACTTAAACACTGAGCCACATCCCCAGCCCTTTTTTATATTTTATTTTGAGACAGAGTCTTGCTAAGTTGCTGAGGTTGGCCTCAAACTTGCCATCCTCCTGCCTCAGCCTCCCCACTCACGGGGATTATAGGCCTGGGCCACCACACAGGCTTTTTAAAATTTCAAACCAACTTTCTATCAGAAGATTATGAGAAACCACTGAGGAAAAAAAAGAGTTTTTACTATCACGATTATGGGAACCACTGAAAAAAATGATTTTTACTATCACAAGTATTTTTTAAAAAATGGTTAAAAAAAATCATAGACGGTGACAGATTTTTATTCATATTCTTTTAGAAAAGAATGGTATCTTTAGTGGCTCCCTGGAGAAAACTCTTGTTTTACTTCAAAGATCGATAAGTGAATTCTAAATCAGGAGGATTAATTAGTAATGGTTTATTTATTGCTTTGTTGGATACACAAGGTTTCAATTCAGTATCTGCAAACGTTATTGACCAAACAAAATAAATGTTTAAGAACATCAATGGCACCTAGAGCACAGAAATGAAAATCAAGTGAAATAAAATGAAACTTTAGCTCTTATCTATTCTTAAAAAAAAAAAAAAAGAAAGAAAAAGAAAAAAAAAAGGACTTAAATTAGACCTTATAACCAGAAAGCCCATTAGACAGCTGGATTGAGCTGAAGGTGGTCATCCGACAGTCTGTCTTCAGACATTTGAGCTTTTTGTCCAAATGGAGTTTGAATCCTGAGTGACAGAAATTCAGAAGGACTGTCCCTGCTCCTGCAGGGTTCCTAGTTTTCTGGGGCTGCCTTTGAGCCTCTCTCTGTGCCCCAGGGGTGCTCTCCAGGATATCTTTTCTGCCTACAATAAGATGCCCAGGGTTGTTTTTGTTAGGGAACTCAGGTCTGTTTGAATGAAGAGCTAGCTGCTGTGGTACAGGGAAAGGATTTACATGACAAGCCAGCCAAGCCAAGAAGACGCAGCACTAACACCCTGAAAAGACCACCTTCGCTCAGCACAGGTTTCTTGCTCCTTTTATCTTTACGCAAAGGAGCGAGGATAGGTTAGCCAGGGACAGGTGGCTGGAGACTTCTAGGTGGTGCTCTGGTGGCCCAGAGCAGGATGGGACGCTGTGACACCTGGGGATTGGGATGCCCCTGTAAAATGAGAAAGAATTTCAGTTGTCCTTACCTTGGTGACATCAGTCCTGTTTCTGTCACTGATTGTACACCCATGCAGGCCCCAATGGAGAGTCAGTGATTCGGGAAAAAAAAAACGTGGCCTTCAAGTCCCTAAGAAATAACCAAGCCATCGTTATTATTCCCTTCATGTCAGAGGTGTCACCTGCAAAGAAGCTAGAGGGAGGTGAACCATGTTCGGCGTCCTCCAAAATGAGTGGACTAAAAGCAGGTGAAGCAAGAGGCTTGATGTAGACTTTCCGAGTAAACGTAAGCCCAAGAACTTTGCTCAGACAAAAACTTGTGAAAAATGGGGCTGGGGTTGTGGCTCAGTGGCAGAGCGCTCGCCTAGCACGTGGGAGGCCCCAGGTTCCATCCTCAGCACCACATGAAACTAAATAAGATAAAAGTACTGTGTCCAAATACAACTAAAAAAAAATATTAAAAATAAAACACTTGTGAAAAGTGGTGCTTACCAGACTGTGTCGATTTCCAAGGGATGAGACGGCTCAAGCAGGGGACGTTTATTATTTGTGAACTCCCATATCGTGCCTCCTGGGGACATTTTCTCACATGTAGCTTTGGGCCTCAGAAGGGAAGACAAGCTTATTTATTTACAGATAAATGTTTTCCTGAAGTCTGGTCATTGAAAGAAATAAGAAACTTCTAGATGTCCTTCAGCTGTCCAGCCATCCTCCTTCTCTGAAATTGTGGGCCAACTCGTCTCACTCCAGCCTGCTCTCCAGGACACTGAAGTGAATGACAAAGGATTAGAGAGCTCAAGATGTTCTGCTCATCTGGCCACAGTGGCCCACACCTGTCATCCCAGCGGTTTGGGAAGCTGAGGCAGGAGGATCACAAATTCAAAGCCTGTCTCTAATGAAATATTGAAAAAAAGGGCTGGGGATGTGGCTCAGCAATTAAATGCCCTGGGTTCAATCCGTGGTATCAAAAAAAAAAAAAAAAAAGTATTATTGCTCAAAGGCATTTGCTCAGAAAAATCCAAATCCAGGTACAAGGAATAGACTGAACTGTAAGGAATGCAGCTTCCTGAGTTTACCCATGAAATTCTCAAGACAGAGAGAAGTGACCAAATGGCAGCCTTTAAATATAAGTGCGATGCTTCCTGACAGCGAAAATGGTATCATTTTACACTTTGGTTGTGCTAGCCGGAAAAAAAAAGATATAATGTCAAATTACATAAGAAATATTTAACTCTGGTAAAATGGTTGGGGTGTCTCTGGGGATTTAAAGACATTTTACATGCACATTTAAAAAAGCAATCCTGAGGGTATTTTCAGGCTGGGGACTGATGTGACCACGCCAACAGGTAACAGATTCTAATTTCTTTTTTTTTTAAATATTTTTTTTTAGATATTGATGGACCTTTTTATTTTTATTCATTTTTATTATTTATATGTGGTACTGAGAATCAAACCCAGGACCTCACACATGCTAGGCAAGTGCTTTGCTGCTGAGCCACAGCTCCAGCCCTTCTATAATTTCAACAGCTCTTCCCCACCCCCACCTGCTGGGTTTCCTTTTTAATTTATTGGTACCTTCTTCTCTCTCTCTCTCTCTCTCTCTCTCATTCCTATCTAGAATTCCTCCCAGACTTTGCTTTCTCTTGAAGCGGAGTCCATTTCAAAGGTGAACACTGTTTTCATATTTCTAAGTCGTTCTGTGTTGCCTCTTACCTGTAATTGATCTCGATAGAGGCTTCATTAGCCATTAACGAGCTAACATGCCAAGACTTCTAATTGATGGTGACTCGCCTATCAAGGTAATGTCCTTGCAAATTATCTCCTAAAGATTATTACGATTTGCAGATGGAAATCTGGTATTCATTATAGAGAGGTCTTTACAGACACTAATTTTAAATATAATGCAGGAGACACTACTTCTGAAGTTATGTGCAAGATGAAAAATGTGTGCCAAATTAGCCCCTGGACAAGCCCTTTAGTGGCACTGCATGAGGCACTGATAGCCTGGTGTTTGAAGTTCTGCACAGGTGACCCCATCTTCAGTTGACCCCTGGATCCTTAGCATGTAGGGGTACATGGAATGAAACTGATGATTTTTAAATACTAGAATCACATAAGCCTGGCCTGACCCCATGCTGTGATATAAGCATAGAAATGTAGATTTCCATAATACCTCAAGCCCACCCCTCAGGAGGCACTCGCCTGAACTTGCTGCATTATTTAAATTACTCACTCAGTCACCTCCTTCTCACCTACCTGCTTCTTTTCTTTCTTTATGTTTATTTTTTGGGGCAGTTTCACTTATTTTATTGGCAATTTTAGGGTTTCTTGATCCTCCTGCCTCACCCTCTGAAGCAACTAGGATTACAGGTGTGTGCCCCCGCGCCCGGCCATTTCTTTCTTTTTTTTAAACCAAAAATATGCAGGTAAATTTAAGTAAATGAAACAAGTAGAGGACATGATACCACAATCCTTTTTTTTTTTGGTGCCAGGGATTGAACCCAGCCACCGAGCCACATCCACAGACCTTTTTACATTTTATTTAGAGACAGGGTCTCACTGAGTTGCTTAGGGCCTCACTTTTGCTGAGGCTGGCTTTGACCTCAATGATCCTCCTGCCTCAGCCTCCCGAGCTGCTGGGATTCCAAGCCTGCGCCACTGCCCCTGGCTCACAGTCCAATATTTTAAAGCGATAGTAGCACTGATAGATAGCTTCATGGCTCAGTTCTGGCTCTATGTGTTTCCACACTGTTATCTTTGCCTTGTTTCTGGACTAGCCTAATCTACACTCTTGTGTCAAATTCCCCAACAAGAGCCTCTCTGTCGAAGTTTTCCAGAACTCGAAATCTATAGGGAGGAGCCCCCAGTAGATTTCCCAGGATTTGGGGGTATAGAGCACTCCCTCAGAACTCCAGGGTTGGTCTAGAAAATTCTTCTCAAGACTGGTAGGTCATCCGCCTCTGGACATGGCTCCTGTTCTTGTCCCAGAGATGAACACGATATCAGCATTTTGAAGGTCTTCATAAAGTGCTTGCTGACGGAAGCCTGAGTTTGAAGGTTGAGAACTCTGTGACCTTGGCTGAGTCCACTTCCAATTCTCATTGGATTCTTGGTTTTCTCAGCTCAGTGAATGGACAGCATTAAATGAGTGGCATGCAAAGTTTCCGTAATCAGGAGCTGGACCTGCTATAAGTACTGGCCCTGGGTCCAATCATGACACGAATCTGCTCTAGTCACAAAACATAAACACATAGATGTGTATGTTTGGAAACTGGAGCCGGCGACTAAGGAGTTGTGTCCTGTGAACTGTCTGCTCACAAAGATTATCATGAAGAGATCAATATTTGAGCCAGGTTCGGTGGTGCACGCCTGAAATCTTAGCAGCCCCTGGAAGGTGAGGCTGGAAGATGGAAAGTTCAAAGCCAGCCTCCGCAAAAGGGAGGCCCTGTCTCTAAATAAAATATAAAAAAAAGGGCTGGGGATGTGGCTCAGTGGTTAAGGGCTTCTGGATTCAATCTCCAGTATCAAAAAGAAGGAGAAAGAAAAGGAGGGAGAGGGGAGGAGGAGGGAGAGGGGGAGGGGGAGGGGGAGGGGGAGGGGGAAGAGAGGGAGAAGAAATTTGCTGAAAACTCTTCAAAAGACACTGCCTTCGTAGGCAAAAAGCTAACCAAATCATCTGGAAAGAAAAATGAAACAAAGATTTGATCTGAAACCTGTGAAATCATTTTAGACAGGACTGTCTCCTCCTTGTAGGTGCCACACAGTGAGCATATGTAAAAGTTACCCTCGTGTCTCATTGGTAGGGAAGTGTTCCTCTTCTCCTTCTTCAGGGAAGGAAATAGAGTCCAGAGAAGTTTAGTAACTGGCCTAAAGTCACACAGGTCCTGAGTTTCCTGGGCCTGGACTCAATCTCAGTTCTGCTGATAACAACACATCTGGGTTTTTTCCTACAGTACCACTCTCCCATTTGCTGTCCTTTAATTGGCTGATTAACTCTAAAGAAAGTGTCCCAAATCATTAGAAGCAAAATATTTGCTAGGGTTAAAACAAAACAAAACAAAACAAAAAAACAGTAAAAGAGACTTAGTGTAGAAAAACAGTAAAAAGAGACTCAGTGTACGTGTGGAAAGAGAATTTAATTTAATACACAGTGCATTCTCTGCCACATGTCTTTGGAGAACTTTTTTGTTTTATAAGATACAAAGAACTGACACAGTTTTTATAGCAATATAAAGAACCCTGTAAAAGTGGGGGGGGGTCTTTGAATACATATTTTGTGGCACATGGTGTTCTAAGCACTTTTATAGATAATAACTCATTTCATCTTTAAATATCTGGAACAGAAACTAAGTTCCAGAGAGGCTAATATAACCTTTACATAAGAGATGGGTTTAGAGCCAGGCACGGAGGTGCGCACCTGGAATCCCAGTGGCTCAGGAGGCTGAGGCAGGAGGATTGTGAGTCCAAACCAGCCTCAGCAACTTACTGAGGCCCTGAGAAACTCAGCAAGACCCTGTCTCTAAATAAAAAGCAAAAAGGACTGGGGATGGGGCTCAGTGGTTTAGCACCCCTGGGTTCCACCTTTAATACCAAAAATAAATAAATAAATGATAAAAATAAAATTTTTGAAAGGAACTGGGGATGTAACTCTAGGGTAGAAGCACTTACCTGGCATGTGTGAGGCCCTGGGTTCAATCCCCAGTACAAAACACACACACACACACACACACACACACACACACACTTTGAAACACGTGCTCTGCTCTGCTGGTTGATGCTGGAGGCCTTGAGATTCAACCCAGCTTGTGGTAAGATGTCTGAAGTTCCTCTTGATGGTTCAGTGAAGGGATGGCAGCTTTCTCAGTGAGTCGCCCAGCCCCACTAAAAGGCAGTGTGGCTTGAGCGGAGCTGACATCCCTCGACACATCTCCCCTGAGGGACAGATGAGGTTCACCAGGGCGACCACTGAGCAAGTCCCAGCCTCCTGGTGATGGGGCTCCGTGCAGGGGTGGGCATCTGAGCCAAGTTAGAACAACATGAATCATCGCTAGGATGCTGTCAGTGAAATTAGGTACGAGAGGTTCTCATTTCTACTGAGATCACCAGAAGGGTGGAATAGAATGTTCTGGAAGGCGGCCGCCATCATGCTACTATTTTACACTCAGTCTCATTGAAAATAGAGCAGCACACCAGAGGGAGATGGAGAAATGAGAGGGCATCATTTGAACCCCGGTGTTAAACCAAACCTGAGCCAGACCGACCTCTGGGCTTCCTGGCTGTAGGATCCTAAGTCCTCTCTCTGCCCCTTCCTCCGGTGGCTGCTCCCGTTCTGCCTCTCTCTCCCCTTCCCAGGTCTGGCTTGGATTCTTGTCACAGTGATACGCGTTCTCAGTTTCACTTTGAACCTGGATCTAACCTTCCCCCAATTTAGGACTATCCCCCCAAATTCTGGAGACCCTGTATTCGTATTAAAGGGAGTAAAAAAAAAATCAAGCCAGTCACGGTGGCACAAGCCTGAGATTCCAGGGATTTGGGAGGCTGAGGTAGGTGGATCACAAGTTCAAGGCCAGCCTCAGCCATTTAGCAAGGCCCTAAGCAACTTAGGGGGATGCTATCTCAGAGTAAAAAACAAAAAGGGCTGGGGATGTAACTTAGCGGTTAAGCACACAAAAAAATTCAAGGCTTCAAAGCAATTGCAAGAGTAGCTGAAAGCTCACACAGAAATCTCACTTTCCTGGGGAAATCCATTCTTCAAAGTAATAAAAATGCCCGTGTTGACAGGGTAGAACTCCAGATAGATACCCAACCATCGGAAGGTCTTTATGAAGCTGTGGTGTGAAAGGACGAAGCAGACGCCCCTCTGTGTGATGAGCGCATGTGGCCCCTGGGTCCCATCTGTCACACTGGAGAGCGCGTCAGAGAAGTGGGAGGACAAGGGGGATTCTATGCAAGTCAGGTCACTGTGGAAGAAGAAACAGGGAAAACTGTAAACCAAGGGTCCACGGGGTCCATCCTGCCTTTTGGATGAAGAAGACAGAACAAATTAGATTTGAAAATTGGTCCGATCTCCTACGCTCCTGGAGGGCAGAAGAAACTCCAAGAGCTTCCAGGGACTCAGTGTCCCCTTGAGAATTCGTCAGTAAATACTCCAAGCTGCCGGGTAACATTTCTTGTTGTGACCTGTACATAAGTTTAGTACTATTCTCCATCTCTGTTGATTGCTTTTATAGTTCTGGAGCAGATGCTACCCAATTGCAAACTAAGAAATAAAAAAGAGGAGATGGATATGGTGGCCCATGCCTGTCATTCCAGTGGCTCAAGAGGCTGAGGCAGGAGGATCACAAGTTCAAGGCCAGCCTCAGCAAATGAGTGAGGCTGTAAGCAAACCTAGTGAGATCCTGTCTCAAAATAAAAAAATACAAAGGGTGGAGAGGTGCCTCAATGGTTAAACACCCTTGGGTTCAATCTCTGGTACCCCCACCCCCCCCAAAAAAAAGAGGAAAAGTTATATTTGGAAAATTGTGGAATTTGGAGTTTTCTCTTTGGCATGCTAGTAGACATGAATTGCATCTGCACATATTGAGCGTGTGATCCACTGTCACCCACACCTGCAGGTTCTACAGTAGGGCAGATGCCAATGCAGTCAAGTATTGCCATCCACGCTAGCTGGCCACCTATACCCAGTTCACAAATCTGACTATTCCAATAACTTAAGAAAACAGGGAAGAAAGCACACAAACACACAGAAGTACCTTTTCAAAATCCAGGACAGCTCTCCGATCTTAGGGGTCCGTGGAAAGACAGTGAGCCACTGGAATTCTTTATTCTTATATAAGGGTCACACAAGGGGAGCTTCCATGGAACATTCTATCCCCAAAAGGGCAAAGCGGTGGGATTACAAAGGAACAGGTGGGTGTAACTCAACCCCAGGGGCGACACCTACACCTCAAGACACACCTCTGCAATCTGAGCTGGGACAACACCCAGATCACCACGAAATGTAGTGATCGGTCAGAGCCCCTGGCTTCAGGACTGGAAGGCGTGGGTCTTTCAGGGGCCTCCCCACAACACATGACACTAGAATGCATCTTGACACACCCTGCATAAATGGAGTGTAACTTCCCACTCCTCTGGTTGCACACGATGTAGAATCACACTGGTCGTGTGATCATGTGTGTGCATAGGGTAATGAGGTCCGACTCATTCCACTGTCCTTCCTACCCCTGTATCCCCCTTCACTCCCCTCTAATCCAAAGTCCCTAGGCCCACCCACCTTATTGTGTGTTAGCATCTACACATCAGAGAGAATGATTGCCCTTTGCTTTCTCTGGGATTGGCTTATTTCACTTAGTATAATATTCTCCACTTCCATCCATTTACCAGCAAATGCCATGATTCTGTTCTTCTTTGAGGCTGACTGATATTCCATTGTGGATAATAAACCCCATTTTCTTTATCCATTCATCTGTTGAACCTAGGTTGGTTCCATAGTCTAGCTATTGTGAATTGAACTGCTACAAACACTGATGTGGCTGTGTCCCTGTAGTGTGCTGATTTTAAGTCCTTTGGGTATACACCAAGGAGTGGGATAGCTGGGTCCAATGGTGGTTCCATTCCCAGTTTTCTGAGGAGTCTCCATACTGCTTTCCAGAGTGGTTGCACCAATTTGCAGTCCCACCAGCAATGGATGAGTGTGCCTTTTTCCCCACATCCTCGCCAGCATTTATCGTGGCTTATAATCTTGTTTATATTGCCATTCTGACTGGCCTGAGATGGAATCTTTGAGGAGTTGTGATTTGCATTTCTCTAATTGCCAGCGATGCTGAACCTTTTTTCATATGTTTGTTGATCGACTGTATTTCTTCTTCTGGGAAGTGTCTAAAGCGTTGAAGAGTTCCATGCAGGCGAGAGGCCTGACTTGCAGTTTTACGTAGTGGCCGGGGGCCTGTGGGGGCGTTGAGGCAGGAGGCAGGCAGAGGCCACTGCAGTGACCTAGCCTGGACACAGTGGGCCCCACTCCAGGGTGAGAGCCTTGGAAGAGGAGAGACAGAGCCTGCGTCATTCTGAGCATTTAGGGGCTTGCTGAATGCAAAGGGGACCTAGAGACGGAAAAGAAACAGACTCTGAAGGTGAGCAGGAATTCAGGGAAGGCAGGCCTCAGGAACGGCCGAGGCTGTGCCAGGAAAGCAGCACAGGGACCAACCTGCCCCTTCCAAGCTTCACTCCCATCCTGCCCTCTCCTGGGAGTATTTCCGTGCCACCCCTGCATCTTCACATAGAGAACAGGCCTCTCGACCTGGCTGCCAAGGAGTATCCTGGCCTCCTTTGCATCCTGCCGGCTGGGATCTGAGGCCTCTGGTCCCCACGGAGCTTCAGATCAAGAAGAGTTTACTCCAGGAGGAGTCCTGTCCACACTGGGTAATGCAAAAAAAATGGTCCTTACCCACTCCACGGAGGTTTCTGTTCCAGATCAGGGAAGTAAACAAAGTATCATATTTCTTTGGGTACCCGAGATTGAACTCCACCACTGAGCCCCGGCCCCAGCCCCTTTTAATATTTTATTTACAGACAGGGTCTCACCGAGTTGCTTAGGGCCTCCCTAAGTTGCTGAGGCTGGCTTTGAACTTGGGATCCTCCTGCCTCAGCCTCCTGAGCCATTGGGATGACAGGGGTGCACCGTTGAACAAAGGCTGGAACAGTTAGATGGATGTTCTTAATAAACTTCAGCACTGAGTCCAAAAGTGCCACCTGTGGCCTAGAGAAAGAAAAAGGTAGTGATTGTTCTTGGCATAGATACACAAGACCTGGGGATTTTAATGTGGATAAACATCATTTGTCAACAAAGGGTTCTGTCTAACAAAATCACGTAAGCCCCCGTGGAAACTAAATCAGCAGAGATTTAGAAACGGGAAACTCAGAAGAGAACACCCTTGAGCCTGACTCTCCGCAGACCCAGGTACTTTTCCAGAGTTTATTTTTATGGCTGGCTGGAAAGATCATAATGTTCTGGCCATCGCTGAGCAACAGCCCTCTCTGCTATTATAATGCTCTCCGGTTGCCATGAAGCTGAAGGATGAAATTGAAGCCATGCACCGAAGATAAAATCTCAGGCTGTGCAGCCAGACAGACCAAGGTTGAGCAAGGGAGTCAGCCCACGCCTTAGGTTAAAGGCAGATGATAAAAGAACCAAATTGATGCAGTTATTTGAAGAATTAAATGAGATGATACATGGAAAGTGCCTAGTGCCTGGCGTGCCTTAAACATCCAATAAATAATAGGTCTTTTTTTTTTCCACAAAGGTTTTGCAGCTCTTAAGAGCAGACCCCTTTATATATCAGAAATAGACAATCAGTGAAAACCAATAAACTGACACTCGTCAAGGTGAAATAGCTAATCAAAATTGCCCACAGAGAATGAAGGGAGGGGGTGGGACTAGGAAAGACAGTGGAGTGAATGGGACAGAACTTTCCCGTGTTCACATGTGAACACACGACCAGGGAAACTCCACATCATGTCCAACCACAAGAATGGGAAGGTAGACTCCATGTATGTGTGACAGGTCAGAATACACCCTACTGTTATGGATATCTAAAATGAACAAATAAAAAAAAATAAAAGGAAAAAGAACTGCCCACAGAAGCCAGGTGCGGTGGTGCACACCTGTAATCCCAGCATCTCAGGAGGCTGAGGCAGGAGGATGGTGTGTTCAAAGCCAGCCTCAGCAACTGATGGAGGCCTTAAGCAACTCAGTGAAACCCCGCCTCAAAATAAAATATGGGAAAGGCTGAGGATGTGGCTTGGTGGTTGAGTGTCCCTGGGGTTCAACCCTCCCCACCAAAAAAAATTTGTCCACAGAAAGGATTAAAAACAAAGGAATAAATTTGATTGAAACACCCAGTAGAAGTCACTTGTCAGCTCAATAGAGGGGTCTCTTTTTATTAACAGGGAACTACTCAATGTTCCTACTTGTGATATTTGGCCGTCACTGGCAGGAACCCAGCTGACATTTAAACTGGATGTGGCCAAGATCGGCACAGAGGTTTCACGGGTACCACCCTGTTCCTCTCCACCCCGTCACTACCTGACCTTTTCAACCAGTAACCTAGAAATCAAGATCAAATCAACATAAATAAAATCCACAACCTTCCTTTACATGTTCTGCTCAATGATGCTCATTTGATGAGACAATCACAAGACAAAGTGGAAAAATGGTCGTTGAAATTGTATGCAACAAGGAATATCTTATAGACAGAAAATGTACCGCTGTTGCTTCAAAACCAGAATATTCATGGCCTAAGTCATCCTCTTCCTTTCCTGTCATGCCTATGGTTTATATATATATATTCTGCTTGATACTTCATAAAAATATTTCAGATATTTCCTTAACTTTATATGGGTGGATGACACTTATTCTTCTGACATTTTTAATTTTTCAAGAAACAGAAAGATTAATCAGTAGACCAACTGGAGATGAAGTCGGTAGACAAGCTTTGTGAGCGTGGGAGCAGCTGATATTCACGGGGGGAGATCAAAACAACTCGCATTAAAGGGCAGGCCAGAGATCCATAAAGTATATATATATATATATATACACCTGCCTGGAGAAAAAAAATTGTTTTTTAATAAGCACAAGTGAGGGCATGCTTGACTTGAGTGTATTTTTTGTGGACTATCAAGTAAACCATCTTTAATATCAAGCTGCTTTTTATCTCTTGGGTTCAGCCAGGGCCTCTATTCTTTTCTGCAGGGCACTTTGATGGAGCCAATAAATTGAATTTCCAGCATGAGTAAGGAGCAATCCGAAATCAGACCGAAGAGAGACGTCCCCTTTCATTCTAAGTCAAGAGATCTAATAGGAAGGAGTTAAATTTTGTTCTGCTTTAATGTGGTTTCTCGTGGACAGCAGGCAAAATTGACAAGAATTCAGCTTAGTTTAGGTTGAATTGACACGGATTCAACCTAAAGTACAGTTCTCTGTATTGTTTTGGCCACGAGTTGTTTTTTAATTTTGGAAACATTTGATGGAGATGTAATAGTCGTGCATCTTTGTGGGGGGCGGGTACGTGGTGGTGATCTGATACGGGTATACAAGGTGTAATAAATAATATCAGGGTAATAAGCATTTGTATCCAAACACTTATCAGTTTTATGTTCTGGGAATTTCATGTTCTTCTAGGGATTTTGAAATATGTTGTAGATTGCTTTCACCAATACACAGCTGTGCTATCAAAAACCCCCACAACTAACTTCTCCTAACTGTGGGGTTTTTTTAGTGGGGGCTTTTATTTAACTTTGCTTCCAAGTCTTTAGAGACTACTATTCCATTTCATTAGTCTCCACAAATGAGGGTTTTGTTGTTGTGGTTTGGGTTTTTTTGTTTTATTTTATTTTGTTTTTTGGTACCAGGGACTGGACACAGGGACACTTTACCACTGAGCCCCATCCCCAGCCCTTTTTATTTTTTATTTTGAGACAGGGTCGCACTGAGTTGCTAAGGGCCCCTCAATTGCTGAGGCTGGCTTTGAACTCACAGTCCTCCTGTATCAGCCTCCCTAGCCACTGGGATTACAGGCATGCGCCACCATGCCTGGCTCAACTGGGTTTTTATTTTCCACAAATGAGTAAGACTGGGGTGTTTGTCTTTCTGTTCCTGGCTATTTCACTTAACATAATGTCCTCCAGTTCCATCCATGTTTCTGTGAACAACAGGATTTCATTTTTAACAGCTGAATAATGTTCTGTTACTTATCTACTACATTTCCTTTGCCCATTCAAACACTCATGAGATTCAGAGTGGATTCTGTATATTTTTTAAAGAGAGAGAGAGAGAGAAATTTTTAATATTTACTTTTTAGTTTTCAGTGGACACAATATCTTTATTTTATTTTTATGTGGTGCTGAGGATCGAACCCAGCGCCCTGCGCATGCCAGGTGAGCGCGCTACCGCTTGAGCCACATCCCCGGCCCGATTCTATATACTTTAGTGGGGTGGGTACAGGGGATTGAACCCAAGGGCACTCGACCACTGAGCCACATCCCTAGCCCTGTTTTGTATTTTATTTAGAGACATGGTCTCCCTGAGTTGCTCAGAGCTGCCGCAGTCCGGCTGCAGCGAAATAGCCGGGGGTGACGAACAACTTGCGTAGATTGATACAGCAGGAGTGGGAGCCGTTTATTGTAGGACAGGAGCGGTATATATACATTCCACACAGCTTATCTTAATTAGCACCAACTAGATACAGCAGTCAACCAATAAGAAATCTCCACACTTAATGACTCGCTTTTGTTACTTCACAAACCACTCCCTCTGGCATTTTGCCAGGCGCCATCCAGACTTGTTTACAGACTCTAACACAGAGCCTCACTAAGTTGCTGAAGCTGGCTTTGAACTTGAGATCCTCCTATCTCAGCCTCCTGAGCCTCTGGGATTACAGGCGTGTGCCACAATGCCTGGCTGGATTCTCTATTTTAGCTGTTGTAAATAGTGCTGCAGTCAATATGTGAGTGCAATACCTTTTTTTGGATAATGATTTCCTCTCCTTTGGATGTTTAACCAGTAGTGGAATTGCTGGATCATTTGGTAGTTATGTTTATGCTTTGTAAGGGATCTCCATATTGGCTTCAGAAACGGCTGCCCTAATTAGCATTCCCACCAACAACGTCTATGTAGGTCTATATAAGAGAGCTTCTTTCTCAACATCCCCATTAACATCAGCTATTTTGGGGGGTTTTTGATTCCAGCAATTCTAACTGGGAGGAGACGATACCTCTCTGTGGTTTCGGTTCTCATTTCCCAGTTAGTGACGTGGAGGATTTTTTCTATGCTTGCTGTCTATTGGTATGTCTTCCTTTGAGAACTGTCTATTTAGATCTTTTTTAGTTGAATCCTTTGGTATTGAGTTGTTGAGCTCCTTATGTAATCCTGGATGTTCTCTGTTTATTATTTCCATTGCTGTGCAGAAGTTGCTTAATTTCATATAATCTCGTTTCCCTGTTATTTTATGATTATTATTTGGCTGCCTGTGCCTTTGGGGTCCTATCTAGAAGACCTTTGCTACGTCAGCGTCAAGCGTTTCCCCCTGTTTTGCCATAGAAATTTCAGCTTCGGGCTTACAGTTAGGCGTTTGATCCATTTGGAGTTGATTCCTATGAACAGTGAGAGGAGGAGGTCTAGTTCCATTCTTATGAATAGGAAGATCCATTTTTGCCGGCACCGTTTATTAAAGACACTGTCCTTTCTCCACTGTATGGTCTCAGTGTCTTTGTCAAAAGTCCATCAGTGGGGTGAAGTTCTGGCTTCTCTGTTTTCTGTTCCACTCTCTGTGTGTCAGTTTCTGTACCGCCATCAGGCGCTTTCGTGCTATAGCTTTGAAGTCTGTTTTGAAGTCAGATTTTGTGATTATTTTTTAATTTTTAAATTGGTTTTAACTAGTCATACATGACAGTAGAATGCATTTATGCACTTTTAAAATATCATACATAGATGGGATATGATTTCTCATTTTTCTGAGTGTACATGTTGCAGAATCACATTGGTCATGTAGACACATAGATACATACAGTAATAATGTCTGTTTCATTCTACTGTCTTTCCTATCCCCACATCCCCTCCTCTCTCCTCCCATCACTTCCCTCTACCTAATCTAATCTAATGCTATTCTTCTCTAGTAACCCCCTGCCTTATTGTGAATTAGCATCTGCATATTAGAGAAAACATTCGGCCTTTAGTTTTTTGGGATTGACTTACTTTGCTTAGTATGATATTCTCCAACTCCAACCATTTACTGGCAAATGCCATATTTCACTCTTCTTTAAAGCTGAGTAATATTCCACTGAGTATATATACCACATTTTCTTTATGCATTCATCTATTGAGGGACACCTAGGTTGGTTCCAGAGTCTAGCTATTGTGAATTGAGCTGCTATAAACATTGATGTGGCATGTTGTGATGTTTTATTTTGTTTTTGGATTTGTTCTTCTCGGGATTGCTTTGAATCATTTATGATTCTGTATGGATCTGAGGATGGTTTTTCTATTGCATTAATTTCTAGAGATTGCTTTGGGGAGTATAACCATATTAACAATATTAATTCTTCCACTCCATGAACATGGGATCTCTTTCTGTATTTTCCTGTCCTTTATAATTTTTGTCAATGTTTTGTGATTTTCATTGTACAGAATTGACTTCCTTGGTCAGATTTATTTCTAAATAGTTTCTTTTTCATCTGTTGTAAATGAGATTGCTTTATTAATTTCTTTTTCAGTAAGTTCATGATCAGCACATTGAAAAATGCTTTTTGTATGGTTATTTTTGTATTCTGCAAGTTTACTGAGTTCATTTATCAGCTCTAACAGTGTTTTGATGGAGTGTCTAGTTTTTCTATGTACAAATTCATGTCAACTACAAACTTGGACAATTTAACGTCTTTTCCAATTTAGATGCCCTAGATTTCCTTCCGTTGCCTAGTGCTCTTGCTAAGACTTCCAGTACAATATTAGATAAGAGTGTGAAATTAGACATCCTTGTCTTATTCTTAATCTTAGAAGACACACATTTTAAGCTTTTCCCCGTTCAGTATGATATTGACTGTGAGTTCCTCATTTGTCACCTTCAGTATTTTGAAGTATATTACTTCTACACCTAATTTGTTGAGAGTTTTGATCATAAAGGTATTTATTATCTTTGAGGCCAATGATGCTGTCTAAGCTCAACATCTTTATCTCAATTTATTAAATACTTTTTTGCTACATCTATAAAGATGTTCATATAGATTTTGTAATTCATTCTGTCCATGTGTTGTATCAGATTTATTGATTAGATTAGCATATATATATGTGTATACATATACATATATAATATATGTAGATATATATTATATGTCTTTATATTATATGCATTTATATATAATTATGTTATTTATAAATTATTTCTATTTAATAAAAATATAATTTAATATAACTTAATAATTCAATAAAATTTATGTATTATTAATATATTGTTTATGAATTTCATAATTTATAAATTATTACATATAAAGTATATATTTTTATATAATTGTTATTATATAAAGAATGTCTAAAATTTATATATCATGGTTTATATAATATACAATGCATAATATATCATTTATGTTATATATTATAAATATATTATCATATAATTATATAATATATGATATATGATATAGAGATATATGACATGACATATGGTATAGTATATGATATCATATATGTGACATATGATGAGTGATATATAAAATGTATATTATAAAATACATGACAATATAATTATATATAAATACATACAATTTATATATAAACACAAATATATTCTATATATTTATATATTTTTTGCCATTCTGGGGATGTGTGTGTGTGTGTGTATGTATGTATGTATGTGTGTGTGTGTATATATATATATATATATATATATATATAGCTGGGCATGATGGCACACACCTGTAATCCCAGCAACTCAGGAGGCTGAGGAAGGAGGATCTCCAGTTCAAGGCCAGCCTCAGCAACTTAGTGAGGTCCTAAGCAACTCAGTGAGACCCTTTCTCTAAATAAAATATAAAAAGGGGTGGGATGTAGCTCAGTGGTTAAGCACCTCTGGGTTCAATCCCTGGTACCAAAAAAAAAGTGAAAATTTTTAATTAAAAATCGTGGTCCTGAGTTTATCCTCATGATCTAACCTATTGGAAATTATTATCTTTGCTCGCCTGGACGTTCATTCTAGGGAGCAGAGAAAGCATTTAGAGTGGCCCTGAGTGGCTGTGTCCCCTGGGTGTCCAGCCCTGTTTCCAGGGCGGGTCCTGACAGTACCTTCCCTGACGACCTGGGACAAATCCATGAGGCTGTCTAAGCTCAACATCTTTATCTCAAAAGTAAGTAGACTTGACAGATGTTCCCGAAGTTTCAAATCCATTTGTGTTCCTTACAGAAGAACACAAAAGGGTCTCCCTGAGTTGCTTAGTGCCTCACTTTGGCTGAGGCCGGCTTTGAACTCAAAATCCTCTTGTCTCAGCCTCCTGAGCCACTGGGATTGCAGGCATGCACCCCTGTACCCATCTTCCTTGTTCATATTTTTGGACTCTTCCAAGGGACAATACTTTTTCCACAACTAATTTCCCAGTGGTGTTTGTTCATCCTTTCCTGTTCTTGAGCATACCAAGGGCATTAAGATAAACATTTAATATTATCACTTTACCTTAGTTTATTTTTCAAGAAGCTATTTGAAGCAAAGAACCTAGGAGAGGCCCGATATGAGCAGAGTTACTTCTCATTCCAAGAAAGATTTTTTTTTTCATTAAGGAAAAAACATTCCTGAGTCTAGCAAAAGTTGAGGCATTTGAATTCCATGAAATCTTTCTCAGGATTATGACTTCTACTTGGGTGCAAGAATTTCTACAAATGTCCCTGGTCTTTCCTGGGATGGCTTGTCATTCCATATCATTTACCACTTTCAAACAGTGACTTTTAAAGAGATGGCTGTTTTTCAGAGGAAAAAAGGGGTGTAAATATGACAATTTCCCTCACCCATAGCTAAGACAGGTGCAAATCTGGAATTGAGTTTCTTTCCTCTATGATCTGAAAGATGAGGTCCCCATAAAATGTAATTATGTGGCTCAAGAAAAATAATCTCCCAGTTATAGAGCAGTTATAGACTGGCGGGAGAGGGGGACATTACATGAAAAGATGTATGATGCCTAATTTAAAAAGTATAAAGACATCAAAAAGAAATCTAGAAAGTATGTCTGCTTCTATTCAACCTTATTCAAACGATCTTTTGGTGTCTATGTATTGATTTATTTGTTCTTTCCTTCATCATTATGAAGAAAAAAAATTCTGCACCAAATTGAGGTCTGGTAATTAAATTTTAAAAAGTAGTTTTTTTAAACAGTATTCATTTCTGTCCATTCTGATTTAATTCAAGGTATATTTCTAGAAGCATAAAGAAAGGGAAGTATGCCCCTAATGGTGGTGCATGCCTGTAATCCCAGTGGCTCTGGAGACTGAGGCAGGAGGATAGAGAGTTCAAAGCCAGCCTCAGCAAAAAATGGAGTACTAAGCAACTCAGTGAGACCCTGTCTGCAAATAAAATATAAAAAGGGCTGGGGATGGGGCTCAGTGGTTAAGTGCTCCTGGGCTCAATCCTGGTACAAAAAAAAAGTGGGGGGGGTTGTGGTGGTGGAGGATTATATTACTAAAAAATAATAAAAGGGGATTAATATAATAATAGTGAATCAATATAAATGCAGTGTTTAACAAGAATAAATGCATAAGAAAATTCCATATGAGTTCCAGAATATTTGCAGTCTAGAGTTTTATATGCTATGAAGGAACTATACTTAGTCCTTTCTCAAAGGAATGTCAATTACATATATAATTATTCATCAGCATTAGGTTTTCATTCATTCCACCCCCCCTTTTTTTTTTGTAACAGGGATTGAACCCAGGGGTGCTTGACCACTGAGCCACATCCCCAGCCCTATTGTATATTTTATTTAGAGACAGGGTCTCGCTAAGTTGGCTCAGTGCCTTGCTTTTGCAGGGGCTGGCATTGAGCTGGTGATCCTCCTGCTTCAGCCTCCCAGCCACTGGGATGACGGACATGTGCCACCACACCCTGCTCAAGTCAATTTTTTCATGATTATAGATCTAGGCAAAATTGTGTTCAATACTTAACAATTCATCCAACAAACATCACTGAGCACCTACGTTGTGACATACCCAGTTCAAGGCCCTGGAAACACAGCCGTGAACAAAACTAAACCCTTTGCTTACAAGCAGGCTGACCAAGGCAGCTGCTCAGGCTGTGCACTGCACAATTCTCAGAAGCTCCTCCTCACAGAGAGGACGCATGTGGCCTGGGAATGTGCAGTGTAGCAGCTCTGCTCTAATCACAGTATATGTTCTGGCGAGGGGAAGGCAGCTCATGAACAAACCAGAATATCACATGGAAGTGCCTTGGGAGAAAACTAGAACAAGATCAGAGATAGAAGGTAGAAAGGTGATTCCAGATTTTGCAGTCAGAGCAATTGTCCCCGATAGGGTAACACTGGTGTGATTGTATCTGATTCCTGTTCCGTGGGAATCGTTCTGGCTTCTGCTTTAACCATAAAATGTGCAGCAAGGTCAGCAGCAGGGAGAGAATGGCAAGAGGAGACCCCTGCACTAATTTCTGTGAGAGGCGACTTGGCTTGGGCTAGGTGACACAAGGAGAATGGCCACAAGTTTTGCAGGTAGGAGTCGCTAATGGGTGGGTTGAAATGTGAGAAAAGCGAGAGTCAGGAATGACTGTAGGAGTCTTGTGCTGAGTGACTGGTTACTGAGACAGGGAGGTGGTGCATAGGGAGTCAGTTTCCACTGACGTGTGAGGTGTCTGAGAGACTGGTTAGAATCCACGTGACAATGCCGAGTGAGTATTCGGAGAGATGAAGATGAAATTCAAGGCTAAATGGGGTGGTAGATCTAATGTGCTCATTGTGGCTCTATAGATAATGATAATGATAATAATAATAATAATAATAATAATAATAATAATAAAGAGCAGATATGAATTATCTGGCATGAGATCCCCAGTTCTTTAAAAGCCAGCCTCAGCAACTCAGTGAGACCCTGTCTCTAAATAAAATAGAAAAAGGGCTGGGGATGTGGCTCAGTGGTTAAGCGTCCCTGGGTTCAATCCCTGGGACCAATAATAATAATAATGATGATAATTCCCAGTTCCAGCTGTGTTTGGTCATCAGCTAGACAGCTCTCAAAAAGTGCTGAGGACCAAAGCCTAAGCCAACCTGTTTCAATCTGCATCTCTGGGGGTGACTCCAAGACACCCATAGTGTTCCTAAACTTCCCACGTGATTCTTAGGAGCAGCTGGTGTTGAAAATCCTTGACCAGGGGCTGGGGTTGTAGCTCAGGGGTAGAGCACTGGCCTGGTACGTGAGAGACCCTGGGTTTGATCCTCAGCACCCTAGGTACATAAAATAAAGTCATTGTGTTCACCTACAACTAAGAGAAAAACGTTTAAGAAAAAAAGAAACTCCTTGACGGAAGGGGAGGGAGGTTGGGAGGGGGAGGGAAGGGGGAGGGGGAGTGGAGGGTGGAGAGGAAGGGGGAGGGAAGGAAGGGGAGGGGGAGGGGGAGGGGGAGGGGGAGGGGGAAGGGAGGGGAAAGGGGAGGGGATATGAGATATGAGGGATGTCTAGGAGCCACCCTGGAAGGCTCTAGAGCTCACAAGTCAGATGTGGCGCCACTTCTTACGTGTAACAGGAAGACAGTGAACACGTTGGCTTCGCCGGCCACAAAAGCCCCCCTTGTCACCACTGAACTCTGCTGTAAGGGCAAGAAAGCCGCTTTCCACGAGGTGGAAGAGGGCGTGTGGATGTGTTCCAATAAAACTTTATTTACACAAACAGCTCAGAGGTGGTTCCTGGTCGCTTTCCAATCCCTGTTGGAGAGTCCCAGGAGAGGCCTGTCTTGGAGGCCTCCTCTCAGGTCACCATGGTGTGCACCTGAGGTGGGGGTGAACAAGGAGCAGTGACGGCCAGGAAGACAGCAGAGCCATCAGGAGCCCCTCCACACCAGGCTCAGTTAGAGAGTTTTGAAATAATACAGTAAGGGCTGTCCACCTGCTGAGGCTGGCTTTGAACTCGTGATCCTCCTGCCTCAGCCTCCCCAGCTGAGTTGTGCTATACTGCACATTCCCAGGCCCCATGCATCCTTCTCATCCTCTCCCCAGATCAAACCACACAGTATTACCCTGTATCATTGCTCTGACTGCAAAATCTGAAATCATCTTTCTACCTTCTATCTCTGATCTTGTTTTATTTTTCTCCCCAAGGCACTTCTAGATGATATTCTGGTTTGTTCATGATCTGCCTTCCCCTCGCCAGAACATACACTGTAGTTAGAGCAGGATCACGACTTCAAAGCCAGCCTCAGCATCTGGACAGCCCTTACTCTATTATTTCAAAACTCTCTAACTGAGCCCGTGAGGTGGCGCAAGACTGTCATCTGAGCGGCTCAGGAGGCTGAGGCAGGAGGATCGTGAGTTCACAGCCAGCCTCAATAACTTAGTGAGGCCCTAAGCAACTCAGGGAGACCCTGTCTCTAAATAAAATACAAAAATAGGGCTGGGGATGGGGCTCAGTGGCCGAGTGCCCCTGAGTTCAATCCCCAGTACCAAAAAAAAAAAAAAAAAGCAAAAAAACCTCTCTAATTGAATCTATTGTGCCTACTGTAATTCTGGATGTAGGGATTCAGAAAAGACACTGATATTTATACTTCACAAAAGCCCTTCTTAAATAAATACAACTCAAAATGAATCCCTGAACAAATCAGTTATTAGCATTTTTTCCTGTCATGTGAACATGCTGCTGCTTGATTTCACGATGGGGTGATCCCTGTCCCCTGCTTGGCCTTGTCCTGTAGAATTTAATTCTTCTTCTCACTATTCTTATAAAAGGAAGGCATATCGCGTTTAATCTTATGAGTTATCCCAGTCACCCAGGGGCAAAAGGGTCTCATGGTGCGACGGAAGCCTCTAGAAAATTAAAGGGGACCTATTGAACATGCAGCTTCCCACACGAGCAAGAAAGAGTCACAGAGGAAGCAATTTGGGGGGACCCAGGCTGTTGCTCTCAGTTGGTTAGCAGCTAAATCATGATGATTATTGTGGTAATTTACAGTTTTAGAAACTTAAATACCTCAAAGGGTTTTGGAAACTCAAACAAACCCCATTCTTCTTTGTTGGTTATGAAGCATACAATTTACAGGCACGGAGGAAATGGCAGCTAGGTTAAAGTGCGTGACTGTTCTACGGGGCCAGAGAGAAGGGAAGAAAGAAGCAAATCCTAGTAGGAGAATTCCAGAAACCTGGCCAGTTTAGCCCTAACTGAGGTGCATTACTATTGGGAGCTACACTTCAATAAAATGCCCAGAGACTTTTGCTCAGGGTCCTGAGAAGAATGGTCACACAGTAGGACTACAACAGAATTGACAAGTTGAGAGCTCAGAAAGAAGAGAATCAAGTCAGCATTCTTCAACAGGTCTAGTGGGAGCAAAACTTGGATTCCAGAGCAGCTGACATTAATTGAGCACCTACTGAGTGCTAGCCTTCAGTTGGGTTTACTACAAAATATTGATATGGAAATAAAATGAAGTGGAAGATTTCTGGTTCTACAAAAGATGGAGTAGTCCCACCCTGACCCAGGTCCTCCCTCTTAAAAGTGAAAATCCATGGATGTAACCTGATACACAGCAGAGGAAGATTCTGGCAAGTGGAAAGAAGACTAGCAGCCCAGGATCCCTGGGAACTGCAGAGTCCTCTGGGCTTCTTTCTTCTTTCCCAACTCCTCAATATCAACGATGGGATGTCACATAAGCCTTCAGCTCTGAACCACCAAAGCAGCCCAAACAAGAAAGCGCCAAGGAGACCCTCTTCTCCCCCAAAAGACAAGAAAAGAGGCAAAACTAACAACAACAACAAAATCTTTCTGGTACTGTCCACTCTACACCAGCCAAACACCATCAGAACAACCAAACCCAAGTACACCCACAGTGTCACCAGCGAGCCGAGCTACACCGTGAACATAGACCAGAGGTGACTGTGTCTTTCCACGATGTCAGGGTTTATTACATCACAATGAACTCACAAGCTACGCCATTTTCTAGGTCATACTTGGGAATTTATGAGTTCACCAAGAAGAACTCATGGGTCACCTGGCAGTCACGAGCTGGGCAGTCACCTTCCTTCTCTAGCAACTTTACTCACTGATATCTGAAACGTTCCAATCACACATCGTACGTATGCAGTGACACGTCACAGAAAAAGTAAGGGGGGGTGAGGTGGCCACAAGATTAGGGGAGGCTGTGCCCTGAGCAATGACAGAGAGCAGATGTGAACACGGAGTCCCTGAAGGTGGTTGGGTAAGATTAGGACCCAGCCGGGGGCCCCTCTGAAAGTGGGACTCACTGTGGGCCCGGAGCTGGGTGGCAGGTAGTTTCAAAAGGGGCCACATTAAGCAGGGAGGTCAAGTGGAGCTGAGGCCTGGGGACAGAACTGGAGGTTCAGCTCCTGTTCACCTGGGAACACACACACCGGGTAGTCTGATGATGAGTTGGCATGTGGCGCCATTTCCAGTCTTGGGAGGGTTCTCTTCTATGGATCTCAGGTCTCAGGGGAGGGGTTGATATTCAGTGGTTACCCATTTATTTATTTATTTATTTATTTTGGGGTACCTGGAGTGAACCTGGGGGCGCTTAACCCCTAAGCCACATCCCCAGTCCTCCCTGCCCATTTTTTTTTAATCATTCCCATGCACACTCTTACATTGCTGGTGGGACTGCAAATTGGTGCGACCACTCTGAAAAGCAGTGTGGAGATTCCTCAGACAGCTGGGAATGGAACCACCATTGGACCCAGCTATCCCACTCCTTGGTGCTTAAAATCAGCAGGCTACAGGGACACTGCCGCAGTCCAGCTGGGCAAAATAATCGGGAGGTGACAAGCAACTTGGAGGTTGAAGCGGGAACTGCTTTATTGCGGAACAGCTGAGGTATATATATATATCTAACTGATTTACATAAAGCATGACTCAATCAGCATCATCCAATCATAGCATTGCTCCCCTACAGGTACAGCAATCAGCCAATAAGGAGTCCCCACCATCTTGATGGCTCCGTGGTGTTGCCTCACAAACCACTGCTCCTGGCAAACTGCCAGGCGCCATCTTGACTTGGTTGTGGCCTCCAACAGGACACAGCTTGACTTTTGCCAAGTCACTTGGCCTGTTTCCTGATGCCCCCAGTGGCAGCAGCCAGTAGGCAGCCCTGAAGCGCTTCACCCAGCCTGAGCAGGAGGACTCACCAGAATCTGGAACCTGCCACCCAGCTCTTTTTATAGTTCATTTAGAGAGAGAGAGGGTCCCACTGAGCTGCTAAGGACCTCACTAAGTTGCTGAGGCTGGCTTTGAACTTGCGATCCTCCTGCCTCAGCCTCCTGAGCCTCTGAGATCACAGGCATGAGCCACCGTACATGGCCTGGGCTGGTGTTTGAGAAGCTCATGGTCTTGCTTTTTCTGATCTGGGGTTGATATCAACCCCCATGCACCCATTTGCTACTGATTTAGTTCATGAACTTCACAAGTGGTCATTTTTATTAGCATAACTGATTAACTTGTGCCTCGTGGTTATGCCAGGCAGATGGTGGTTGTGTACTTGGACAAAGGAGGTGTAGAGTCATTGTCCCTTGGCACTTAAGTTCAAAACAGAGGGACTCATGAAGAACTGCTGCTTTATCCAATGGAATACTTCAGGGCTAGGCACAGCCTGAAACTGCAGTTCCCGTCTTCATGGAGTACCCGGGGGCAGGAGGCAGCCTGCACTTCACACAGACCCTAGGGCTTAGCGGGGACGAGGCAACCCATCTTACATTCTGAATACGCACACCACGCTCTGACTTCCTCACCTAAAGGGGCCCATGGGGGAACGTGGGAAGCAGACCTCCCACCCCGGAGTGGCCCTATGGAAGCAGACAGCATGCAAATTCCCCTGGCAGGTGACAAATATGTTAGTTGTGACAATTGTCACCTGGACAAGTTCCAAGAACTCTTAAATTTCATCTAAAATGAACATAGACACTGTTCACTCATTCGTACCCGGATTCTTTCGTGTAACAAATCGTTTCTGAGATTCATCCAAGTGGTTGTCTATATCAAGATTCATCTCTTTTCTGTTGATGGTAGTATTCTCTTGTGCCTGTATCCACAATTTGTTTATTCTCCATGATGGATCTCTGCAAGTCTTTCCACTTCGGAGTCTTTATTACTAAAGCTACTGTGAACATTCTCATAGTCTTCATAGAGACCTGATTGATTTTGATTTGATCCATGCAGACAAAATTCCACTCTCCATCTCTTGGGTGTGGCCGTCTAGTTCAGCTGGCTTCTCTAGCCAACCCACTTGAATCAAAGTGTGAAATATGATATGTCAAGAACTATGTAATGTTTTGAACAACCAACAATAAAAAAAAGAAAAAAGAAAAAATAAACAGATACTTGTTATCTTTTATCTCACTTCATGCTACTGGAAAATAAACCTGGATAACAAAGAAAAAGAAGGGGAGAATCTTGTGGCGTCAACCCAGTGTGGTTAAAAGACGAGCCCTCTGTTCAAACGAATTGCATAAAACAGAGAGATGTATTTCGTGTACTCAACCCACTTATTGAATCTAACTAAGTAGCAACACTTAAGATGAATGGAATGTCATCCTGCAGCTCCGGAGCTCACAGCCAGGTTATTTGATAGATACAAGTTGAACCACTTAATTTGAAGGAGTTTGGGAATACGGGGGCGGGGCGGGGGGCATCTCATTGCATTCCCAGTGTTGGAGTACTCTTACTGTGTGAGCCATTTCTGAAGCTGGGAGTGATGTTCTGAGCAAGGCCACTGATAAGGCTTCAGAGAAGCCAACTACAGGAAATGCAAGAACACAAACGGCCTCCCTCCCTGGGAAAGCACAGGGCCATGTTCCATGATGGGTGGATGCTAATGCATCATCTTTGGAGATTCCTATTCTCTTCTGTCCTCCATGGGAAAAAGAAAGAAATAAATAAAGAAGGTGGTGGGTGAATCATTTTTTTCTTTTCTTTTTTTTTTTTTTTTTTTTTTTTTGGTACCAGAGATTGAACCCAGAGGCACTTAACCACTGAGCCCCATCCCCAGCCCTATTTTGTATTTTATTTAGAGACAGGGTCTCACTGAGTTGCTTAGGGCCTCACTAAGTTGCTGAGGCTGGCTTTTGAACTCGTGATCCTCCTGCCTCAGCCTCCAGAGCCACTGGGATTACAGGCATGGACCACCATGCCAGGCATTGATGAGTTATTTTTGAAACAAACCCCATGCAGAGACCTGTCCTTCCTAAGAATTTAGAAAACTGCTGTACCTTGTCACAATTTAACCAGAGTCCCCCATTGCCATTACATTTACCCCTAAATACCAAAGCCAGCATAATCATTCCAGCCGGGAAGAATCTCCTACTTACTTATGACACCTGTTATGGTTTGGAAGTGGTTTGTCCACCAGAGGTTCATGTGTCGTAAACTGGGTCTCCAATGTGGCAGTTTTAAGAGGCTGTAGAGCCAGGCACGCCTGTCTTCCCAGAAGCTCGGGAGACTGAGGCAGGAGGATGGCGAGTTCAAAGCCAGCCTCAGCAATTTAACAAGGCCTAAGCAACTCAGGGAGACCTTGTCCCTAAATAAAATACAAAATAGGACTGGAGATGTGGCTCAGTGGTTAAGTGCCCTTGAATTCAATCCCCAGGATTCCCCCCCACAAAAAAGAGACGATGTAGAATCTTTAAGAGGGGGGGTCTCCTGGGAGGTACCGAGGTTATTGGGACTTTGCTGTCAGAAGGAATACATGCACCTGTGACCTGAAAAGAAAAGCAACTTATATAAAAGCATACTAGGAAACCGATCCCATTAGAGCAGCACCCCAATCTTCAGTTACCTCTCTGTACCTCGGCCTCTTCCCTAGGGACGGATGAGCTTCCAGAAGGGCTAATGTACTGAATGCAGAGTTCACCTGGCAGTTCTCGACGAGGCTCAGTAAACATCCCCATCTATAGTGGTGACAAAGGTCCTGCCCAAGAAATGAAAGTCCCCTTCTTAGATGCCACTAAGTGCTCTGCTCATCCTTTTCATTAAGAGAGACCTGATTCAGCTCCAAGAGTGCTACACAAAGCAGCCTGAACACAATGGCCGTATTTCTAAAGCCTTTAGACGGATGAGGCTGATTCTCCAGGGAAAGTCGAGGGAGGAACTTACATTATTTCTGGGAAACTCCATGAGCTCAAGTCCCTGATGCTTCATTCCAGCCCTCACGGTATGCTTTTCTGGTGGTATTACAAATCTCTGGGTTGTAAATTCACTGGAACCCTGATAAAGTCTTGATCAACTGAATTACAAATGGAGGTGGCTTTCCTCTCCAGCATTCTGCAAATTGCCTCAGGCTCATTGACTATTAATGGTTTCCCCCTTCAATTTGTGGGACTTTGCATTTTTCAGGGGTCTCTTTAAAGTCTCTCTGCACCCTACTTCTGTGCTCTGCTTTTGATCTATAATGTCCGCGGGGTTTTAGTTGTTGTTGTTAATTCGGTAAGAAAAAAAAAAAAAAAGAATTCTCCAATTGTCACAGTAGAAAAATGATCCTATGGCAGGCAGGAAATGTAGATGCCATTTACCGCCTGTGTAAAGCCATTAAGTCTCATTTGGTCCCAACATCTTAGAACCCTAGGAATTCTTTTTGCTTATTTAATCCAACCATTGAGGAATGACATAGTAGTGAGCTCCCAAGTGAATCACAAATGCAGTCACTGATTCTCTTTGGAACTTCATGTATCTATTATGTTTCCGTTTACTTAGGTAGGACGCTTGAGCCTCTTTTCTAAGCCCAATGGAGTTTAAATGTCACTAGGTTGGCATCTCCAAATGCCAAAGCAGAGTAACCATTCCAGCCTAGTAGACCTCCTCCTTACTTATAATATCCGGTTGGAAGGGGTTTGTCCCCCAAAGGTTTATGGGTCGGAAACTTGGTCTCCACTGGGACAGCGTGAAAAGGTGGCAGAACCCTTAAGAGGCAGGGCTTCCCGGGAGATAATCAGGTCATTGGATCATTGCCCTCAAAAGGAATTAATGTTGGTCTCCTAGAGTGATTTAGTTTCCATGAAAATAGGTATGGATTGCGAGTTCAAAGCCAGCCTCAGCAACTTAGCTAGTTGCTAAGCAACTCGGTGGCAACCTGTCTCCAAATAAAATACAACATAGGATGGGGGATGGGGCTCGGTGGTTAAGCACTCCCGAGTTCAATCCCCAGTACCCGCCCCCTGCCCAAAAAAGGACAAGACTGGTCCTTCTGCTCTCTGACTTCCTGTCCCACAATCCATGGGATCTCTCCCTCTTACATATGGTCCCACCCAGATGCCACCCTCTATACTGCAACACAGCCAAGGGGGACTTCACCATAGGTCAATCAGAGGGGTCCACCTGATCTTCCATTTTCAGCATCCCAAACTATGAGCTAAATAAATCTGTTTTTCTTATAAATGACTCAGCCTCCAGATAGTTTGTTATAGACACAGAAAATGAATGAACACAATATCTACCAATGGATGGGCTGCTCTAAAATTTGGACCTGGACCTAGAATTTAGGGGCCACCACAATATCACTGCTCTTATGCTTTAAGCTGAGCCTGTGTGACTTCTGAAGCCTAATTCACGATCGATCGCATGCTTGAACCAAACCTTTCCGTCCAGGCCTGACTTGGTGACTCGTTCTGTTACATCATCTATTTCCCCACAGAGAAACGTAGAATTCATTCTTTGACTTTATTTCTAGCGGGTATCAGTTGCTGTTGAACAACTAACAAAATAAACAAGATACCTGCCCAACCAGAGCTTACAGTCCAGTGGGAGAGGCTATAAAGCATATTTTAAAAATTAATCAACAGTAGGCTTCTGGATTATGATAATTGCTATGAGAAAAAGAGGATGATGGTGAGACCCTTACTGTCGACAAAGTAGAGAAGATCTGGGATGTTCTGAGGAGCAAAACTTACGGCAAAAACTGTACAAATAGAAGGTGTTTTATTGTCATTTTATTTTCCAAGTCTTGACCTTGGAACCTGTAATGAAACAGAATTCCTAGGAGAGAGAAAGGGCGCACTTACCTGGGGGTGTGGGAGAGAGTTTAATGGGGCAGGATTAAGGGAAAGCACAGAGGGGTCCTGGTCAAGCCTCTGCTACCTCGAGGCAGGGATAGAGCAACTTCTGGAATGAGGAGAGGTTGTGAGAGTGGGAAGATGTCCCCCAGGAGCGGGGACTTTAGAAAGAGACCACAACTGCCTCATGTCTCGGCAAGGAGTGAGCCAGGGAGATGAGGACCCCCAACTCCCTCTCCTCTGGCTGTGCATCCTCTCCCAGGGTCCCACAAATAGTGAAACCCAGCCAGAAGCCAAAGGGCAAGAGATTGTGGATACTGCAGTCCACAGAGATCAGCCACAGAGCAGTAGCAAAGGCTGGAGGTGAGCATGGAGGCCAGGGGGAATAGACATTGTTATGGTGGGATGTCAGGGGTCCCCCAAAAGCTCACGTGTGAGGCGGTGCAGGAAGGTCCAGAGGAGACAGGACTGGGCTGTGAGAGCCTTAACCCAACCAGTGAATGGACCCCTGATGGGATTAACTGGGTGGTGGCTGGAGGCAGGTGGGTGTGGCTGGAGGAGGGGGCCTTGGGGGCGTGGCTTTGGGGTCTCTATTTGTCTCTGGAGAGTGGAGTCTCTCTCTGCTTCCTGGTCACCATGTGAGCTGCTTCCCTCCACCACACTCTTCCTCCACCATGTCCTGCCTCCCCTCCAGCCTCAGGGAATGGAGCCTGCTGTCTGTGGACGGAGACCTCGGAAACCCTGAGTCCCCAAATCAACTCTTCCTCCTCTACAATTGTGCTGTTGGGTCCTTTAGTCACAGCAGTGGAAAAGCTGACTCCAACAGCCATCTTAAAATAGCAGGCACCAGGTTTGAACTAGGCTAACCTGTGCTCCCCGCTCAAAGCATTAATTAAGACAAATACAACTTCAGGAAGAGGAAATTCAACATACAGCTCAGGTTTCACTGTGAACCTGTCCTGGGCAGGCACGCCGTTTCGGGGTGGGGGGCAGGAGCACCAAGACGGCGTGCCTTCATGAGATGAAGCAACGAACGTGTTTCCCATGCCACGTCCCTCTACAGTCAGTCCTGTGACCATGAGAGGGTCCTGCGTGGTATTTCAGAAAAATCAAGAGAGCCTGACAATTGTCACACAAGCATTCCCAACAAGAGTACACCAACAATTTGAGTGACGGTTGGAGACATTCAAGATGACAGGCTTGGGTAGCTTAAGCTCTGGTTTATCAGGGATAAAATAAAAAAAATTGCCTTCTGGCTGGTCTTGCATAAATTTGGATTGCAGGTAATAAGTGACAAGATGAATTTTCCTTCCCAGTCAAGTCCCTTGTCATCCTTCAGGCCACCTTCAATTACTTGTGCTATCTTTAGCATTCAAGAGATATTTCTCTATATATATAGATAGATACATCAAATTATAGGAAACTATTTAAGGGCCAGAAAGGATTTTTCTGTTCCTGATTTTTCTTTTTCTTTCTTTTTTTTTTTTTTTTTTTTGGTACTTCCTCAATTTCCTAGTCATACATTTGTGGTTTATTTCAATTCAAATCAGCTTTACAACTTAGCAACCATTGATTGCATGCCTCTTCTGTGCCAGGTTTAGATACAAACTGCATGAACTAAAATTACCTTCCAGATACTCCAAACTTGCCCCATGCGTTTCAAAGTGTCTGTGTGATTTTTGTGTTTACAGTGTTACATCAGTTTATCTTTCTTTTTTTTTTTAATATTGGGAATTGAACCCAGGGACTCTTCACCCCTGAGCCCCTTCCCCAACCCTTTTATTCATGTTTTATTTAGAGACAGGGTCTCTCTGAGTTGCTTAGCGCCTCACTTTTGCTGAGGCTGGCTTTGAACTCATGAACCTCCTGCCGCAGCCTCCCGAGCTGCTGGGATTACAGGCATGCACCACTGTGCCTGGCTCAGTTTATCTTTTTAAATCAGCATTGCTTTATGATTTACAGTTAATGCTTGAATTTCTTTCCTGAGGATATTGATGTGGTACCACTACCTATTACCTCAGCCACTTGGCCAACATATTGCAGCTGGTGGTCACAGGTCGGAACTCCTAGGGATCATCCACGTGATTTTTGCATAGGTCTTGCCAACATGCATTGAGTGGTGGACCTGTGTGCACCCTGGCAGAAATGTAATGGAGGCTTTGCAGGTTAGCACAGGTGAGAACTGTGTAGGTTGGGACTGCACTGTGACATGCCATGCACCACAGAGACACAGAGATGAGAACGGCGACATTTCCACACTCAAGGAGACCCCCATCTTATGCAGAAGGGAGAGGATTAAGAATAACTAACACAGCAGGGAGAAGGTTGTATCTGTCTTATGCAAGGGAAAGAAGGAGGGGAGGTAAATCTGAGGCCCATCAGAAAGGATAAAGGGGAAATAGCCCCTGTGCAGGCCTGAAAAGATAAGTAGGATTTCAAAGGCCATCTTTGGTGGTAAAGGAGAGCCCAACAGAGTGGACATAGCATGCTCAGACCCAGGAAAGGACCATGGCGCTCAGGGAACGTGACAATGCTCTCAGTGTCACTGTCAGGTGAAGGGATGAGGGCCTGCAGTGCCAGAGCAAGGCCATTAGAATAACCCAAGGACAATGCTAATCCCAGCTCTGCCCTTGCGTGACCTTGGACCTGTTACTCAATTTTATGATGACTCAGTGGCCTCATCTTTTGGATGAGGAAGCCACACTGTCTCATAGGGTAGTCATGAGGGTTGAATGAGCTGAGACATTCATTCAAAGCACTTTCCCTTCTCCCACGTCTTATTTTTCTTCTGAAATCATTCTGCAACCAAAGAAAGCAAAAGAAGCCTTTGAATACTGATTTTTTAAAAATAATAAGAAGAACTGTAAACATCTGCTGGTTTTTCGATACATGCCAGACGCAGGCTAAGTACTTCATCAGCAGCCCCTCCACAGATCGCACGGGATGGTTTTACCCACTTTTCAGATGAGAAGACCAGAACTTAGGTAGGTGAATTAAATGTCCATGGATTGTGAAGTGGTAGGGCAGGCATTTTGAGAGAAGTAGTCTAGCTCCATGGTCCAGGTTCTTAAACACTACATTAAATGGATAAATAGGTGAGACTCACCCATTTATTTGGCACCAAGTCACTCAACATAGTCTGTGATAGGCACTGTAGGTAAACCAAAGAAGAAAAATCTCTAGCCTCATGAACCTTCTATTCTGTACAAGAAGAAGGCCAATAAATAAATAAGGTGTACATTTCAATTTTATTATGGTGTATTAATTATGCATATTCATGGGGCTCAGCATGATATCTCCATATGTACATATAGCAAGAAATCAAATCCAACCTCCCTTGGTCATTCTCCTTCTCACCCCTCACACACCCTTCCTTGTCTGTGGTAATCACTCTTCTACTTTCACATTGATATTTTTTAGCTTCCACATAGGAGAGAGAATGTAGCACTTTTCTTTCTGTGTCTGGTCTATTCCTCTTAACACAATCTCCTGCAGTTAGTTCCATCTGTTTTGCTGCAAATGACACGATTTCCTTCTTCTTTATGGCTGAGTAGTATTCCACAGTGTTGATGCACCATATTTTCTTTGTCCATTCATCTATTTATGGCACCCAGATTGGTTTCATATCTTAGCAATTGTGAATTGTTCTGCAATAAACATGGATGTCCAAGTATCTCTTTGGTATACTGATCTCTTTTTTTTTTTTTTTTTTTTTGGTGATATAGCCAGAAGTGAGATAGCTGGATCATACGGTAGATTTATTTTTAGTTTCTTAAGGAACTTCCATATTGTTGTCCATAATGGCTACACTAATTCACAGTCTCACCCACAATGTATGGGGCTCATTTTTCTCTGCATTCCCTCCAGCATTTGTTATTTTGGGGTGGTTGATAATAGCTGTGCTACTGGTGTGAACTGCTAACTCCCTTTAGCTTTAATTTGCATTTCCCTGATGGCTAATGATACTGAGCATTATCTCACGTGGTTGTTAGCTGCTTGCATTTCCTAGTTTGAGATGTGACTATTCATACATTTTCCAAATTTAACTAGATTATGTGGTAGTTATTTAATGCAGTTGTTGTGGGATTTATTGTGCACCTTACGTATTCTGGATTTTAATCTTCTGTGAGATGAATAGTTGCCAAATATTTTCTCCCCTTCTGTAGACTGTCTCTTCCCTCTCTTCATTGTTTCCTTTGCTATGCAGTTTTTTAGTCTGATATAATCCTGTAGCAGAAAACATGGGTCAGGACACCGAGATCTAAAAGTAACACTTTATTAGTGGCCCCATGGCCCAGAGGGATAGTTCCCAAAGTCTGAGCCCCGAGCACAGCAGGGCTTTTACTTTTATATATAGTGAGTTTAGGGTGCACCAGGCAAGTGAGTTTAGGGTGCATCAAGACAAGTGCATCAAGTAGGGTGCAATTCTACTGGAGGGTACATTCTACATTCCTTACATGATATAAGCTTGTCAACAGCCTGGGGACTCTGAGCCCATACAGTTTAGGGACTTTTACTGCACTAAAGCTAAAGGGGGACTGTTCTGTCCCATTGCTGTGTTTCCTCCATCTGCCACTGCAGTTATCTCTTACAGGTACCTGTCAGCCACTGCAGGCCTCTATGGTTAAACGTCAGTGAGCAGAGCTGCTGTGTGTGAGCGTGCAAAGCCACAGCCTGTCACCTCTTACACTGCTGAAGTTCCCATTTTGCTCTACCACAATCCCATTTGTCCATTTTTTGCTTATGGTCCCTGTGCTTTGGGGTCCTATCCAGAAAACTGTGACCTGTACCAGTATCTTAAAGTGTTTCCGCAGTTTGTTTTTTTTCTAATAGTTCCAGATTTTCAGGTCTTACATTTAGGTCTTTCATCATCCTGAGTTTCTTTTTGGACAGGAGGAGAAAGAGGGGTCAAGCTGCAAGTGGATATTCAGCCTGCCCAGCACCACAGATGGAAGAGGTCGCCCTTTCTCATAGGTTTTTGTCACCTTGGTTGGGAATCCGTTGCTGTAGATGTATGGGTTCATTTCTGGGATCTCTGTTCTGTTCTGTTGGGGTGTGTGTGTGTGTGTGTGTGTGTGTGTTTGTGCCAGTTTCCATGCCGTTTTGGTTTTGTAGCTTGAATGGTAGAGATATTCACTTTCTCTTTATCCCTAGGCATATTACTTATTTAAATTGTAGCTATTGTGAATGGGATTGCTTTTCTGATTTCTTTCTCAGCAAATCATCATTGGTATATAGAAAACCTACTGATTTCAGTACATACATTTTTTTCTCCTGCTACTTCACCAAGCTTGTTTGTCAGTTCTAATGATCTTTTGGTGCAATCTTTAGGTTTATTTTTTTGTTGCCGTTGTTTTTATTTTCTGGTACCAGGGATTGAACCCAGGGGTGCTTACCCACTGAGCCACATCCCCAGCCCTTTTTTATATTTTATCTAGAGACAGGGTCATACTGAGTTGCTGAAGGTCTCACTATATGGCTAAGGTTGGCTTTGAACTCACCGTCCTCCTGCCTCAGGCTCCTGAGCTGCTGGGACGACAGGCTTGTGTCACCGCTCCCTGCGGGTCTTTAGGTTTTTCTATATGTTGAATCATATCATCTGCAAACAGGGGTAGCTGGTTCACTCCCTTCCTGTTTGTATGTCATTTATTTTCTGCCTAGTTTCTTCCTTTATTGCTCTGCCCCAAAACTTCTGGTACTAAATTGAATGAGAGTCATAGGAATGGACACCCTTGTCTTGTTCTTGATCTTGGAGGAAACACTTTCAACTTTTTCCCATCCAACATGACATTGGCCTTGTGATTGTCATATACACTCTTTATTATGCTGAGTTACAGTCCTTCTCTGCCTAATTTCTTCAGGCCTTTCCTCATGAAGGGATGGTGGATATTATCAAATGCATTTTTCCACATCTATGGAGATGCTCATATTGTTTTTATCTTTCGTTCTGTTGACAGGATGTTTATTAACTTACATCTATTGAACCATCCTTGCATCCCTGGAATTAAATCAACTTTCTTTAACTGAATGATATTGTTGATGTGCTGTTAATTCCAAGCTGCTAGTTTTGTGAAGAACTTTAAATCTCTGTTCAGCAGGATATTGGTCTATAATTTTCTTTTGGTCATTGTATCCCTTGACTGTTTTGGGTAGCAGGGCAGTGCTGGTCTCAGATGATGAGACTTCTTCCCTCACCTTTAATTCTATGAAATTGTTTGAGAAGAATTGATATTCGTCTTTTTTAAGTTTTTAAAAATTTTTAATGAAGTTTTTTAAAGTTTTTAAACATTTTTAAAAATTCAATAAAGAAACCTTCCAGCCTTGGGCTTTTCTTTGGTGGGAGACTTTTTATTGCTGATTTGTTCTCATTACTTGTTATTGGTCTATGGGGGTTTATTATGACCTTCTGGTTCAATATACTCGCTAAGTATAGTATTCTTGGTTGGTGGTTATTTTGTGTCAAGACTTTAATTGCATCATTCCATATTTTTCTGGCTCTTAATGTTTCTGCTGTATTCTGATAGAGATACTTTTAAATGTGACTTGCTGCTTTCCTTTGGCAGATTTTAGAATTTTTTTCTTTGTAGTGCTTTGTGTGTGTGTGTGTGTGTGTGTGTGGTGCTGGGGATTGAACCCATGGCCTTGTGCATGCAAGGAAGCACTCTACCAACTGAGATAGATCCCCAGCCCTTCTTTGTAGTACTTTTGGCCATTTTCCTATAATTTGCCACAGTAAAGGTCTCTTCTGGTCATGTCCATTACAGACCCTCCTGTATATAGACATCCTTATCTCTCCGAAGATTAGAGAAGTTTTCTATTATTTTGCTGAATATGGATTTGTGGGGTTTTGTTTTGTTTGACATTAACTTTGTTTTCCTCTTGTCTTTGGATATTCTGAAAATGTGGCTATATGTGCATTTCATGGTATCCCAGGGTCTCAAAGGATGTCTTTATTTCTTATTTGCTTTTTGTTTTGTCTGACTAGGATATTTAAAAAATTGCCGCAGTCTGGCTGGGCACAATTCAGGAGCCACTTGTCAAAAGAAACAAACTTTATTTTTAGAATACACACACCAAACCACACAGCTCCTCAGGAAAAACCCTCAGAGCCCAACTGCCACCACCTGGCTTCCCACAAGCCTCTCAACCTCCCCCACTCCTCCTGCTCTTGAGGCCTATTGGCTGGGTCGCGTGGGCGGAGCCAAAAAAAGTCCCCCAATGAGCAGCTCCGTGGTCTGAAAGGGCGGGGAAACAGCCCAATGAGTATCACTGAAGAGGAGCCAATCAGTTGGCAGCTAGAAGTTTGCTGGGGCTGCTGTGAGCCAATCATCAGCTGGCAGCTGGAAGTTTGCTGGCAGCTGGAAGTTTGCTGAGGCCCCTTCGTCTGTGGCTCTCAACAAAAAATAAATAAATAAAACCTGTCTTGAAGTTCAAATATTCTTTCTTCTACTTGATCTAATGTGTGTGTGTGTGTGTGTGTGTGTGTGTGTGTGTGTGTGTTTGGTACCAGAGATTAAACCCAGGGTCATTTAACCACTGAGCCACATCCCCAGCTCTTTTTAGTATTTTATTTAGAGACAGGGTTTTGCTAAATTGCTCAGGTTGGCTTTGAATTTGCCATCCTCTTGCCTCAGCATCCTGAGCTACTGGGATTATAGGCATGTGCCACCGTGCCTGGCTTGATCTAGTCTGTTGTTGAGCCTTTTAACTGGTTTTTTTTATTTGACTTACTTAGCATTCATGTCTAATATTTCTGTTTAGTTCTTTTTCAAAATTTTTAATTTCTCTCCTGAATTTCTTATTCATATCCTGCATTATCTGACTAATTACACTTAACTGTTCATCAGCATTCTCTGAAACCTCATTGAGTTCTTTTAGTATAACCATTCTTTTACATTCTTTATCAGGTATTTCATCTATATCAATTTCTTTGGGATCTGTAGCTAGAAAACTATCATGTTCTTTTGGATGCATGATATCATCTTGGTTTTTCATAGTTCTTATGCTCATGGGTTCGGATTTATGCATCTGGTGAATCAAGTACATCCACTGGTTTAATGGTGTGGCCTTCTTGGTAAGTGGCTTTCTTCTGACAATGTGTCTTGGGGTAGTGGTTTGATAGGCAATATTGGCATTATTTCCAACTGGAATACCATAGTGTCATCTGCTAATGGCTTCTTTTTTTGGATGTAGTGCCTGCCGTGGAGACTTGGAGAGATCCAGTGTGTCGGCAGGCCACACAAGGTGGGAACCCCCTAGCAGTTCAGGCAGATATGTTACAGAGGGCAATGAGTGTGGGTCCTCACCGTGTGGCTCCTCCTACAATAGGTGTATTGGTGCCTATTGGGTGATGGGGGTTTCCTCAGGTACTAGGGTGCTGTCCATGGTACTGTCAAGGATGGCAGGCATTTGCAGCCCCAGCAGTGGTGAGGGGCCTGAAGCACCAGTTCTCTGTCCAGTTAGTGGCATGGGTCCAGAAAGAGGCAGTGGCAGGAACTGCAGCCACTCTGGGGTGCTCCCACCCAGTCCTGACCCCAGTGAATACCCACACAAGTTGCAGAGGTGGGCGGCAGGATCCTGTAAGTGGAGTGGCAACAGCAACAACGGTGATCCTCTTATGGGTAGCTGTACACATCTAGAAGTGTTCCTGTAACCTTCTTTGGCCATAGATACCAGATATACGGCAATGTCTAGAGCCAGGCTGTTCTCCCCCATCCCACCCCACCCTCAGATCCTTCAGCTATAGCATAAGCTCAGGGATGGAGCAACAGCCCCAGGCACAGAGCAACAGCAGGAACCAACCAGGGTGCTTCCTCCCCACCCTATTAGCAATGGGCACCTGGGCACCGCGTGGTGGGGAGGGATGTCAGGCACCACGTGGAAACCTGGGTTTAGTCCTGAAGCTAACACACATCCATCACAACAGGCCACACCCTTGGTCTCAGAGGCAAGCACTCTAATCTCCCAGTTGTTGAAGGTGGCATCCTCTGGCCACCTGTGTCACAACATCTGTCCCCTTCCATGCAGCAGGCTTTGGTCATAGTCACTGTGCTGGGCCAATTCACACCCACATGGTAGATAGACCCCGAACCAGTGCAGGGCAGTGTCTGTGAAATCCAACAGATGGGCATATGCCTGGGTTTCTTCCTCCCAGACAGTAGCTGAGTTCTTTAGATGGTTCCGGCAACAGCACCCTGGGTATTCAGATCATCTTCCAAAGCAAGTCTACTGTGAAGATTTCAGGTGACTTACCCAAGTGGGCTGAAAACCTGTGGGGACTGGGCAGCTTTTGCAGCCAGGTTGCCCACAGCCACACGGACCGAGTGTGCTGGGACTCTCTCTTCCACTAATGTCCAAAGGGCAGGACTGCAAATGAGGGGGCCCTGAGGTGAAATCAGGTTGTGTCTACTGGAGAAGCAGCAAGGTCAGTGTGACTGGGGAGGGTGGGTGAGGAGGAGAGGGACAGATAAGGACCAGAGTGACCCGGATGAAGTCAGGAATGTAACCAAAAGTCACACTTTATCAGTCACACCTTGTGGACCTGCGAAGTACCTGGGCTTCTCTAAGAATGACAGAGGAGTCACGGATAAACCTTGAGCACAAGAATAATGCCATCTCGCCCAGCGCAGTGGAACATGCCTGTCATCGTGGTGGCTCACAACTCAGAGGCTGAGGCAGGAGGATCGTGAGTTCAAAGCCAGCCTCAGCAACTTGGTGAGGCCCTAGCCACTCAGGGAGACCCTGTCTCTAAATAAAATACAAACTAGGGCTGGGGATGGGGCTCAGTGGTTAAGCGCCTCTGGGTTCAGTCCTTGGTATCAAAAAAGAAAAAAGAAAAAAAAAAAAAAGACACTGTCCCATCTTGTACCAGCGTCACTCTACCCGTGCATTTGCAGTGAAGCAGGGGACCAGTCTGCAGGTGACCACAGCCATCCTGGCCAAATGAAGTCAGGTCAGATGGTGGTTGCAGTGGCAGAAGTGACAGGCAGTCCATTGTGGTCACATGATGAAGTCTCACCGGGAGGGTTTGCTGTCGGATTAAACGTGGCGCAGGAGAGAGAAGCCGAGTGGGCGATGGAGCCCAGGGTTGTACAGCCTCCATCACCAGATCCATTCCTCAACTTGAGACACGGAGAAGGGGAAGTCTGTTCCCCTAGGACTCTCACATTCAGAGAAATAATCTAGGGACGGAGAAAACAAGGAGCATCAGAACACAGGCATGTCCCCATGTAGCGCTGACAGTGACCACGGGGATTTGTGTGACTCTGTTGTCCTAAACAGAGTAGACTTTTTCTCAGGCTCCCAAGCACACGCAAAGCTCTTCAGTGGAAGGGGGGGTAGGAGCTGCTGACGGGACATGAAATAGCTACCTTGGGAGTTTTGCTATCATCTTGCTTTAATTGCTTTACATTTTGGGGGAGCAGGAGGAGCTGACTTTACCCGGGATTGAACCCAGGGGCGCTTAACCACGGAGCCCCATCCCCAGCCCGATTTTGCATTTTATTTAGACACAGGGTCTCCCTGAGTTGCTTACGGCCTTGATAAGTTGCTGAGGCTGACTTTGGACTCTCAGTCTCAGCCTCCCAAGCTGGGATTACAGGTGTGTACAGGTGGGATTACAGGTGTGTACAGGTGGGATTACAGGTGTGCACCATCGTGCCCAGCTAATGACTTTATATTTTTAAACTGTGGCATACTTAAAGGCTGACACACCTCTCCCTGTTTTTCTCCCTGTGTCTGGTGTGAAGCCATTTTTCTCCCTCCTAATCTCTCCCTCTCTCACTAAAAGGCATGCATTTTCTCCTTGAAGAGAGTCATGAGCTTCTGTATCCACAATCGCACGGCTATAAACCCAAGTGAATCCTCAGTGCCCAGCACAAATCAAAGAAGGAATGATCCCTTTGAGGACCAGGTCACATAGATCACTAAATGAGGGTGTATAAACAGTGACCTTGTCTCCTAAGTACCTGCTGTGTCATGTAGACTCAAATACTGAACCTGGAAAAACTTCTCTCCTTTTCTGTCACCAGTGGTGGGGGGTGGGGGGCGGGTGGGGGGCGGACATTGACATCAATCTCTTGGGTGTTTTTGATGAAGAGTGAAATAAAGCATGTAAATAAACCATGTTGGCTAATTTATTATAACTTATTAATAAGCTTCATGAAGTGCCCAGAATAAAGTAGATGATCAATAAGCGTCAATGCCTTTCTCTTCTTTCTCTACAAAATTTGACCCAGAATCTTTGAAAGCTGGAGCAAATTATAGTGATCTTTGAGAGAGAAGGGCATAGTCCTAGGAAACTGCATGAGAAGTTTCTAGGGATGGGGAGTACCACGGTGAAGGTGAGGAGGAGAGGAGATGGATTAGAGATTTTATAACACAGGGGATAAATCCTGATGACTCATTAGAAAAGAAAGAACACACATTCCTTCCTCTTTCTGCCAGACTAAGTTTTTGTGAACATTGTATCGGTTATCAGTTGCCCTAATAATGCCGTGTAACGAGCAGTCACAAAAACCTCATATAATAGGAATGTTTGCTCATGATTTTACTGATCAGTCAGCTAGCACTGCTGATCTAAGACAGGCTTAATGAACCTCCGCTACACCCATCTGCAGCCAGTTGACACCCACCTGGCTGAGGATGATTAGCTATTGCCTGGAGCAGTACAGTGACCAGACCTCTCTGCTGTCATCCAGCAGACTCAATGGGCTTGTTCACACAGGGTTAATGGAGTTCCAAGAGAGAAAACCAAAGCAGACACACCTCTCCTAGGAGGAGCCGACACACAGTTCTTTCTTCTATGTTCTAATGACCACAGCAAGTCATCGACAATTATTTCCATGCAGTGGCATGGATTTGGGTGGGGGCGGGCAAGGGATATGAAGATTGAGAATATTTTGAAATAAATTGATCACACACATCAATTTATTGGAGTCAACACTTGCAGGGGGAGGAGAGGGTGTCAGCCTATGACCTTAGTCTCCTCTTGCAGTCAGCTGGTCACCCTGAGACAAATTTATTGCAGACGATCCATCTTGAGAGTTATTCATATCCTCTACGGTGAGTGAAACATTGAGGTCCCTGTCTAACCTTGTCCTCCATATCAGAGAGCCCTGCTTTGCAGGAGCAACCCGGGAGAAAAAAAAAAATCGTATGCAGTTTCCAGTTTGGCAACTGATCCTGTCTCCCCAGAGACCTGTTATTTCCGTTCTCATCATTCCTGATTGATCTTGGCAGCATTTGTGAGTCTGCTGTTCTCTAACCCGTGGCTCCCAAATTTCTCTGACAAGCTGATGTACAATAATCTGTAAACAAACACTTCCATGTATCGGACGTGTTTCGTCGCAAGGCGATTCAGCGACAAATCCTTCTTTAAGTCGCTTGTCTCCTTTGAAAAACGGGAATTTTTTTTTTTTTTCAAAATGGAGGAGCCCCTAGATTATTCACTAGTGGACACAGAAATCAGAGTATCAGCTGGAACAGTGCTTCTCCTGAGGCTTTTAGCTAGAAGAATCCAAAGTGTCATCTTTAAACCAATGAACTCTTGCTCACTGATGAAGCGGATGATTGAACCCTTCAGTGAGTGAGCACAAACCACCTTTCAGGTGCACAAGGCAGGCAGGACCCTTACAGGCTGTAATTTTGGGACTACGTAGAATGCACCAATCCATCTGCCATCAGTGATAGCTGACATAGCGCATAAGAGCTATTATTTTATGATTAAAATTAAAGCATTAATGACTGAATTATTACAACTAATTATTATGATCTTTAGTCTTTTTTTGGTGAAATTTATGTTGTTTCTAATAGCTTTATATACAAGAATTATATGTGTTTTTTAATACCTTTATTTTATTTATTTATTTTTATGTGGTACTGAGGATCGAACCCAGGGCCTCACATATGCTAGGTGAGCGTTCTCCCACTGAGCCACAATCCCAGCCCCATATGTATTATTTATATATATAAATAACTTTGTAATGGATATTCTTAGACATGAATTATTTTCTGGATTTAGGATCATTTCCTATAGAACTGTAGAAATACAATTATTGAACCGAAGCTTATGAACTTTTATCCCTTGATAAACAGTGTAGAATTATTGGTAATTTTGCTATATTTCTTTCCTGGTTTGGGAAAAAATGATTTTGTTTGGTAATGGGAAATTGTAGTTCCAAAAGGTTGATCTTCATTTTATTATGTGCTGAAATTACGCTCACCCTTGACTCAGAGAAGGTACCTGTTAATTTCTGTAGTAATCTACACAACAAAAGGGTTTCCCTCAGTTCTTCTTTTGATTTCTCCCTTGTTAAGTGCATTTTCTGAGCCACACCCGACTGCTGTTACCTAATGTTGGTGATACTAGGTCACTTTCTTTTAAATGTATATAGACTTCTCTAAGCAAATTCAAGGCAGGTTAAGGTTTACTTCCCCCCCTCCCCCACACTAGAAACTGGACTTTGACCTGTTGCTCACTTAATAAAGATTTTTTTCTTTGATATAAGTGATCATGTGAGAAGTGTTCAAAAAGAAGTCAAAAGTAAGAAAGTAAAAGATGTAGTGTTATGCTTGAGTTCAGGGACCCCCAAAAGACCACCAGAGACCAAGATCCTGTAAGCAGCAAAGAGGCGTTTATTGCGAGGTGGCCCGGTCCTCTGTGCACACAGCAACTGGCGATGCTGAGAGGCCCCAAGCCCAGGGTTTGCAGCAGTTTTATACACCCCTTGGGGAAGGCAGGGACTTCACATACACCATAGCATCTTTCAGCAAATCATCACACACCGAGGGAAAATCATAAAACAATTCTTAACATTGATTAGCACATTCACTGGCGGAAACAAGTTGGGTAGGGGTGATTGGTTAGTACAAGAGGGGGATTCCTTTGAACTGATTGGTTTAAGCCAAGAGGGGTGTACGTGCTGAACTACATGGTTTCCCAACATGTTACCAACCACCATAAACTACTGGGAGGGTCATCTAGCATCCCAGGTATTTTCCCTGTCTCATCTGATTGGTGGTTGCTAGGGGGCTGCTATGGGTCCCCACCTAGCCTGAGTCAGGGACACCTGGCTCTGCAGATCTCTCCTGTTATTTGTAGATAAACAACTGAGCAGGGTGGGAATGTGCCTAGGAGTGCTCTGTGGGTCTTTCCAAGGACAAGGGTCACAGCCCCTTCCTTGGACAGGATTTGCTCTGAGATACAGGCTGGTTTCTCAAAAATAGAGTCACATCAGTTTCTCAGTAGAATTACATACACAAAACTTTAGCTGGGCTTAAAATAAGTAAATAAAATGAAGGGAAAAAACTGGGTATGGTGGCACACGCCTGTAATCACAGTGACTGTGGAGGCTGCAGCAGGAAGATCGTGAGTTCAAAGCCACCCTCAGCAATTCCGATGTGCTAAGCAACTCAAGGAGACCCTGTCTCTAAATAAAATACAAAATAGGGCTGGGGATGGGGCTCAGTAGTTGAGTGCCCTTCAGTTCAATAATCCCCAGGACCAAAAAAAAAAAAAAAAAAAGAAAAAGAAAAAAAGATAATTAGAAGGTAACAATGTTAACCAGAGTTTATGTGATTGGTGAGACTGGAAAAATTTTTATACGTTTCTGTTTTCCAATTTTTATTTAATGAGTATGTTTTACTTTTAATAATGATTAAACAACTGAATATTTTTTAAAAATCAAGGCTTTAAATTGCAGGTATTCCTATTGGCTCTAACACAGGGACTTACATTCCTATGAATGATACAATGGGGTCGGATGCAAAGATGAGGCCTGGACATACTGGTAATCAATCTTTATTGATCCATTCATTCTTTTATTCAATTCTTGATTCATCAAAGGTATTCTGAGTATTTACCATGTCCTCCGTTTCTTACCTTCCTCCACCCTTCTTTCTCCTTCCCTCCTTCTTCCTTTCATTTTTACTTCTCAATCCAAAGTAAATCCATGAAATCAAAGTCAGCTCCAAACCTCCAAGCAGAGCTGGAAAAGGCCACGCAGACACATCCTCCCGAGCCATCAGTTTTAGAGCTGATGTATTAAGCGCGTCTTTTGGTTCTGACGCATTGACATCTTGAGACTTCCCTGAAACTGGAAGGAACTCCTACCTCTTTCCTGGAGGGGACAGACAAGGTACCCCAGGGGTACACTTTTCATATGCAAACCAATCAATCCAACCCCCCAAATCCCACTACCTCCTCTGTTGAACTACTAGATTCAGGACTCACATCCATCCACCCTCAACGACTTAGGGCCAAGCACTGGACTGCTAAGTCGATCTTCTTCCCCACAGAAGGCCACAGAAATCACTCCACTGGTCAGTCCCCAGCCTGACTGCTCTGTTGGGTTTGATTCTTCCTACAAAACCCACAGCAAACATATGGGCCACTCTCCCCCTTGACTTCCTCTACTTTCTGGCCCTTCCCTGTGCGGCCCTGTGTGGAGTGCACTGCTTCCTACTTCCTGCTTCCAGGTATGTGTGACGGTAAAAGCTGCTCCCTCCAGGACAGTCACTTCCAGGGCTGCGTCCCTTACCATAACGCATGGAAACGAATCCCAGCCATGTCTTCAAACATCTGATGTTTTAGTCGGTTTTTCACTTCTGGGATTAAAAGACCTGATAAGCAAGCACAACTGTAGAGGAGGAAGAGTTTATTCGGGGCCTCATGGTTTCCGAGGTCTCCGTCCACAGACAGCAGGCTCCATCCCTCAGGGCTCCAGGGGAGGCAGGACATCATGGAGGAAGAGTGTGGTGGAGGGAAGCAGCTCACATGGTGATCAGGAAGCAGAGAGAGACTCCACTCTCCAGAGACAAATAGACCCCAAAGCCACGTCCCCAATGCCCCCTCCTCCAGCCACACCCACCTGCCTCCAGCCACCACCCAGTTAATCCCATCAGGGGTCCATTCACTGGTTGGGTTAAGGCTCTCACAGCCCAGTCATTTCTCCTCTGGACCTTCCCGCACCATCTCACACGTGAGTTTCTGGGGGACCCCTCACATCCAAACTATAGCATCTGAATAACTGGAATAATCCAACGGGAGATGAGAAGTATGAGTTTGTCTGGATAAGTTGATTCTGACATCTATAATATGAAGAAAGTGAATCCATAGGCAATCTGCCTGTAACAAGGAAAACAGCCAAAGCAAGAGGTGAGATAGTTAAATGGTCCTGGTGCCCAGCTCCTGAGCTGCCTGGGCTTCCTGCCCTGTGAGAGGAGGGAGCCTGCATCTCCAGGCCAGGTACCAAGCAAGGGTGTGCGGTGTCAGTTCACATTGTCTTCAGTAAAATGTTTGGAGACAGAAAGCTGAACAGAGTACATCCCTGCCCTGAAGGGAGTTATCTGCTGGGAGTGGGGAAACACAGTGCACAAAACCTCACTGTAAACACACTAAAACTCTCCGTGGGTCTCTCGGGGAAGGCTACCCGTCCAGTGGGCATTGGCATTAGGTCTTGAAGGATGAGCAGGGGTTTACTTGAAGGTCAGCTTGGGGTTCTTCAAGAGAGGAACATTAATTAGTTTTTTGCATAAATAAAAAGTGCATTGATCCAGGCACGGTGGCACATGCCTGTTATCTTGGGCACCCTCCAAGATTGGGCACATCACCTGCTTGGGAGGCTGAGGCAGGAGGATCATGAGTTCAAAGCCAGCCTCAGCAACAGTGAGGCCCTAAGCAACTCAGTGAGACCCTGTCTCTAAATAAAATACAAAATAGGGCTGGGGATGGGGCTCAATGGTTCAGTGCCCCTGGGTTCAATCCCAGGTACCCCTCAAAAAAAAAAAAAAAGAGTTCATTGAATGTCATGTATAGCTTGTTTTTAGAAATCTGATAATGCTTCCATGTTTTGGAAATTTTCCTTAGTTTGTATTTCTTCATAGGCCATTCTACCTATTCAGCAAATTCTGACAGTAGAACAGAATCTCAGAGTTGCATATTGTCATTCTCAGGAGATAAATAATCCCCGGGTACTGCTAATTTGCAGGCACAGAGGAAGGTACTTCCTATTTTTCAAAACTCAGACCCCCTTTCCAGAATCTGGAGGCAGGCAAGAAGAAGAAAGTACTAGACTTCACAGGTGTCTGGCCCTTTAAGAGCCATTTGAAATAATACCATGGAAAGAAAAATGAATCAGTGAGTTGGATTTTTAGCGGATTTACACTATCATTAGTACACTTGATTCCTTGAGAGCTCACCCAAAACACTGGAAAATCAGGGTGGAAGTGTAGAGGGCAGCATTCTCAAGAGGCTAGTTATTAAGGTCGATCATCATGTTTGTGCCGTAGCCCAGATTTTTTGTTCTTGCTGTTGTCTTAAAGTAGCTCTGTATTTTCTTTCCTTATTAAAATTTCTCATTTGTTCTTTTTAGTTATTTATGACACTGGAGTGCATTTTGATATATTATACAAACATGGAGTCTAACTTCCCGTTCTTGTGGTTGGACACAATGTGGAGTTTCACTGGTCACATATGAACACTGGTCTCATTCACTCCACTGTCTTTCCCGTTCCCATCCCCCTCCCTTCCCTTCATTCCCCTTTGTCTCACCCACTTCTACTATTCTACTAATCTAATGCACTTCTACTATTCTTCCCTCCCTCCCCTTTTTGTGTGTTAGTATCCATATATCAGAGAGAACATTTGGCCTTTGTTTTTTTTGGGATTGGCTTATTTCACTTACCCTGAGAGTCTCCAGTTCCATTCATTTACTTGCAAATGCCATCATTTCATTCTTCTTTATGGCTGAGTAATATTCCATTGTGTATATAGACCACATTTTCTTTATCCATTCATCTGTTGAAGGGCACCTAGGTTGGTTCCATAGCTTAGCTGTTGTGAATTGAGCTGCTAAAAACATTGATGTGGTGGCACCACTGTAGCATGCTGATTTTAAGTCCTTTGGGTATATACTGAGGAGTGGGATAGCTGGGTCAAATGGAGGGTGCCCAGATTTTTGATAGTCACTAATGATCATGAGTTCCAAAACCCCAAAGGTTTGTACAATGTAGTCCTTAAAAAAAGAAAGAAGTAAAGAAAGAAAAATTTAAAGTTCTCCATTAATTTCAAATTGTTCTACTCTGCCCAGACCCAAAGTGTATTTATTTCCAAAGGAAACAACTCCTGAGAATCGGAAGGGCCTCAATTATTCTAAATCCCTCTGCAAGGCAAACACAAAATTAAGTGGGGCTCCAGTGTGTGCATGTTTGGCCTCAGCCAGGTGTGGAGAGAAGGCCGTAGATAAAAACACCAAGCCAAGCTGTCGGCCAAACCCTCAGGAAAGTTTGTTTTCAACTGGACAAAATAAAGTCACATTAACCTGTTTAACACATTCATCTGCGTGGGAAGACAACCTGGAATATCCTCCAATAAATAAATACAGTCTTGATTAACAAGGAGTTGCTTCTTCACTATTAATGCACTAGCAGGGATACCTACATATTTTCTTCTTTTTTTGGTACCAGGGATTGAACCCAGGATCACCTGACCACTGAGCCACATCCCCAGTTCTATTTTGTATTTTATTTAGAGACAGGGTCTCACTGAGTGGCTTAGGGCCTTGCATTTGCCGAAGCTGGCTTTGAACTCACCGTCCTCCTGCCTCAGCCCCCCCAGCTGCTGGGATTACAGGTGTGCACCACTGCACCCGGCCCTCCTTATTTTCTTAAGATGTTAAATAGTTACCATTATTTCCTGTAGGAGGTCAGTGATGTTTCTATCTAGACAATATTCAGGGCTTGGAATACTGGGCACGGACATGACTATTAAAGCTGCTAAAAAGCCTTTGGTCTTTTTCCAATTTTCTGACACCTACTTGATATTTCCAAGGATGCTATAAATAATAAAATAAAAGATCTTAGAGATAGCCACTGCAGCGGAAATAGGTATAAACCAACCATTCTGAAGATAAATAGTCACCATCATTTACCAAGCATCTAATGTGTTTGAAACACTAGGATAAAAGCTTTATATGACAACTCTTGAATTCTCAGAACAGAGAATTCTCAGAATCTTATGGGGAAGGCCTTTTATTAGCTCCATTTCATATATGCAAAGCCTAGGAAGGTCATGTATGATATCCAGGATGCCCCCACTGAAAGCGGGGAGGAGCAGGACCAGGCCACGTTCCACTGGACAGCAGACCTGGCCTCAGCACATAGGTGGTGAGGCCTTAAGGAGGACCCAGCCCTTTCAACTCCCTTGATTTATCCTCATGCAAAATGCAAAATGGTAGCTGATGGTCGGGCACAGTGGTACACGCCTGTAATCCCAGCAGCTTGGGAGGCTGAGGCAGGAGGATCCCGAGTTCAAAGCCAGATTCAGCAACAGTGAGGCCCTAAGCAACTCAGTGAGACCCTGTCTCTAAATAAAATACAAAACAGGACTGGGGATGGGGCTCAGTGGTCCAGTGTTCCTGGGTTCAATTCCCGATACCCGCTCCCCAATCCTCACCTCCCAGTCCTCACCCCCCAGTCCCCACCCCCACCCCCCAAAAATGGTAGCTGATGGAGCTGCAGGAGGTGAATATAAATCCTCCGCTTTTCAGCCCACCCCAGCATTACTAGCTGCTTGGGGAAGACTGTGTTTCGTCCTTTAATTAATTGTATACCCACCACTGGATACAGTCAGGCCTTTGCTTATGGATTGATCCATGGTCACTGGATAAGGGAATGAATGAGTTCAGTGGAAAGTCAAATTCCTGTGAACGATTTTCAAGTCTCCAGTAAACGGCACGATGGTACTGATATCCAGAGACAGCAAAAGTCCCAAATGCAAATTGAGCTCCAAAAATCCACGTGTCCACTTAAAAGGAAGAGTCTTTCTAAATTTTCATCCATGTTCCAACCACCTCACAGATACACAATTCAGCAGGTAGACAAATGGTAATTATAGGGTTGTCTTAGACAAGAGCCTGGACCTAAGAGAGACTCAGTCCACTAGGGACAGATTCCTGGCCTCCATCTTAGGCACAATTCAGTTGAAGGATAGAAGGGAAAACTAGAGCTGAAAAACTTACTAAAATAACAAGAGAATGTACACAAAGACGTTTCTTATTGCCCAAGGAAAACTACATGTAAAAATAGTTAAAATGTAGCCAGGCACAGTGGCGGTGCACACCTATAATCCCAGCAGTTGGGGAGGCCGAGGCAGGAGGATCACGAGATCAAAGCCAGCCTCAGCAATGGTGAGACCCTGTCTCTAAATAAAACACAAAAAAGGGCTGGGGATGTAGCTCAGTGGTCGGGTGCCCCTGAGTTCAATCCCTGGTATCCTCCCCCCAAAATTTCAAGATGTAAAGTCAATTCTTTGTTATATAGAATTCAAAAGTAATTCCATATCTATAGAAGTTCACATTAATTTCATATATTTAGTCCATCTGCTTCCTTTCAAACTCATAAACATTTGGTTCCCAAATGCATGTAATCAGACAAATGAAGAATCATTTCCTTAACCAAAATTTTTAGGGGTACAGTTGTGTGCTGCCTAAAGACATTTCAGTCAGGAACAGACTGAATATATGGCAGTGGTCCCATGAGATGATATGGGACCAAAATCTCCCTATTGCCAGTGACATGGTAGTCATCCTAACATCATAGCACAATACATTGATCACATGTCTGTGGGGCTGGTGGTGCAAACAAACCCACAGCGCTCCAATCACAGAACAGTATAGTGCAAGCGATTATCCACAGTACATCACACTTGACAATGAACAACGAGATTACTAGCGTATGAGTTTTACTATGATGTATTTTCATCCTCTACTTATTAAAAAATTGTTGTAAAACATTATCATGTTAGGGAAGAGAAGCCTCATATTATCTTGTGTTTCATGAGTCTCTCTTTTTTTTATTTGTTCTGCTTATATATACGTGACAGTAGAGTGCATTTTGACATATTATACAGACGTGGAGTGTAACTTCCCACCATTCTCGTGGTTGGACATGATGTGGAGTTTCCCTGGTCATGTGTTCATATATGGACACAGGAAAGTTCTGTCCCATTCACTCCACTGTCTTTCCTATTCCCATCCCTCTCCCTTCCCTCCATTTCCTTTTGTCTAATCCAATGAACTTCTATTCCTGCTCCTTCTTGTGTGTTAGCATCCACATATCAGAGAGAAAATTCTACCTTTGTTTTTTGGGGGGATTGGCTCATTTCACTTAGCATGATTGTCTCCAGTTTCATCCATTTACTGGCAAATGCCATAATTTAATTTTGTATAGCTGAGTAGTATTCCGTGATGTATACATACCACATTTTCTTCATCCATTCATCTGTTGGAGGTCTCCTAGGTTGGTTCCATAGCTTAGCTATTCTGAATTGAGCTGCTATGAACATTGGTGGGGCTGTGTCACCATAGTCTTCTAATTTTAAGTCCTTTGGGTATGTACCAGGGAGTGGGATAACTGGGTCAAATGGTGGTTCCATTCCAGGTTTTCTAAGGAATCTCCACCCTGCTTTCCAAAGGGGTTGCACCCATTTGCAGTCCTACCAGCAGTGTAGGAGTGAACCTTTTCTCCCATGAATCTCCAGGATATACAAAGAACTCATAAAACAACACCAAAACTAAAAACAAAAAAACCAAAAATCAAATAACGGGGCAAAGAAGCTGAACAGGCCCTTCACAGAAGAAGAAATAGGAATGGTCAACAAACATGAGAAAATGTCCAACATCTCTAGCAATTAGAGAGATGCAAATTAAAACTACACTGAGATGCCGTCTCACTCCAGTCAGAACGGCAATCACCAAGAACAGGAGTCACTGAGTCTCTTGGTCGCACGTCATTTTCTCTGACTCCTGTTGTTTTGGTCCTGAGCAGCTCTAGCTCAACCCAGGCCGACGTCACACATCCCAAGTGTGCAGTAGGCTGCCCTGTCTAGCTCTGTGGGAGAAATGCCCACACGATGACAAAGTCACCTGGTGACACAGCCTCTGACTAGAGCCCGTTCATCCAGTGACTCAGGACTGCACTCATGTGGGGGCTGGTTTATGGAAGAAAGGGACCGGGAACGGGGAGAGAGGACTGAGGACAGCCCCCCAGAACGAGGCTGCCTGAGTTCCAGTCTCTCCCCACCGTGCCCCAGGTGTGGGGCGTGGCCAAGTGAGTTCACATCTCGGTGCCTCCTTTTCTTTCATTATCAAATGAAGATGATATTAAGTGCCACCGGATGCCAGGGCAGTGCTCTGGGGATAGAATGCAGTGACATTCAGAGCTTATGAAGCAGGGCCTGGGTCACGACAGATGCTTGATTTTTATTATTATCAACTATCAATTTGTAATTATCAATTTATACCACGTCTTTGGACCTCACTGGGGATACTGTGAGTTCAGGGGGGCTGCCAACCCAAAGACAGTCTTGTGCTGAGCAGTGGGGCGCATGCCTGTAATCCCTGTGGCATGGGATCTCAAGTTCAAAGCCAGCCTCAGCAACTTGGCGAGACCCTGTCTCAAAATAAAAGCATAAAAAAGGGTTGGGGATGTGGCTCAGTGGCTAACCATCCCCCCACCACCACCACACACACACACACACCCCTGGCTCAATCCCGGGTACAAAAAACAACAACAACAAAAAAGACAGATTTGATCATAAAGCTGTGGCCTTATTTAACAATTTGATCATTTAGAGGCACAACTTCCATTTCCACAGCTGGGATAAGATGCTGTCCCTGGTCTTAGGATATCAATATACTAACATTTTTGGAACAGAACTAAAGAACACAAAATTTGTCAACCTCAGTACAGAAATGATAAAAGTGATCTACTATGTGTTGGAAATTCATATAATGTCTAACCTTCAAATCTAAGGAAGTCACTATCAACCTATTTTATAGATGTGAACCAAGAGGCTCTGAGAGGTTAAGCAATCTGCATCAGATCACACAGCTGGAAAGGGACTGTCGGGAATCTTTTCACACACACACACACACACACACACATACACACAATGCGCCTTCCTTTCACAACGGCTCTGAGTCCTAGCAGAACATTATAATCACTTGGGAAGTTTTACAAACTCTCGGTGCCTAGGACCTAGTTCAAACAACAGACTCAGAACTTCACTGCGTGGAGAGGAGACCCAGAGCCCTGAAGTTTCTAGTCAGTGTTGAGAACAACTCAGCTGGACTCTACTGTCTTCCTACGATGTGTAAAATAAAGATTAATTCAAAGGTCAGTTCACCTTACGAATTATCTGTTCCATTAACTGTTTAAAGGACCTTAACTGAAGACTGATCTGCATCATTTGTTCAATGAACTGATTTCTCTTCTTAGAAAGCCATCCGTACAGGTTTTGTTGAAGGATCCCACACTACTGAGTTGGTTTATGAACTGGGAACCATAAATTTTTCCTAGATATTTCTTTTTTTTTGAATTTGATAATTATTTTTGAGATCCTCCCTTTGTAACTTTATTCATGTCTCTCCTATTATATTTGATTATTTATATAACGCTATAATATTATTTAATAGCATATATTATAATTTATAAATAGCTAATATATAATTTATATCATATTATAATATTATTTATATTTTATTATTATTTTTATTTGAGATCCCCCCTTTGTAATCTATTGCTAGTTAGAAGAGAAGTAAATAGAAATAGCCACTATCATAATGATAGTGATAATGATAATAATAGTAATGTCACTGTCAAGAAGCCTGAAGTGATTATTGCAATACATATCCACTTGGTATTTCATTCACACTGGAAAACCATCAGGCATACAGCAGCAGACAATGAACAGGTAACTCTTGCCCTCTTGGAAATTAATATATAATCACAAACTACAGTAAATTCTATGAAGAAATAAACAGAGAAGGTCTCCCGTAGATTGGGTGATGGAGAACAAAGATATTTTCATGAAAAACAGCTTCAGGATCATGAGCCTCTTTGAGCATTGTCTGATTTACTCATAACAATTAATTTCATTACAATGAATATGTTCAGCGTATACCCTTGAGTTTAACTTTTCTCTCAGCTTGCTGTTTCTGAGATGAACCCATAGTATCTCATGTATCCATAGGTAATTCATTATTAATGCTAAATAGAATGTAATTGTATAAATAGACTTTCGGTGATTTGTCTGCAGATAAAATTTTAAGAATCACTGAATTCGATTGCTAATTCCTCAAGGGTACAGACAAGGCTTAATACATTTGTTTTCTTTTCCAAAACTTGGACCATCGTATTCCACTTGGTAGGTATTCAATATGCATTAGTTAATTGGATAATTTTGATGGTCACAGATGATATCTATTATTCTCTCTCCATATCATGAGACTGTTTTGGAAAATTTAAAGCATGCATTAATTTCAGCCAACAAGAGACTAGAGTGAGGGATTAAACATTTCCACACAAAGCAAATAAATCATTTGCATGAAGGGCAAGGAATCAGACCAACAGCACTGAACCTTTTATCCTCAGGATGCTTCAAAACTAAATGTGTCTAATGCAAGCAGATATTGCCTTATTCATGAACATGTCTTCAGCCCTGATGCTAATTAACTATCCCAAACTTGGATGCTTTAGGATGTGAGACTACTACATGAGGATCCTAGCAAAACCTGGCTTCACTTTATTCACCTCTGTTCCACTATAGCCTGAGACACAGCCCTTGAAGCTAGTAGGTGCTCAATAAATGTTTCAGAATCGAACTCAATGTTGACAAATTGCTTTAATACCTAACATGAATGCTTACTCTGTGCGTATCCAGACTGATTGGTTTGGCGAATGTTACAGAAACCCTTACCCGGCCTGAATTTTTATGCAGGGCATGTTCTGAGCTAAGATTGATGTTCTCCTTTAATGTCTCCCATGAAACCAGACTAACATTCAAAACAGTTAGTATGCCAAACGCGGACAGGGAAATGTCAGGGTGGTTTGCGATTACGAGCTGGTCGAAATGAAGAATACAAGCTTCCCTTAATAAACTAAGCTTTTATACAGGCTGCACCAGCCCATTAAAATGAAGGGCAACTGACTTGACTAAATCGAAAGGTTTAGACATAATGTTGCCTATTAAAATTTATTTGCTAATTATAGAATAAAACCATTAAGAGTGATTCCGTTTTGATGGGAGGCAGTTAGAAGATCCTTATTGAGCTTGCAGGCTCTGGAGTCAGATAGAATTATGTCTGCCGATTCCTACCAGAGACCGGGGTAATCCACCTAAGTCCTCTGCACCTTTATTTCCTTATCTATAAAGAGGTAATAGTACTAACAACCTCCCGGAGTGACACTCTGCTTATATTATACAGCACATTATATAGTGCCATGCTAGACCAACTGTGCATGGACACGTGGATGTCAGTACCATTTGAGAGACTGTTAGAAATGCAGAATCCAAAGCTCTACCCCAGATCTACTAAAGCAGAAGGTCCCTTGTAGCAAGATGCCCAGGTGAGAAATGTGGATTTTTTTTTTTTAACTGAGCCTCATCCCCAGCCCTTTTTTATATTTTATTTAGAAACAGGGTCTCACTGAGTTGCTTAGAGCCTCAAACTAAGTTGCTGAGGCTGGCTCTGAACTCACGATTCTCCTGCCTCAGCCTCCTGAGCTGCTGGGATTATAGGGGTGCGCCACCGTGCCCAGCAAGAAATGTGGATCTTAAGTACATTACAGATGCCGGGTCCAAAGCAAATGCTTGATAATTATTAGCTATTATCATTCCATTAAAACTGCTTAAAAATATAGATACAAAAGAGTTCCATTCTCTCCCAAGGGACAGTCACATGCACTTCTTGACCTCGTTCTGTACGTCTTTGAGGTCTTAGGCTCCTTTCACCATTGCAACAATCAATGGTCCTTTATTCCAGACACGGCATTCAATATAAACACAGCTATCTTATTTTTAACCATCATTTGCAAAACTGGGGTGCACTAGTCGGCATTCAACCCCTACAAGTACAGCTCAGACGCCTTCATGGACCACAAACTTACAGCTTTATCAAAATTGGCAGGCGAATGTTAAAATGAAATTATTAATTGACCTTTCTCTCGTCCCACAGCCATGAACAGTATATATTGGTTTTAAATGGATTCTTCACGGTCTGGCAGCTTGAGCACTCCTGGCCACACCTAAAATAGACAGAAAGGATGAAACACAAAAAAATAGAGAACAAAAAAAATGAAGAGGCCATCATTTCTAGCTCCCTTGAGCTTATTTTAACAAAGACTGGAGACGGACTACATTGGTTAGGGGACATCAATGCTCTGTTCATGGGTTCCCCCCCAACCTCCCTTATCCCTACCCCCGTGTCAACATACTTATGCATTCTTGGAAAACGTCTTAGAAAACTAAGCAGTTCAGAATTTCTACCCATCTCCCTTGGGTAGAAAACCAGGAACATAATTATGTCCATAATACATAATGTCCATGTATTTCGGGGTTTTGGGGGGGTTTTTTTGGAACCAGAAATTGAACCCAAGAGTGCTTAACCACTGAGCCTCATCCCCAGCCCCTATTTTGTATTTTATTTAGAGACAGGGTCTCACTGAGTTGCTTAGCGCCTCGCTTTTGCTGAGGCTGGCTTTGAACTCGTGATCCCCCTGCCTCAGCCTCCCCAGCCGCTGGGATTACAAGTGTGTGCCACTGCGCCTGGCTGGCCACGCATTTCTAATGAGCTTCCAATGGAAAGTACAAACTTCAAATGCTTCTCAGCAGCCTGCTGTCCCCAGAGCAAATGGACTGGAGACAGAGTCACTCTGTAAAAAGTTAATTTACTGGAGTCTCCTCTAAGAACAGTGGAGCTGTTTGAAATTCAAATGCAACCCTTCTCCATAACAGACATTTACAAGGGAAGCTTTAGGAACAATCAGAAGATGGTCCTCCTCCTGTTCCTGTGCTCCTCTGAGTTGTAGCTCCTCTCTGCCTTCCTTGGTTCTTTATTCTGATCTCCCAAGAATTGCCGTGTGAAGATGAAGTCTCCCAGCGCACGGGTATATCAATTGTATAATGTGATCTGACGTCTAATCTGGAATATTCACGTTGTTTTCAGCCACTACTCTCTACCTCACCCCCACCCCAAACACACGCTTTCTTGGGTCCTTTAGCTCCATAGTTTTTGGTGAGTTACCAGGGATGGAACTCAGGAGCACTCGACCTCTGAGCCCCATCCCCAGCCCGATTTTATGTTTTATTTAGAGACAGGGTCTCACTGAGTTGCTTAGGGCCTCACTGTTGCTGAGGCTGGCCTTGAACTGGTGATCCTCCTGCCTCAGCCTCCCAAGCCGCTGGGATTAGAAGCGTAGACCACCTTAACAAATTAAAGCTCCACACTTAACAAATTTGCCTTCACGGGTCTCTCAAGGTACCTTGAGCATCTCTGATGGTGGATAGTGAATCCAAGAAATGAATGCCTCTCCTAATATCAGTGTCTGATAGCACTTCTCCATTATTTAGCTTTTTATGAAATGTTGTCGGCATACAAAAGGCATAAGGAATAGGGCTTTTCTTTGCAATACCTTCCAGAGACTTCCTCTCTCACAGAACATAAAAGCCTGATTCCTGGCCCTAGCAGTGCAGCCCTACAGGAGCCGGGGTCCCTTCTCCAGGCCTCTCTCTCCCTCCTCCTGGCCATTCATGGCTCCCAGCGCCAGCCCTCCACACCTCGCTTCCTGCTCCTAATGTCCACTGACTCCTTTCCCCATGTGCTCGGGCCTCTGAAATGTCTCTGTATCAGGCCATTCCTGACACCACTAACTAAAACAGCCCTCTCCCACCCCCACCCCGTCTCAGCCTTTTATCTCCTTATCCTGCTTAGTTTTATCCATAACGCCCATCTCAGCCTTACAGAATATGTATTTTGTTAGGTAGGAATTTATTATCTGATTTCCCTGATTAACATGTTAGCTGCATGAAGATAGCGTCTGTCCTTTTTCCCAGTTGCACACCCCCCAGAACCTAGAAAAAAAGCCTTCAACAAAATAGGGGCTCAATAAATTATGGTAACAGATGAGGGCGTTCAGCTTTCTCTGCACTCACTAACCAGCCTAATTATTCAAACAAACCAGGTTGGTAATACCAGCGGCTCAGGAGGCTGAGGCAGGAGGATGGTGAGTTCCAAGTCAGCCTCAGCAACTTAGTAAGTCCCTAAGCAACTCAGTGAGACTCTATCTCTAAATAAAATACAAAATAGGGCTGGGGATGGGGCTCAGGGGTCAAGTACCCCTGAGTTCAATCCCCAGTACCCGCACCAATAAAAAGAAATGGACATAAAATTCAAACATATGCGTATTGAAGTCACCCCTGTAATCTAACCTGGTTTCTACTCCCTCCCTCTTGAATGTAATCCCGACCTCTAATTTGGTACTTGTTATTTCCATGTATATCTTTATTGTTAAGCCTATTTATTCTGAAGCAATATGTACGTTGAAGAAGCCATGTTCCATACTCTATCATAGTGAGCTGCACATGGGAACATAGTGTAGGATAATCCCACAGTAAAGCATACGGTTCTCCAACAGGGAAGAATACCAGAATCACCAGAGGAGCTTAAAACAATTCCCAGCATCCTGAATATCCGTGGAGGGGAACCCCAACCTTGCCTCTCTCAGCCCCTCCCTCCAAGTGCTTCTGGTGGAAGCCAGCATTGAGCAAGAGTGGCATTGCCTATAACTGAGCGCACTGGTCAGCAGCCAGGCTTAGGAGCCAGCCTCTGGGCTTCGAGTCCCACCCCCAATCTCTCCATGGTCTCCATGCTCTCCCTTCAGCCACCCTGGATGGAGCAGCACCCGGACTCTCTTCTCAGAGGTGTGCAGCAGAATCCAGTGCTACCTTTTCCCATAACCATCCATGGGCACATTTTTTTTTTCCTGAAATATTTAACGCTCAGGCATTTCAATTTGACTTTCCATCTATGTCCTTTAAACAAACAAGCAAGCAAAAAGTCAACTCCTTGCTTCATTACTTTTTCTGAATTCGCAAGACTTCATTGGAGGACATACACTGAGGACAGACCAGTCGTAATTGTATGGCTGGGTGAATTTTCACAGCCTGGACCCCCAGTAACCAGCACCTAGACCAAGAAACAGAGCATGGCCAGGTCGCAGGCTCTTATAGTCCCTACTCTCTACAAGGACAAATATATTATTATTATTATTTGGTTTAGATGTTTTGATTGGTTTATATCAGTGATACATAAGATTAGAATTCTTCACATAATTATAAATATATGGTTTGTAATTTGCTTCAATTTAGCCCTCATTACCTACGCTGATCCTCCCCGCTCTGCCCTATCTCTGTTCCTCACCTCTGCTTTACTGATCTTTCGGGCTCTGCTGATCTTTACAGCAGCTCTGTTATTGACAGGTAGTATAACAGATGAAGTTTGCCTATATTAAAATTTTATGTAAATAAAATAAAGGAATATATCCTCTTTCATCCAGGTCTTTCATTTGGAGGATGGCAACAAATTACTTTTAAAATTTGTTTTTTTTTTAAAATAAAAAAAAAACATGCAGAAAGGAAACCAAGAATTACTAATGATAGTTTAACGTATTTGATTCGTTGCATAGAAAAAGCAGAGAAACAATGTAAAGGGTTCTTTCACTTCATTTCGAAAGACTGATACTTATTTTTCTTCATAGATAAGAGAAACTTGTAGATGTACCAACTCATCTATAGGGTGGTCAGCATCTTCTCGTGCAAAGTGTGTTGCTGAGAAAACGGTATCTAGATAGGCTACCTGAAAAGGTGTTATGGGAAAGGTCCTGAGACCCACTCTGTGTGCCCTGTTAATAGACTGGAATAGTCCATAACCTAAAATTCACTTCTGTTTCACATAGGAGTACATGTTTTAAGGTCTAAATGTGAATTCATAGTGATAGTTTCAGGGCAAAAACAAATATTAATCTGAAATACTTCTTGGTTCACCTATTCAACATACCTTGAGCAACACTGAAGCCAGTCTCTGCCCTGATGGATCTTACAGTCCAGCGGAAGAGAGACATCGATTGACAAACCATGAAAATAAATTTAAACTTCATGTTAAAGGCTGAGAGGAGGCGGCACCGTGACTTGGTGGAGGAGCCACTCACTCCACAAGGAAGTGAGGATGGGTGATCATTAAAAGCAGGATAACAAGGAAATCCTTTCGGAATTTATAATAGCCTTGAGCTGGGTGCAGTGGCCCATGCCTGTCATCCCAGGGGCTTGGGAGGCTGAAGCAGGAGGATTGAGAGTTCAAAACCAGCCTCAGTAAGAACACGGTGCTAAGTAACTCAGTGAGACCCTGTCTCTACATAAAATATAAAAAGGGCTGGGGATGTGGCTCTGGGGTTAAGCTCCCTGAATTCAATCCCCAGTAACAAAACAAAACAAACAAATAAAAAAAAACCCTGAAAAAAAATTCAGGTTCCATATACAGAAAAGGACTTTGACCTTTCAAGGTCATGTTTGTCTGGAAGATTATCCAGATTGTTCACCATCATCACTATCAATCACCCCAAATACACACACACACACACACACACACACACACACACACACACACACACATGCTGTACAGCTCTTATGTAACCTAAGGTGTCAGTTATGATTCCTTTTTCTTAGGGAAGAAGTCTCTGGGTAGTCTCCGTGAACCAACAGCAAGTCAAGTCCCCTATTTCTACCCTGTTATACTCGTCACATCTTCTCCATGGCATTGGTAGATCTTTCCTCTTCTTTAAAAATTTTTGATTTGTTCATTTTAGATATACATCAGAGTAGAGACTGTTTTGACACGTCACACATACATAGGTATAACTTCCCATTCTCATGGTTGGACCTGATGTGGAGTTTCCCTGGTTGTGTTTTCATATATGAACCCAGGAAAGTTCTGTCCCATTCATTCCACTGCCTTTCCTATTCACATCCTCCCCTTCCCTTCATTCCCCTTTGTCTAATCCACTAAACTTCTACCTTCCCTCCACTCCACTTACTGTGTGTTAGCATCCACATATCAGAAAGAACATTCAGTCTTTGGTTTGGGGGATTGGTTCCTTTCACTTAGCATGATATTCTCCAGTTTCATCCATTTACTGGCAAATGCCATAATTTTATTCTTCATTATGGCTGAGTAATATTCCGTTCTGTATATATATCACATTTTCTTTATCCATTCAAATGTTGACGGGCACCTAGTTTGGTTCCAGAGCTTAGTTATTGTGAATCGATATGCTATAAATACATAGCTGTAATATGCTGATTTTAATTTGGGGGGTATATACCAAGGAGTGGGACAACTGGGTCGAGTGGTGGTTCCATTCCAAGCTTCCTGAGGAATCTCTGTACTGGTTTTGCTTTGGTTGATGTGGTATTGATTATCTTTTTGAAAGCATGCCAGAGCAATATGGCCAAAAGTGAGTGGGAAATATGCTAAAAGCATCTTGACATTTCCCAAAATCAATACTGTGGCATGGATTAAAAAACACATGATGCAGTTACAATGACACAAATTAAAAATATTAGTATCATTGAAAAGCTAATATTGAAAATTGAAAAGCTAATATTCATGCATAATGTGATGTCAGGCATGTGATGTAAGCTTATGGTAAACATCAGCTCAGATTTTCCTTGAAAATGTAGGGAACAAAAGATGAATTTACCATTACAAGTTCCACTCAGCCCAGAGCAGTTAAATAACTTGCCAAAGGTGACACAGCTTATATAAGCTAAGATTTGAACTGAGTCTTTCTCTGGAGCAGTTTGTTCAATAGGAATAGAATTAACTGGCGTGGGGGTGCACACCTGTGATCCCAGCTACTTGGGAGGCTGAGGCAGGAGGATTGTAATTTCAAAGCCAGCCTCAGCAACTTAGTGAGGTCCTAAGCAACTCAGTGAGACCCAGTCTCCTGTCTCTAAATAAAATATTAAAAAGGGCTGGGGACTTGGCTCAGGGGTTCAGTGCCCTTGGCTTCAATCCTTGGTACCAAAAAAAAAAAAAGAAAGAAAGAAAGAAAGAAATATTTAAGCCACATATGCAATTTTGGATATTTTTTAATTTTCTGGTAGCAATATTTAAACAGTAAAAAGAAACAGAGAAAATTTGTTTTAACATTTGCTATTTAACCTAAAACATGCAAAATATTATCATTTTAACATAGAATCAAAATAAAGATTATTAATGAGATTTAAATTGTTTTTATCGTCAGTTTTGAAACCACTGCACATTTTATACTCACAGCACATCTCTATTGGAATGTAAATTTTTAACAGAAGTAGGTCATATGTATTTAGATTTCATACATTTACAGTTGAAAAAGAAAGTTCACATACCTGAGTTGTTCCAAGCCTACTTTAAGAGCTTTCTAATATCTGAACTGGGTATTCATTTTTCCAATTTTTAATTAAAAGAGTGTTAAACAAAATCAAAGTCACAGCTCCTCATTTCCACTGGCCATATTTCAAGTGTTTCGTAAACTGCATGTGACTTCTAACTGGCCTATCGGAAGCATAGCACCCGGGCCCAGGCCCTAACCACTACTCCACGCTGCCTCCTATTACCACACTAACACAATCACAGGGTTAAAGGTAAGAATACCATAAGGCCATTTGCATAGCTATAAGCTATATGTATAGAAGTCAGGAAAATAAGAATGGACTCTATGCCCCGGGTCACCCAGAGTCACTTCTTGCATCTTTGGACACCTCTCAACTGAGCTAACTGAGGCATAGGGTGGATCCATGAATCTCAGGGTTTTAGTCACATTTTTCACTGCTGTGACTAAAAGGACCCGACCAGAACAACTGTAGAGCAGGAAAAGCTTATTTGGGGGCTCATGGTCACAGAGGTCCCAGTCCATAGACAGCAGGCTCCACTCCTCGGGGCTCAACGGGAGGCAGGACATCATGGAGGAAGAGTGTGGTGGAGGGAAGCAGCTCACATGGTGATCAGGAAGCAGAGAGAGACTCCACTCTCCAGAGACAAATGGAGACCCCAAAGCCACGCCCCCAATGCCCCCTCCTCCAGGCACACCCACCTCCTCCAGCCACCACCCAGTTAATCCCATCAGGGATCCATTCACTGGTTGGGTTGAGGCTCTCACAGCCCAGTCATGTCTCCTCTGGACCTTGCACCGTCTCACACGTGAGCTTTTTGGGGACACCTCACATCCCACCATAACACTCTGAAGACATATTTGTAAAGGGTCTAAACTATGAAGCCAGTGAAGCCAGTGACAATAATCTCAAGAGACACAAAGGAAAAGACGTGCTATTGAAAGGATCACTTTACAAGGGGCTTCTTTGAAGCAGAGAGCAACATACATAAGAATCACAGTTTCCTCTTGGGTTTAGGGAAATGATGGGTCACCTGTCACCTTGTGAGTTAAGAACATGTTTGATTAGTTAAAAATGTCACAGTTAGTGGTTCCAATATAAAAATTTCAATTGGTAGAAGTGGGGAAGGTGATCTGAAAATATAGATATTCCTTAGGGCATTAACTTGTCACCCAAGTTATCCAAAATCTTAGGGAATTCCTTCTTTAAATAGTTTATGTACTCAGTCATGTTTATTTATTTTTTACTCAATGAACATTTACTGAGAAGCCACCATATGTTAAATACTTTGCATATATGATCTCATAAAAATCATTACAACTGCCCTCTGGGGAACATGCTATTATGATTATTATTATGATTATTATTAGGTATCAGGGATTGAACTCAGGGGCACTTGACCACTGAGCCCCATCCCCAGCCCTATTTTGTATTTTATTTAGAGACAGGGTCTCACTGAGTTGCTAGCACCTCATTGTTACTAAGGCTTACTTTGAACTCGAGATTCTCCTGCCTCAGCCTCCAGAGCCACTGGGACTCCAGGCATGCACCACCATCCCAGGAAAATGTCAACAATTTTGAGAACACATGATTATCTGCTTATGTCCAATGGAAAAGAAAGAGCTCACTTCCCTGGGAGCTTGTAGGAAATGGCTTTCATTGATCCTGTGTCCGGCTGGACTTGGTAATATATCCATTTTTGTATTTTTGAAATAAGCAAAATGAATATAATTCTTCCATTGATTGCTTCATGACTGGCTCACAAGATCTGTACCTGGAACTGGAGTGACATAAGCTTCACACAGAGAACTCAGCTGAGATTGAGGAGGGGTCTCCAAGAAAATTCAGTTATTTGGGCCCTTAAAGAAATCTACAGAGCTTGGCCACTCTCGGTGCCCTAACTGTCCCAGGCCAAGAGAGTAATGTTGCCTGCAAATGCCTGATACCATCAATAAACATTCATGTTTCAATGGGACTTAAAAGAATTTTAAGAAGCGGTCAGTGTGCCATGTGATATTGGCACACTAGTTTGTTGAGACCATTGTCCCCCCAAAGTGGGGTGGGGGGATACAGGGAGGGTACAAGTGGTAGAAGACAAAGAAGAATGAAGCTGGATGTGGACTTTCATTTACACTAGTCAGAGGGAAAAAATTCATTAATCTTCCTTCATAATTGCAGCCAATGCCAAAGGAGACACTCCATCATCCTCCATCACCATGATGGCTTGGCCATTTTCTGTAGTGACCAAGCTGGGAACTTAAAGAGAACGGTCATTCTCAGTTTTTATAAGGAGCAATGAATTTCAACAGGAATAAAAAAAATAAGACTATTTCTGTAAAACAAAACCAGCATACCTCTCTGAGAAAATGAAGTTCCCAGAGAAGTAAACCGAAATTAAAATTTGAGTTTCAGTCTGCGTTACATGTTTTATTTGCTATGATTGATTATTTTTTTGTGTGTGTGGTAGTGCTTCGGATCAGCTGTGATTGATTTTTACCAGTTAATTAGAGTGATTCCTGATTAAATCAAGCATTTTCCCCCAGGGATGCTATAAATCTTTACTGTACCTTTTTTATTTTTCTTGGCAAATAAATTCTATTTCCATGTGGTTTTTGTTTTTACCCCCATATCTCTTAACATTTTTCATAACAAATGAAAATGTTATGATAGAAATGGGGTAGTTAGACTAAAATGAAACGATGAAATACTTGAAGAAAAGCTTCTAGTAGGATCCAATTCCAACAGCAAGGGAGGTAATAAAGGAAAAAAAAATAAGCTGATAAAAGGTACTCTGTCATAGTTTTGCTATTATGTTTTAATTTCTGCCCACTTGCAAAGCAAAATGGAAAAAAAAAATAAAGACTCAAGGGGAGAATAGACAAATTGTGCCACATTTTATTTCACCTTGATGCTAAGAACATCTGCTCGATGAGGTTGTAAAATTCATAATTGAAATCCCACTAGACTAGAACATGAGTCCCATGTGGACCGGGAGGGTTCTGTTTATTTCCACCAGATCTTTGTATTTTCCATAATAATAGTTGGAGAAAATTGTTGGACAAATACATTTAGGGTGAAGAAACTGATATACTCAGGGTCAACCGAGCAGGTGCTTCTTACAGCTGTGAGACAATCAAGATTACAGCACGGGTCTCCTGATTGACCTTGACCTGATGTTGTCTAACCTGAATGATAATAGTAAGCAACAACATTGTCTAGGCACATCTCCATCCTTAGGAACATGTCTCCTCCGCCATACCATACGCTCCCAGTGTTCACCACCGATCCACAGGATCTTGAAATATTTGATTGTAGAAGGGCATGGTGGCACATGCCTGTAATCCTAGTGGCTGGGGAGGCTGAGGCAGGAGGATGGTGAGTTCAAAGCCAGCCTCAGCAAAAGCAAGGCGCTAAGCAACTCAGTGAGACCCTGTCTGTAAATAAAATACCCAATAGGGCTGGGGATGGGGCTCAGTGGTGGAGTGTCCCTGAGTTCAATCCCCAGTACCCGCTTGTGTGGGATGTGAGTGGGAAGGCTGAATCACTTCCAGGTCTGTGCAGAGAAGGGCCCAGGGTGGACGAGGCCATCTTTATCACATGCCAGGAGCTAGTTGAATAAAAACATTGATTCCCCTGGAGAACATACCCGAGAGAAGAGAACTAGACCCTGAGTTGGTGGTAAACCTCTGGACCAAACTCCCCTACTAAAAGTTTGACCGACCTTTATTTTTCTGCTTGAATTTCTTGAAGAAATCAAGTCATCCACAACCCAAGGGCGCTTGTAGACGTCCTACCATGTGCAAGTATGGTGATAGCCACTTAACACAAAATATTTTATTTTGTCTGCATAACCTATATAGGAAATAGTCATTAATTATATTATCATATTTTTTACAGATGAAATAATCATGGAGGCTCGGAAAGGATCCAGGATGTGTCCAAGGTGTATTATGGGCTCTACTTGGCTGCTGAGCCCACACAATGCATAGTGTTATAGTTCCTAAGAGGACATGGCCTCCTCTCAGACTCTCTAAAACAGCAGGAACTAGCCTTTTAATTTGTATTTCCCTCTTCCTAAAAGGCTCTTCTTGTTATTCATGTCTCAGGTCAATGAACATCTCTTAATTGGCTTCCTTTGGACCAACTTATCTAAAATAGGACATTCCCAAGAATTTTTCCTCCATGATACTCTTCTCATTCTGTATATATTCCCCACGAGAATGTCAACGCCAGGAGGACAGAGACCTTGGACGTCCTTGAACCCTGTATTGTTAGTGCCTAGCCCAGAGCTCCACATAGGTCAGGCTGTCAAAAAACATATTTTTGGAATACATGAATACCTAAATAATTAGACATCCTTGTGATGATTCAGATCATAATCTCATTCCGATAATTGTGTGCTAATGAAATAAAGCAGTGAAGAAAAAAATAAAATAAATAATGCAGCAATGAGCCAGGAGCACGCCTGTAATCCCAGCAGCTTGGGAGGCTGAAATAGGAGGATCATGAATTCAAACCCAGCCTCAGCAACAGTGAGGCCCTAAGCAACTCAGTGAGACCCTGTCTCTAAATAAAATACAAAATAGGGCTGGGGATGTGGCTCAGTGGTCGAGTGCCCCTGAGTTCAATCCCTGGTACCCACTGCCCCCCAAATAATAATGCATCAATGGAGTCAAGATACTCACGAGCCCTGGTGGCCTCCATCATTGGTAGGCTTATTCTGTGGTGGTGCCTAAGCATTTTGATGAGTCAGTGATTGTGCATTATCTCTGCATAGCTGTGCTATCATTTTAAATGTCCTCTGGGCCCAGTCACACGGATGGCTACCCAGACAGTTATTTAAGACAATAGGGAAAGGAACTGACTGTATGATTCATTGGCACCAGAAGAACAAAAGGAGGGGAAGTGGAAAGCAGTCAAGAGGCTGAATAAGATGCGTCCTTGCCATGTCTGAGTGAATTCAGGGGCCTCCCATGCCCATTCCCTGACCCACTTTATTTACTTTTTATTTATTTTAGGTTTTGGTACCAGGGATTGAACTCAGGGGCAATTAACCACGGAGCCACATGCCCAGCCCTATTTAGCAACCCAACCCACTTTTTCTGGGGGACTTTGCAAAACTCCCAGCCCAGAGCTATGCCCTGGAACACAGCCCTGAACCTGCCTAATGTCAGAACTCCACTGATGGACGGTTCGCTGTACTTTGCCAATATTCCATCTCTGGAGCGAGCCTGAGGAAGTCTATCTATTTTTTTTTTTTTTTTGTCCCAGAGGGCAGCCGGGCTCTAAAATATGGTCTGATTTGTTTCTTGGTGGCAGCCCTTTATCAATGATGGATAAAGTCAGTAAATAAATATCCCGATCTCCCATTCTGTGATCAATAATTGCCTTTGTATGTTTTGAATTGCTATAAGAAAATACTAAGATACTAAGTTCTTTATAATATGAAGACACGTATTTAGCTCATGATTTAACGAAGGGTGGGTTCCTGTTGCTGGCACTCTGGAGGGGTTCCCCGGCTGTGTTACAAGATGACAGAGGAACAGAAAGGAAACCAGCCACATGCGGAAGCAGCCAAACAACAGCCAAACAACCTGCTCTTGCAAGAACTGCCTCACTCTGGGAGATGTGTGTGCATCCCTTAATTAGGGCAGAGTCCCGTGACCTATTACCTTCCCTGGGCCCCCCTGTTAAGGGTCTCACCACTTCTCAACCCGACCACACTTGGGACCAAGCTACCAGCACGTGAATGTTTGGGGGACACATTCAAGCCATATTCACATCGCAGCCACCAACTTCTCCAAAATTTCCTTGGAGGGTTCTCAGTACAATTGAGTTTTATTTGCCCTGGCGGGGGGGGGGGGGGGGGGGGGGCGCAGTGGGGGGCGCGCAGTTTAACAACAAGAGTTTTACTGGCTTTTATCTCTCCCTCCCTTTCTTCTTCTTCTCCTCCTTCTTTCCCTCCCTCTCCTGCTCCTCTTCCTCCTCCCCCCTCCCCCCTCCTCCCTCTCTCCCTCCTCCCCTACTCCCCTTCCCCCTCCCCCCTTCTCTTCCTCCTCCTTTTTTACTTTGCTTTCTGGTGTCTCCTTGCAAAAAAACTACCTGCACCCAAGTCCTTGTCCCAAGATCTGCTTTCTGGGGATCCTTTGAGCAAATGACAAAAAGGTTCTCCCAGATTGTGAGGATAAAGAGAAGCCTCTCTGGGACTCCACAGGGTAAAAGGGGACCCCTTCCTTTGGCCAGTCAGAGGCACCCTTCAACCTCACAGCTTGTATTTCAGCCCACCTCTCCTGTCCCTTGTCCAGGGGACCTCAGTGAGGCCCAGGTGCACCACGGTACATTGCCTTCCTGCCCTGGTTTCTTTCTTCTTCCCCTCAGATACAGCCAATCACATCTAAGGTCCTTCAACTGCCTCGAATCCTAAGGGACCCATCCCCCCAAACTCCCTCTTGCTCCACAGTAGTGGTGCTACTTATGTAAATATATGTTTCCGTCAGCTTTTTCACCACTGATATTAAAACATCTGACCAGAAAAATTTTAGGGGAGGAAAAGTGTATCTGGGGGCTCAGGGTTTCAGAGGTCTCCGTCCATAGACAGCAGGCTCCATCCCTCGGGGCTCGAGGGGAGGCAGGACATCATGGAGGAAGAGTGTGGTGGAGGGAAGCAGCTCACATGGTGATCAGGAAGCAGAGAGAGACTCCACTCTCCAGAGACAAAGAGAGACCCCAAAGCCACGCCCCCAATGCCCCCTCCTCCAGCCACACCCACCTCCTCCAGCCCCCACCCAGTTAATCCCATCAGGGTCCATTCACTAGTTGGGTTAAGGCTCTCACCACCCAGTCATGTCTCCTCTGGACCTTCCTGCACCGTCTCACATGTGAGCTTCTGGGGGACACCTCCCATCCCAACCATAACAGAAATGTATATATTTAAAACTCTTCTTATCTCACTACAGTGATTCTAACGAAGACTATAAAATTTTAGGTTTTTGTTTCCAAATTGCTGTACCATACATAACCTCACATGTGGTTTTTATTCCTAGAGTACAGATGAGAAAATTGAGACTCAGCAAGGCTAACTAAATTGCCCAAAGAAAAATGAGCCATTAAGCTAGAAAATGATTAACCTGGTTTGTCAACATGGGCCTTGCAATCACAAATTTTAGAATCATTCCAGAAGAACAGGCAGCCTCCCTGAGCAGCCCAGGAGACAACCAGACATTTTTGGAAACTGGATATTCTTTCTTTTACTCTTCTGAGTTCCATAAATATCCTACTGATGTGCAAAGTCATTTAGAAGGATAGGATGGAACTTACAGATAGGAACAGAGGAACAGCGTTCTAGAAGGACTCAGTATATATTTTTTCCACTAAATGGATGAATGACTGAAAAACAAGTACAGAGGAAATTGAATTTTTTTCCTATTCATTCCTTAATATGGAAACTTAAAACTCTAACTTCTGACAGTGGTGGCCATTATACCAAAGTGACTTGAATGTGTAAAGAGAGGGTGAGTGGGAAGTGAAACCTGGTTGAACTCTTTTCCTTGAGTAGCTCTGAGACTTTCTGCAAGCGTCTCACAGGGTTGCTTAGAGGATCACATGAATTAACATTTTTTCTGGTGCCAAGGACAATTTCAGGATTACAGTAGATTGATTGATTGATTGATTTTCGGATCAGAGATGGTTGAACCCAGGGGCGCTTAACCACTGAGCCCCATCCCCAGCCCTTTTTTGTATTTTATTTAGAGACAGGGTCTCGCTGAGTTGCTCAGGGCCTTGCTAAGTTGCTGAGGCTGGCGTTGAACTCACGATCCTCCTGCTTCAGCCTCCCGGGTTGCTGGGATCATAGGCGTGTGCCACTACACTTGGCCACATTTTAAAAATGAGTTGTTTCATGAATTAACATAGAGTAAGTGCCTACTCTGTTGGTAATTATTGTACAAACTACAGCGGGAACTAATCATTGATGCTGCCAGCCCTCAGCCCTCAGTCTGTGGGGAGACAGGTTTTTTAATCAGAAGGTAGACTGGAAACACTCCGAGTTCTGACTGTCCTCTGTCATTGCACAGCTAATGTGCCCCTTGTTGCCATGCAGCTCTCGTAGGCAGGGAAATCACTGAGCCCCAGCTTTGTTGAGACGCGTGTGTGAATCATGGGCTGTACTGGGTTTCTCAGTCCCTGTCTCATTTTGGGTTTGTCTGCGTTTGTCAAAGCCGAGTGACTCAGGAAAGTGCTAGAACACAGAATGATACAGGCAGGGAATTTCCCACACCTAAGCTGGGGAGTCTCAGAGAAGGAGGTTGGGCTCATGGAACGGACCCAGAAACCCTGCATTTTAACTAGTTCCTCTCCTGTGGCTAAGGCAACGGTTAGGACTCTCGGCTCAGGAGCTTAGATGGGGGCTAGGCGTGGGGGAGGGGGAAACATTTCTTCATCTCCTTAAAAATCACTTAGTTCCAATGTCATGTGCACCCCTGCTGGATGACGGGTAGGGGGTTTGCTCACTTGGGATTCTCCTTCCCTGGGATGATCAATGGCCTGGAGGTTATGTAGAATCACAGCCTCAGGGAGGCTTCTGTGGTCATGAACTGAAACCCACTCTGAGTGACACCAAGGGGCCACCCCCTCCCCCCTCCACCCCACCCCCAGTGTCCGTCTGTCTGGCTGTCTCTCCCCTGTCTCTTCTCAGTTTCCCAGAGTCCCTTTTTCGTCTAAATGAAATTCTCTCCTTGGGCTCCGATTCCCTCTGCTGTCTCTCCTCTCCCTACCAGAAGCCTAGCGTCCTCTCCTCTGACTTGTGTAAATCAAGAGCTCACCTGGGGACTGTCTAGTTCCCTGCTAGCGTCCCCTGAGGCAGGAGAGGGAGCCTTGCTCGCTGCAGGAGCGAGGGGCACGGGAAATGAAAAATACACAGGGGACAGAGGTACATGAACGTCTGTAAGTGACTCTGCCAAGGTGCTGGGCTGCCCGGATTTCAGAGCAGCCAGGAGGGGGGTGGAGGAGGGATCTGAGTAGCTGGATGTCTGATACCTCCCGTACATCAAAAGATGAGAACCGTCTCCTAAAAACATGGGTTTATAGATAATTAGAAGTTAGACATAAAAGAGAATTGCATTGCAGCATTTGTATTTGAGCAGAATGGAGGAGGGGGGAGGGGTGCAGGGGTGGGGGGGAGGGGGGAGATACAGTACCAGGGTCTGCCCAGCCCCTCTCCCTGGAGAGCCTGCATCTAACAGCAGGAGGGGGAAAGTGATGGACAGCTGCCTTCTGCCATTCATTCACTGGGCATTTACTATATGCCAGTAACTGCCCTGCTCACATTTAAACTTCATATACAGGTGGGATGGGAGCTCCATACGGGAAGAGACTGCTTATTGCCCAGCCGCGACTGGGGCTGGCACCTGGGTACTCTGTGCCTATTTGTTAAAAGGATGAAGGGACCGGGGTGAGGATCATAGTGACAGAGAAATATGGCAAATGTGGCTGTTGGTCCCCTTTACCTGAGAGCCATCAACATTCAACCTGTGCTGTCAAACTCCTAAAAGGGAACACAGCACAGAGCAGTTCCCCAACTTGATTGATCAGGGTTTCCTGTTTTCAGTGGCCACCCGGAAGGAACCAGAACTCGGGCTTCCAGTTTCCAGTTCTGTAACCCACATCTCTCCATTGGAAAAAAAAAATGATGCTCCTTCATATTGGGGTTTTTATCCACGGTTATCTTGTTAGGGTTTAGTTGTCTGCATGAGTGGCACTTGATACTGAGTTGCCTGAAAAGATAGGGTTTGTTTTTAAATAAACTTATGGTTTAATAAGAACTATGTTGTGCATTATTAAATGAAGGAATGAAAATATTGTCAGAATAAAATGCTTTCAAAGATTAAAAAAAAGAAAACACACACACACACACACACACAAAACACAACCAAGCACAAACAATGGAGCACAACATCGTGGCACACATCTGTAATCCCAGCAACTGGGGAGGCTGAGGCAGGAGGATTGCAAGTTCAAGGCCAGCCTCGAAACTCAGCCAGACCATGAACCACTTAGCAACTTAGTGAGACCCTGTCTTAAAATACAAAATGAAAAGGGCAGGAGTTTTTTAATATCCACAATCAATGCTATATACTGTATCAGCAGAATGGCAAACAAAACCCTGAGTTCAATCCTGGTACCAAAAAAAAAAAAAAAAAATGGATAGGCCATCACACGTGACTTAGATCATTTTGTGCCCAAGATCCTACAAATTATAATCGAAATCTTGGGAACTGAACAAGATAAAAAAAAAAAAAAAAAAAAAAAAACCCGAAGTTTAAAATTATAAAAATCAGGAATCAAAGAGGCAGCATCTCGGTTTATCTTATAAAAATAGTAAAAAAAAAAAAAAGCAATTTAAAACTCTCAGCCAACAAATTAGGAAGAATTTGGGAGAAATGGATAGATTCCCAAAAAAGAGACAAACTACTGAAATTGATTCACTCAAAGGAAATAACAAATCTGAGTAGATCTATCACCAGTATAGAGATGGAGTCAATCATCATTTAAAAATTTCCCACTAAATGAGTCCTGGGCCAAAATGGTGAATTCTTCTGAATACTTAAAGAAAAATTAGTAACGAATCTTCACAAACTCTTCCATGGAATAGAAGAAGAGGGAACACCTTTCTGCTTGTTCTATGAGGTCAGTGCTACCCTGATACTAATCTAGACAAAGGCATTACAGGAAAAGGAAACTGCAGATCAATATCTCTGATGGTCATAGACAAAAATACTCAACAAAACATGAGAAAACTGAATTTTAAAAAGTGATTCATCATGAGGAAGTAGACTTTATCTCAGGAATACAAAGTTATTTAATATCCACAATCAATGCTATATAGTGTATCAACAGAATGGCAAACAAAACCATCGAGCTGTCTAAATAAATACAGAAACGTCATTTGACAAAATCCAATACCCTTTCATCATCATAAAACTGCACAATAATCTAGGAATGGAAAGGAATTTCCTCAGCCTGATAAAGTGCATCTCTGAAAAAACCCAGGCTCACGTTGTTCTTAGTGATGAAAGTCTGAATGTCCCCCCCCACAAGATCAGAAATGACACAAAGATATGGCCACTTCTATCCCACCCTTGTGCCAGTACCTCGAGCCATGTTGATTCCATAAGAAAGTGAAATCAGGGCCATCCCAATAAGAAAGGAATAAGTAAAACCCTCTCTATGCAGATGGCATGATGATGTGTATGGCTAATCCTAAGAAAGACACAAACTACCATTTGACCCAGCTATCCCACTTCTCTGTTTACACCCAGAATCAACATACTACAGTGATGCAGCCACATCAATGTTTATAGCAGCTCAATTCAAAATAGCTAAGCTGTGGAACCAACCTAGGTGCCTTCAACAGATGAATGGATGAAGAAAATGTGGTATATATACACAATGGAATATTACTCAGCCATAAAGAAGGATTAAATTATGGCATTAGCAGGTAAATGGATGGAGCTGGAAAATATCATGCTAAGCAAAGTAAGCCAGTCCCCAAAACCCAAAGGCCAAATGTTTTCTCTGATATGCAAATACTAATTCACAATAAAAGTCAGGGGGTGAAGCTAGAGAAAAATACAGTTACTTTGGATTAGGCAGAGGGGAGTGAAGGATGGGAAGGGGTATGGGGGTAGGAATAAGAGTAGAATAAATCAGACATTATTGCCCTATGTGTGTACACAATTACACAACCTTTGTGATTCTACATCATGTACAATCAGAAGAATGAGAAGTTATACAGTTATACTCCATTTATGTCTGATGTGTCAAAGTGAATTCTACTGTCATGTTATTATTATCATGTTATATTATTAGAACAAATTTAAAGAAAAAAGGAAAAAAAATTAAATGCATCAAGATTGCAGGGTACAAAATTGTCTTGTATTTCTATGTACTAAGTTATAGACAGAATGTGCATCCCCAGAATTTGCATATGGAAGCCATAATTTCTAGTGTGTGGTATTTGGAGAGGGGATCAGAGGAGGTACTTAGGATTACATGAGTCATGGGGGTGAAATCATTATGATGGCATTAGCAACATTATAGGAAAAGATTGGAATGAGTAGGTGAGGTCTCCCCCCCGCCTCCCCTCTCCATCTCTCTCCTCTCTGCCATGTGAACCTGTAGGAAGACAGCATCCTGTAACTCCACAATACTGGCACTCTGACTGACACTTCTCAGCCTCCAGAACTATGAGAAGTAAATGTCTATTGTTTAAGCTGCCCAGTCTGTGATTGCACTAAATTAACTAAGAGGGCTATCAATAAACAATCAAAAATGAAATTAAGAAAGTAATTGCTTTTAAAATTGCATGCAAATTCATAAAATACTTAGCAAAAAAAAAAAAAAAAAAAAAGTAACCAAAGTAAGAGAAAACACTTGCTTTGAAAACCACGGAACACTGTTGAAAGGAATTAGAGAAGACAGACTTAAATAGGCATCCTTTGGGTCATGCGTCAAGAGACAGTATTGCTAAAATGGAAATATTCTTCAAAATGATCTCTAAATCCCACCCAATCCCTATCGAAATTGCAATTTTTCTTCTTTGCAGAAACTGACAAGCTGATTCTAAAATTTATGTGGAAATTTAAGGAACCCAAAATAGCAAAAACAGTCTTTAAAAAGAACAAAATTGGAAGACTCACATAGCCCAGTTTCAAAACTGAATACAAAGTTATAGTACTACTACAGTGGGGTACCAGACCTACAGATGGGACAGAAGTAATAGTTCAGAAATAAACCCTTACATTCACAGTGAAGTGATTTTTCACAAAGATGCTAAAAAAAGTAAAATAGCAAAAAAAAAAAAAAAAAGAGGAAAAAAACCTGTCTTTTCAACAAATACAGTTGAGAGAACTGGAAAGCCACATAGAAGTGTTAAATTGAATCCCTTTTTCATGCCCTCCATAATATAAAAATAAGTCATGGATCTAAATATAGAAGTTACAATTTCATGACTCACAGAAGAAAAAGAAAATAAATCTTGGTGACCTTGGGCTAGAATATTGGGAATTTCCATGTTTGCATGTGGCCAAGCAAGAATATGGAAGCACCTTTGTCCTGCAAGCTTCCATTCTTCATGGTGCTACTCAAAGTTTAGCTCCACCTCTTCTTAAGACCCTAGCTTTCCTCCTGCTGGGTTAAATGCCCTCTTCCCCAACACACACACACCCACACACACACACACACCCCCTCACACACACTCACACAAGTACTGATTGTTGTAAGCTGTATGCTTGACCCCACAGATCCAAACCATCATTCACACAAACTCCAAGCCACTACAAACTCCAGGAAAAACAAAAATGAGGTTATTTAATAATCCAAATTACAGAGACTGGCAACTCAGCACAGATGGTCCATTTAGCTGCCTCGTTCTTGTTCTAGTCCCAATGGGTGGGCCTAAAATTGGAAATCAAAATATTGGCACTTAGATGGTAAGTGGCAGATTTTATGTCCCTATCCACCCCATCAATGTGCCACTACCGCAAGTGCTTACTGCAATGAGCCTCTGAGAGATCCATGGTAGAATCCCCCAGAAGTGAGTATTGGCGCAGGCAGAAAAGTTCTAGAACTAAAGAGCCACAGACCGAGAGGGCCGTGGGTATGAGAATCACACCCCAGTTAGATCATGCCTCCCTGGTGATCCAGACCAGGGAATCTTAGAACCTGTGGAGGGGGCAGGACACCGGGAGGGAAAGGTGAATGGTGGGCGCTGGGTGGGCCCTGGATGCCCCTCTAGTGAAGGTCTCTCCACCTCCTCTGCCAACAGAGCTCTCAGCAGAAGCCTTCAGCATCCGCCCTTCCAAGGATGCCCTTGGCTCCTGGGATCATCTTTTCTTCTTGGGGCAGTCCACATCCAATGGCCCCTATCAAGGAGATGGCCAGGAGTATAAAGACCTGGTTATCTGAGCCGTGCTTGGGAAGCTCAATGAAACTTTTCTAACTCTTTGAAGAGTAGGTCAAAACTGTCCCTGGGCCTCTGACCCGCTGAATTACTCTGTCCAGTTCTCGTTCATTCTCTCTTCTTCCCCAAGTAGTGGATCCCAAGGATTACCTGAGACAAAACTCCCATGATAAATTCCACCTCGCTGGCTCCTTCCCCCCAAACTGAACCCTTGATGTTCTGACATTCAACACTTTTTTGTCCTTGAAGCCCAGGCTCTGATCCCTTTGGATCACTGTTGTCTCTGATTATCTAACGCAACCTCACGGACGGCATTGAACCCGGGAAAAACACGAACTAGACGTGGAGAAGTGTGAGGAATTAGAACCTGAGTCAGCCTTTCATCTCGACGACCAAAATACTTGACAAGAAAACGTCAAGGAGGGAAAGATCCATCTTCATCTTTGCTCATGGTATCAGAGGTTTGATGAAGTTCATGGTTGGCCAACTCCATGGTTCTGAGCCTGAGGTGAGGCAGAGCATCATGGCAGAGGGTGTGGAGGAGGAAAGGGCTGCTCAGCTGGTGACAGGAGAGAGAGAGCGAGAGAGAGAGAGAGAGAGAGAGAGAGAGACACACGAGGGCCAGGCCCCCCTGATGCACTCATTTTCTCACAGCCCCCCCTCTGGGTAGAAGAGACTGAGTGTGCCACTTTGCAGATCCAAACTACAACCGAACCTCAGTTTGTCTGTATCTTTAGCTTGTCCTCTTCCACCTAGACTCTCAGGGCCATTATTCTTTGTCTTCAAATCTCTCTATTCAATGAAGGATTCTCTGGCACTATTTTTTTTTTTTTTTCTTCCCACAGAAGATGAAATCTCTAAGACGTTCCAATGCTGTCCTCTGACCTTATCTTGGCTTTCATGTTTAGATTCCTCCACAACAGGACAGCCAAGCCTCGGGGAGCCCCCAGCCTGTACAAATTTCAGGGATGGGAAGTAGAGAGGGCTAAGCCTTCCCGCTGTTCCGAGTGCCTGCAGGACTTCCCAATTCCATGTAGTCTGACTTCTTGTGACGGACAGTGGGTCCCCGCCTTTAGTCAGAAATGCCAGAAAATTCACGTGGACCTCACCAAGAGCCTTTGGCCAACGAATGAACCGTGGGCATACAATCCTCAGCACCCTCAGCCCCCGGGTTTCACACAATTCCCCAGAGTCCCACAGTAGGATTCAACTCTGGTGGCGCCTGGATGCTACCCACTAGGGACAGCACATCCGAATCTCACAGCCTGCCCTGCCCTGTCTCACCCCCGCCCACCCTACCCCATTGCTTCTCTCACTTTCTAAATAGACCCGTTACACTTGGATCTTTGCTTCAAGGTCTGCTTCTTAGGAACCGAAATGAAAGCCTATGCCATTCCTGACCATAAAGAACATATAGACTACTGTACATCTACATAGATAACAAAAGGCCATTAAAAAGAAAAGCAGGCAGGCTTCCAATGACCCCAAGAGAATTTTCTGTTTCTTTAAGCCTTTGAAATTGAGTAAACAGTGAATTAAGAATTCATCTCAGCTGTTTAGCAGAGTGGCTGTGTGTGGTGGCCCTGGGGAGCTGTTAGTTAATCTCATCAAAGGTTGTCCCCCTTGCTGAGAGAGTAAGGTCCTCTCTCATCTCCTCACCCTCCCCCACCAGGGGCCGTGTTACCACCAGCGCCTCCCTGATGAAAGATTAAGCCACTAGAGAAACACGGAAAGACTCCTGTTAGGAAACAGAAACACTGTTCCGCTTTGGTCCCAGAATCAAAGAAAGATTTTGATGTCAGCAGCTCTGAGTGAATTGTTCAACTTTTATTTTAAGGCTGAAGGAAAAGTCACCTTGAACTGCGTCTTATGAATAGCCAGGAAGAGAGTGAAAGTGTTCACTTGGGTGTGTATGCATGGGTGTGTACACACACACACACACACACACACACACACATACACACACAAAATCACCAAGTGTGAAGTAGCTCATTTTCCTGAAATCTGGAAAGAAAGAAAGATAATAAAAAAGTAAAGCAACAGACAACCTCTATTTTAGTGCTTCCTAGGTGCCTAGAACTCTCCTCACGACAACCCTAGGAGTAGGTATTTTACCCCCATTTTACAAATGAGTAAACTGAGGTTTAGAGAACGGAGTCACTTGCATGAATACTGAGAAAAAAAGAGTACAAGTTCCATGAAAGCAGAGATTACATTTTGTTCACAATAGCATCCTCTAGCACGATGTCCAGCCTGTAGTAAGTGTTAGGTAAATGTGTGGGGCATGTTGGATGAATGTTGAAAATCTGTCTTGAGTAGCAAGAATTTGCTGCCAAAGGAATCGTCTAGGGTAGAAGCAGCAGATGTTTTCTGCGAAGGACCAGATAGTAAATATTGGAGGCTTTGCAGGTCATAAGTTCTCTGTGGTCTATACACAAATGGACTATTCCTCAGCCATAAGAATAAAATTATGGCATTTGCTGGTAAATAGATGGAACCGGGGACTCTTATGCTTAGTGAAATGAGCTAACAAAAACCCAAAGGCCAAATGTTCTCTGTGATATGTGGATGTTAATCCACAAAAAGGGAGGATAGGGAGGGGAAGAATAGAATTCACTGGATTAGACAAAGGGGATTAGGGGAAGGGAGGGGATGGGAATAGGAAAGACAGTGGAGTGAATGGGACAGAACTTTCCTATGTTCATATATGAACACACGACCAGGGAAACTCCACATCAGGTCCAACCACAAAAATGGGAAGTTAGACTCCATATACATATGATATGTCAAAATGCACTTTATTGTCGTGTATATCTAAAAAGAATAAAAAAAACACAGGGGAAAATAGCCATAGACAATATATTATCCAATGTTCATATCTGTGCTCCAATAAAACTTTATTTACACAACAGGCAGAGGGCAGAATTTGAGGCACAGGCTATATTTTGACTGACCCCTGATCTGGCACCTTGTTACTCAAAGTGGAATCTGCAGACCTGCCCATCCACATGACTTGGGGCATTAAGTACAGCATTTCAATGCTGTGCTATATGTATTAAATTAGAAACTGCATTTTAATAAGAACTGCAGGGATTTATATGCAGACTAGCATTTGAGAAGCGCTGCTCTGAGACTTGGATCATGTTGGTTGTCAATCAGGATCATTATAGGAGTTTTAAAATAGACTCTTATTTCTGATGAACACTGCAAGAGTGTGATGATAGCAAGATTTGCTTGGTTTTATGTGATCACCCAGGTCCCCGCTGGTTCTTCTGATAAAAAGAGGAATAAGAAAAATTCACTTGGGCTGGGGCTGTGGCTCAGTGGTAGAGCACTTGCCTAGCACGCGTGAGGCACTGGGTTTGATTCCCGGCACCACATAAAAATAAAGAAATAAAATAAGGGTATTGTGTCCATCTACAACTAAAAAGAAAGAAAGAAAGAAAAAAAAAAGCCCACGGAATTGGAACAGACCACCAAATCTGGACCGTGCAGTTCCGTATAACTCCCAGGTAACCACTCCACACCAGAGGACCAGAAGCCCCATGCCTCCCACAGAGAAGAAACCACTTCTACCGAACCAGAGCAACCGGCCTCGAATCTGATTGCTCAGATATGTGTACAAATAATTTAGATGTCTTTGCCATCACAGGTCATTAAATGTCCCACAAAGTGCAAGCTGTTCAAATAAATGTCAGGCTCAGAACCTGGGGAAAAAAATGAGTGTCTCTCTCCAAGGGTTTAAAATGCCTGATTGTAAAACTCGCTGATGAGTCTGTGCTTTTTTTCAAAATGAATTTGTAGCAAAAAGGACCAAGGAGGCAGAGTGTGGGGCTGAGGGTGCAGTTGGCTCTCCTGTTCCCTGAATTCCCTACCCCCAGGCCCAGTCAACAGCAGACCACTGGCCTGGGATACCTGCATCTATGTTGATCACCACAGACCTTTTTTTCTTGTAATTTTTCCCTAAACAATACAGCATAACAATCATTACCCCACATTGACTTTGGATTAGGTATTATAAGTAATTTTAATTATACAGAAGGATGTGTACCAATTATATGCAAATACCACCACATCATATAAGGGTCCTGAGCAATGGTTGGATTCGGATATCCATAGGGGATCCTGGAACCAATCCTTCTTAGGTAGTGACAAATGGCAGTACTGTTCCAGACTGAGAAAACTTGGCCACCTACTCTGCCTTTCATTAACCACATGAGCCTGAACAAGTCAATTGCATCCATAAGTCACTTGAGTACTCTCTTCTGGAAAGTACTGGAAAATGGGGAATAAGAACACCAGCTTCTATCTTCTCCATGTCTGTAGAAATTCTACTGGTTCATGGGCTGGGTTGTGGCTCAGTGGCAGAGCACTTGCTTAGCCCATGTGAGGCACTGGGTTGGATCCTCAGTACCACATAGAAATTAATCAATATAATAAAGGTATGATGCCCGCCTACAATTAAAAGAAGCATTTTTAACAATTCTACTGGTTCATAATATTTTGCCCTTACTTACAATTTTAGTAATATGTTTTCCAAACTTTTCACATATGTAATTCCAAAGTTTGTAGTGAGATATATTCACTCAGTGCTATTTTCATAGTAAATTTGGAAGCAACCTGAATGTGCAACAATACGAGAGCAGCTAAATAAATTGTGGGACAGCTAAATATGCTAAAATATGTAGTGGTTGGAAAACAAATGGATCTATTTGCACTGAAGTGAAAATATATCCACGCTGTACTGCTACATGGGGGGAAAAGACACAAAACAACGACATAGTTCATTGATTCCAAGATGTTCATTTTTCATATTCTCACAATTATCATCTTATAATTGTTGGTGTCTTATAATTGTCATTGACCAGGCAACAGACTCGATGCCGTTCAAAAAAAAAATAATGACATATTGTACCATCAGTGGCATCTACGGTTTAACACATTATGCAAAAAGAACCACATACATATGTGAATAGATTTGTTCATCTGTTTCTCTTACACTGTGTATATCTATACATACACACACACACACACACACACACACACACACACACACTAGTCTACACTCTCCATCCTACAATGGTTTGACTTACTATCGTTGCTTTACAACAATGCAAAGACAAGACACATTGGGTCAAAATTATATTCAGATTTCGAATTTGATCTTTGGCAGGACAGTAAGCTATTTTCTCCAGATGCTGAGTGGCAGCAGCTCCCAGTCACCTGCACAATCACTCATAAGTGGGAAGAACGGGTCCCCTAAAGTATGTTGTGTAGCTTAGATGTGAGGCTGGGTCGCTGGGGTGTGTGTCAAATGCATTGGCGACTTATGATATTTTCCGGTTATGATAGACTTATCCGAACAATCTCCCGTGATAGCTTGGGAAACATCTGTATATGAAAATTGAAAAATAGCCAGAAATATACAATCAAAGGAGGAATAATTCATTCTAAGGAGAAAGTTAAATAAATCGAGCTGGAGGGTGAGATCAAAGCAGTAGTCTTTCCTTGTAGATTTTATAATTTTCACAGTTTTCATATTGTGTTGACAGCAAACATATTTCACTTTTTAAATGGAAAACAGAATCGTATGATCCCAATGCTGTCTTTATCATTGTCCCCCAGGACCCAAGTGAAAATGTTACCTTCTGCTGGTAAGTCTGTAGAGCGAGGTGGCGGATTCTACTTTGTTTTCTCATCACCAGAGACGATGCATCAGAGACAGAAACTGGAGATATTTAAGACTGCCACCATTTTTTATTTGGCCTCAAGTGCAACATTTATTCTGTGAGAAAATGAGACAGGACGGCCCGTGGTGACAGGGAAAGTCAGTCTCCTCCTGTTGGCTCCCTGGGATATCACTTTGATTGGGAAAGTGTCGTGAGGCACTCATTCATGAGGCAGATCAGCAAGGAAATGTCAAAACATCGGCAAATTGTGAGTAAATAGACTCAGACGTTTTGCTGCAAACTTGCTGAGAACAGAGACTGTGGTTTCCATATGCCCCAACAGACTCCGCTGGGTAGATGCCTTCATGAATATTAACCAGTGGTGCATTTCAGGGTGAGTGGTGGGTACAGCATGTGTAGCAGCCCAGTTCATGAGGAGCCTGGCCCTTGGGTGGGAGAGAACCAATAGACCACAGTCCAGCCTGGCTCCTTAAATGCATTCTCTTGGAGCCAGAAAACCATGCCCTAAGCAAAGGAATCAATGGGACATTTCATCACATCTGATGAAACGTAAGATTGGTTGGCAAACTATCCAGCATCTTGTATATTCTCATCTTTGTAGGCTCATAGGTACAACACATGACAGTGTCGACACCCTTTGCTTTTGGACCTCCATTCCTTCCATCAAACATGTGCATCATTAGGCAAAATACAACCCCCTATAACAGGCAAATGGTACACAGTTAGGCAAAATTAATGCAACAACGTAACCTCTCTGAAATTCCCAGGATATTTCATGTTTGCCCCTGAGGATCTGCAAGGTGAGTTATTTATTCTCAAGATGTAAATGGCCAGAGTGATTCACATGGAAAACTGAAGAAAAAGAAGATGAGCAAAACTTGGACGAGTTTAGCAGTGAAACAAGATCATTGTTGAAGCTGGGAGGTAGACGCGTCAGGGGCCATGAGGCTTGAGGGGTTGAGGATGTGGCTCAGAGGTGAAGCATCCCTAGGTTCAATTCCTGGTACAAAACAAAAAAGATAATATCAACTCACTGGGGTATGATAATTATGAAAAAAAATGAAAGTAAAATTCCCAGCACTGTGTCTCAAAGTATGCTATCACTAAAATAAAATCAGAAAAAGATTATATTTTAAATATCTGAATATTGACAACAACTATATTTTAATGGTGGGACTATTTGTTATTTTTATCCCTTTCCTATTGTGTACATGGAGAAAAACACATCATTTGCGATAATTTTTGTTTGCAATTAATGGAGATGCACTTTTACCCATACGAAGATGGATAGGTCTGAAAAACTTGATTACAAAAAAGATTCAGGAACATTCCTAATCTTGGAACTATAATTCCTCCCTGAGTTTAAAGACTTATGGAACGATAACTTTGGTTCCATGTTCCCTGCAAGAGCAATTGAAAAAAAAAAAAAAAAAAGAAAGAACAAAGCAAGTTTTCCAGGTGCAGTGGCACACACCTGTAATCCCAGAGGTTTGAGAGGCTGATACAGGAGGATCACGAGTTCAAGGCCAGTCTCAGCAACTTAGTGAGGCCCTAAGCAACTCAGTGAGACCCTGTCTCTAAATAAAATAGAAAACAGGGCTGGAGATGGGGCTCAGTGGTTAAGCACCCCTGGGTTCAATCCTAGGCATCCTCATTCCTCTAAAAAGCCAAATTACAGTGTACCCATATCTTCAACTGGTGGTTTCAATGGCGTTCATATTAGCTGCTGGATAAAATTGGTGTAAAATTAGTTGGTGGTTTTGCTTGCAGTTGGTGGAGTTACTTGCAATAACTCACCCTGTAGTTCCCTTGGGGATAAACATGAACTATCCTACTACTATTAGAGTGTTATTGTTTGTTTGTTTGTTTGTCTTAAAAGTGTGTCTTATGTGCCTGTTGCCTCTGCTTTTATCAGGGACCTAAAATAAATAGCGCTCACTGATTTCCACTGAGTCAGTGATGTTGATGCTGCTGGGAAAGCATGATATCTACTGCATCCGTCACCTGTCCCCACGACGATGCTGCGTGATTAGGCAACATCAACTCGGCCATGGAGCTTCCTTGAGAAGAATGAACTATTTCAAAGTTTTTCCCTAGGGTAACTGCAAGGTCAGTTACTGTGTCCCTCAAACTATCTGCAGGTAGAGAAAAATGCTCCTGGAAAACTCAGCAGCCTATAATAATAAGCAGCCTGTAATAATAAGACTTGCTTGCGAGTCTCGGGGGGCAGCTGATTCAGAGTGACTTGACTGACGGGGCTGGACTCAATGTCACCATCCTAAGGATCACTGGTCATGAGCTCCTTCAGGGTGGTGCTGGCTGAAATGAAGAGGCCAGACCTCCTCTGGGTTCTCTGTTGCTTTCATTCTCCCACAGTCTATTCTGGATTTATTTTCCTGATGAGAGAAGAGAAAGCACACAGCAAAATGCACCCATACTTTTTCTTCTCTCAACACTTCCTTGGAAATGCGTCTTAGATTTCCCCCTTACGTTGTCATTCAAGTGCCTTTTTAAGTTTCTGTTGGTGTCATATCTGCTAAAAGTCTCATGGGCCAAGCAAGTCACCCAGGCAGCCCAGATTGCAGGGGAAGGAAGCGGACGGCACCTCCGCAGCGAAAGGGATAAAGAATTGGGGACACCCGTGCAAACAGTCGGCCACATCAACTTAGATAATAAGGACTCCTGTTTCTCTGAGCTGCAGTCAAGTTTGCGTTGGCATGGAGCGCCACGGATCTCAACAGATCCCCGAGGACAAAAGAGAGTTCATTCTTTCACTAGGAGAACGTGAGCTGCTTCAATACTGGAATCCGTTTTAGCTTGTAGCACACTGTCCTCTAGATGGTCCATACATGCCGTCCACTAGGAACGAGGAGCATCGCTGTCTTTCTTCTTGAACACTTCTTCCGAGGGTCCCTTTGGTGTCTCTTGGGAGAATTCATCATGCCTTCCTCTGATCTACCTCTGCACCTTGCTCTTAGTTCAGCTTTCTACCTTCTCTGTTGGTTTAAACCATGATCCACCTCCCTAGTGTCTGAAGCAATTGAGAAGAGGAAAGAGCATACGTTATGGGGTCAGGAGTCAGGGTTCCAACCCCAGGTCCTACAAGTGGGAGCTCCCACAAGCTTTTCAGCCCCGAGTTTGTATGCCTTGGTCTTTAAGAATGGGAATAATGGTGGCACTTGCTTAAAAGAGATATTGAGAGAATTAAATGAGAGTTAAACAGTAAAATTCCTGACTGTGCTCAAATTAATTGTGAAGTATAACCTCTTTATCCTTAATGCTATTTAACTGACTTACTGCTGCCTTGGAGTAAAGTTATAACATGGTCTTGATTTCCAAAGAACATATAGATCCTGATGTCTCAATAAGGTCCTTTTTAATTTGATTGCTGAGATCCAAATTATTAGTGGTGTAGCCATTAGGCCCTGAACAGAAGGGGGCAAAATAGTAATAGCAGGGTAGCCCCCAAAGACCACCTCATCTGACCCCAATATATAACGCCACGAAGATAAGGAAAACACAGGAGATTCAAAATGTACCCAATTAATATTTACCTTTACAGCTCTCATTTCTAGATATTGTATTTTTATTCCTCTGAGCAGAAGGTTCACTGAAGTCATTTTGATAAACTCCATTTGCCAAAAACCCAAATAATAAGATGATGTGGGGACAATGGGAAATTAAATGGAAGGGCTAGACGAGGCAACAAAATAAAATTCCATAAGCCGCCCTAAGTCCTCAATTTGAATGATGCATTACTTTGACGCTTCTCATCTTCAAAATGGGTGAGCTGAGGATTAGAGGCACGGAACAGATGGCATCTTGATAGATTGAATTAATACTCTGAAAATGAGGGAGGAGACGCATTGTCTACAAAATTCAGAAAGCATTTCAAGTAGAATGGAGCTTATGTTATATTCTGAAGCATCTGAGCATTGGATGTTTGTGTCACCACTGCTATTTTAACATATTTGTCAGGGAGAGCTGAACAAGTAGAGGTCCTCTATGTGCTACCAAGTTTTCAATTCAAAAGACGACCTTTCATGGTGAATCATAAGTACACTAGGACTTATCAAAGAAGTTGTCTTTGTAGAAACATTTAATTAGGATTTCTAAGAGATAAAATGCATAAATAATAAAAATTAAAACTCAAAGAATGCAAAAGGACCTATACTGAAAACTGAAACTCCCCAATTCTAGTTCCCATTCCTCATGGGAAATGCTATTACTAATTTCTTACATGTCCTTTTTTACGGTTATATGTTTGTACATTCTGACAATTGTAAAGAACCAGAATTTTTGATTGCCATATTCTGCACACATCCTTTTTAAAACTAAAACCTTGTAGGAGAGAGAATTTAGATGATTTGGGTGAAGTTGTTCAGTGATTCAGTGAATCACTTAGGATTTAGTCTTAAGTAAACAAAAAAATTAAAAAGTCAGCATACTACAGTGATGTAGCCACATCAATATTTATAGCAAATCAATTCACAATAGCTAAGCTATGGAACCAAACTAGGTACCTACCCTTCAACAGATGGATGGATAAAGAAAATGTGGTATATATACACAATGGAATATTACTCAGCCATAAAAAAATGGCTTTATGACATTTGCCAGCAAGTGGATGGATTTGGAGACTATCATGCTAAGTGAAATAGGCCTGTCCCCCTGAAAAACAAAAGGTTGAACGTCCTCTCTAATGTGCAAATACTAATCCACAACAAGTGGTGGGGGAATAGAAGTTTAGTGGATAAGACAGAGGGGAATGAAGGGAGGGGAGGAGGATGGGGAAAGGAAAGACAATAGAATGAATTGAACATAAGTTTCCTATGCTCATGTATGAACACACGACCAGTGAAACTCCACATCATGATCAGCCACAAGAATAGAATCCTAATTGGAATAAGTTATTCTCCATGTCTGTATAATATGTCAGAATACATGCTCTGTCATGTATATATAAAAAGAACAAATAAAAAGCTGTATGTATATGTATGTGTCTCTCAGCTCATAGGAAAATATCCAGGGGTCGATCTGACAGCTTTGAACATGGCTTACAGCCTTAGCTATTCGTTCTCCCTCTCACTGTTTTGCTCCATTCTTCACATGTTGCCTTCACTTTTAGATCACTCAGAATGACAACATTGTGGCCAAAGGGCCTCCTCCTCTCCTTCTCCTTCTCTTTCCTCTTCTTCTCTCTCTCTTTATGCCAAGGATTGAACCCCGGGGCACTTAACCCCTGAGCCACATCCCCAGCCCTTTTTACTTTTTATTTAGAGACAGGGTCTCGCTGAGTTGCTGAGGGCCTCACTAAGTTGCTGAGGCTGGCTCTGAACTTTCTATCCTCCTGCCTCAGCCTCCAGACCCCCTGGGATCACAGACGTGCACCACTCCTTTCTTCAAATACAGCAAAATGCAATGTTCTCCAGCCGTTCAACAGAAGTCTGAAGACAATGGCCCCCGTTGCCTCATGCCCAGCCAGAGCAAATCACTGTGCCCACAGACACCTTCTCCCCATTCTCTCGCCCCCAAGTTACACGGTCTAAGAGGAAGGGAGATTGTATCACCGAGGGGAAAACTGAGGTGCCATTAGCAAAAGAAGGATGAATTCGTAGGTAGTCGGAAATCACAGAAGGTCACTGAACTCCTACGATCAGGAGAAAGATGGAGTTATGACCTCTTGCTATGCATCAGAAACTAGTCAGAGCTAGGATCAGGGAGGAAACCTTTATCCTTCTCTTACAATAACACATAATTGTCTATTCTCATATCTTATTACAGGACAAGCCTCAATTGGATCAGTTATATAAGTTATCTGTCTAAAAGCCAATCCAATGTTTCCATTTTCTATAATAGTGATTTGAATTCAATAGTACAATAATTCAGATCTTGGTCTCTTTCCAAACGCTTTGCAAAATAATTCCCAGTAAACACATGGTGATTGCTTTATTTTTTTTTCATCCTTTCAGGAAGCCAATTACCAAAATGTTCTTAGCCATGAAAACTGGCAGCTAGGTTTTTCCATCACCCAGATAACACGAGCATGCATACTAGATCCTCTCTTTTTTTTTTTTTTAAGAGAGAGTGAGAGAGAGAGAGAGAGAGAGGAAGAGAGAGAATTTTAATATTTATTTTTTAGTTTTTGGAGGACACAACATCTTTGTTTGTATGTGGTGCTGAGGATCGAACCCGGGCCGCACGCATGCCAGGCGAGCGAGCTACCGCTTGAGCCACATCCCCAGCCCTAGATCCTCTCTTAAATAGAAATGATAAAATAATATCCAGAGGATTGGTATCAAATTAGGAGAATTGCAGGTAATTCTGAAGTGGAAGAAGTAAACCAACGATAATACAAGACAAAATATTTTGCTTTAAGAGGCACATTTCAAGTGACACTCTATATTTACTAGTATCATATATGCACTAACTGGGTTGACTCATATGGAAAACATAGTCTTTTTATTATCAGGATTGCAAGAGATTCAGATTGAAATAAAGATCATCAAGCCTCATGATGTGGTTGTCTGATGGACTAGACCATTGGGACCTCAGGGTCTGGGTTAAAATGGACACATGACCTTTATGTAAAAAAACTAATGGATTTGGAGGATCTCTCTTAGCAATGCTTTAGTAACCTACACTTAAAAAAGGTAAGATGGCCCCAACTCCTTATTTGATAAACAGTGATACTGAAGTACAGAAAAAGAAAATTGCTGGGACCAAACCCACATTTAAAACCACACTGGTGGGGCTGGGGACGTGGCTCAAGCGGTAGTGCGCTGGCCTGGCATGCGCGCAGCCCGGGTTCAATCCTCAGCACCACATACAAACAAAGATGTTGTGTCTGCCGAAAACCTAAAATATAAATATTAAAATTCTCTCTCTATCTTAAAAAAAATAAAAAATAAAAACCACACTGGTCTCCAGATTCTCTCACCTTTTCCTTTCTCATAGGGCCATTGAGAATGAATCTGAGTGACCGGCTAGTCAAGGCTGGTATGAAATTCTATTAGGAAAATGTCTGGTTGAAGAATTACCAAAATCATGGACTTTAACTGTTCCTTACAGAACTCTTTTCCTGACTGTACAAAGCTTCTGTCTGATTTAAGGCTTACTTGGTTCTTAAGTGCAAGTGTTCTGGGTAAGAAATGGTGTTTCCCTTAGTCAAAGAGTCTATATTCAGAAGGTCAGAAGTGCCCTTAAAATGGGTCCACTTCACAGAACAACTGATTCTTATTGTATTCCCTATTTAAAAAAGTGAAGAGAGAGGAGTTTAATACAAAGAAAACTTCTAGCTTATGTTTTTCCCAGGTGACTTGAGTCTTATTTACCTATATATAAAATGGTATCTATACAATTTATTTATTTTCTGTTTTGTTTTTATGGTGCAAGGGACAGAACCCAGGCCCTCATACATGCTAGGCTCGAGAAATGAACTGCATCTCCAGCCCCGGATAAAAGTGATGTTTCAAATTGGAATTAGGCAATCTCCACAATCTTCTGGTTTCCATAGATAAGATTTCCTCTTTCTTATTTTTTTTAAATTAATGAATTAATTGATTTGTCATATTATTCATGACAGCAGAATGCATTTCGATTCATAGTACACAAATGGAACACAATTTTTCATGTCTCTGGCTGTACATGATGTAGAGTTGCACCACATGTGCAGTCATACATGTACCTAGGGTGATGATGTCCATCTCATTCACCATCCCCTGGCCCCTCCCTTCCCCTCCCTCCCCTTTGCCCTATCCAAAGTTCCTCCATTCTTCCCAAGACCCCCCACCCCCATTGTGGATCAGCATCCACTTATCAGGGAAAACATTCAGCCTTTGGTTTTTTTAGAATTGGCTTACTTCTTTTAGCATGATATTCTCCAACTCTATTTATTTACTTGCAAATTCCATGATTTTATTCTCTCTTAATGCTGAGTAATATTCCACTGTGTGTATATATACCACAGTTTCTTTATCCATTCATCTATTGAAGGGCATCTAGGTTGGCTCCACAGTTTAGCTATTGTAAATTGTGCTGCTATAAACATTGATGTGACTCTGTCCCTGTAGTATGCTATTTTTAAGTCCTTTGGGTATAAACCAAGGAGTGGGATAGCTGGGTCCAAATGGTAGCTCCATTCCCAGTTTTCTAAGGAATCTCCACACTGCTTTCCAGATTGGTTGCACCGATTTGTAGTCCCACCAGCAATGTAAGAGTGAGCCTTGTTCCCCACATCCTCGCCAACACTTATTGTTGTGTGTATTCCTAATAACTGACATTCTGACTGGAGTCGGTTGAAATTTTAGAGTGGTTTTGATTTGCATTTCTCTAATTACTAGAGATGTTGAACATTTTTTTTATATATTTGTTAATTGGTTGTATATCATCTTCTGAGAAGTGTCTGTTCAGTTCCTTAGCCCATTTATTGATCGGGTTATTAATTTTTTTTAGTGTTAATTTTTTGGAGTTCTTTATATAGCCTAGAGATTAGTGCTCTATCTGATGTGTGTGTGGTTAAAATTTCCTCCCATTCTGTAGGCTCTCTCTTCACCTCTGATTATTTCTTTTGCCAAGAAGAAGTGAATCCATCCCATTTATTGATTCTTGATTTTATGTCTTGTGCTCTAGGAGTCTTGTTAAGGAAGTTGGGGCCTAATCCAACATGAAGATGACCTGGGCCTACTTTTTCTTCTATCAGACACAGGGTCTCTGGTCTAATTCCTAGGTCCTTGATCCACTTTGAGTTCTTTGCATGGTGAGAGATAAGGGCTTAATTTCATTTTGCTGCATATGGATTTCCAGTTTTCCCAGCACCATTGGTTGAAGAGGCTATCTTCCCTTCCTTATTTTTAATTTGACTAATTCATCTTTGTATCTTCCGCATCCAGTATTATGCCTATACGTAATATTATAGCATTATGAAGAAGTTATTTCCGTGGCAGTTGAGACAAGGGGCCACCATTGTACCCATGATTTCCAAGTATAAAAAAATCTATTAAGTCCCAAGTTTTTAATTTTATATAGAATGGTGGGACATCATGGGACAATAAGACTCACTCTCTAGGGCCTAAAAGTCATGACTTGTAGAACTTAGTGATTTCCATGGTGAAAATACCCAACCATGACCAATTTCAAACTATTGGTCACTCAATATAAGGTTTTAAAGAGAAGTGGCATAGCATACCATTATCTAGTAGCTCTGCCACAGAGATGCAGTTGATGGAAACAGCTTTAAAATGTGAACAAAGTTGAATGAAATAACTAGAAAGTGATGTGTTCATGTTATTTTTAATTTAAATATAATTCATTTAATCAAAAATATAAATAATTTGCTTTTTCAAGTGTTTTCAGAAATTGAATTCAGGGGCACCAGGCCACTGAGCCCCATCCCCAGCCCTATTTTTGTATTTTCCTTAGAGACAGGGTCTCACTGAGTTGCTTAAGGCCTCACTGTTGCTGAGGCTGGCTTTGAACTTGCAATTCTCCTTCCTCAGCCTCCACAGCCACTGGGATTATAGGCGTGCACCCCTGGGCCCAGCAATAATCTAATTTTTGATAATGATTGTGTTTAATAACTGAGATTCAAAATAAATGAACATGAACAGCTGGTTCTTAGAAGCCAATATGATCTGGGTACGTTGTTGTCCCCAGAAAGGGCCATAGCACCCAAAAGGTCTGGGATTTTGCCATGGCTTCTGCAACTACTAACTCTGAGACTGAGCAAGTCTACTTCACCTGTGTCTCCATTTCCTTACATATAATCGAATCATGGCAGTAAATGTCTCATGGGTTAGGTTAAGAATAAAGGAGAGAGTATAGAAAAAAATTAGTGGCATATTTTTAGAGCTCAGCAAATATCAGCCTGAAGGAATAATAATAATAATAATACTCAAGAAGGGTTCCCTTATTGACAGATGAGGAAGGGATACATATATGGATGGATGGATGGATGGATGGATGGACAGAAAGATGGATGTTTTCCAAGTGGGAGAGTAAAAGGCTTTTTTGATTGAAAAACATACAAAGAAAACGAATCTGTGTTCACCCAGAAACACGTCCCCGTGGAAGAAAAGAAATCCTCCACTCTTGCACGCGGGGTAGTCTTAACCAGCTGCTCTGCTCTCTGGGGCGCTGCAGGCCTCTGTTATATACAAAGAGACACAAAATGACTTGCTATTAGTAGCATCAGCTGCCGCTAAAAAAGGAGGGAGAGGAATGTCTGTGACTTGCTCCTCCGTGCAGTGGGCTCCCCAGGGAGCCCAAGTGTTAAAGTCCCCCCCTTCCAGTCATGATTTGAGAGCTTCTACAGCTATTTTCCTTGGAAAAGGACTGAGTCTGTCCTTTTTTTCGGAATCACACTTCAGCTAATCGCAAGTGCCACTGTCTTTTCTCCAGCCACCTTCTCCTCCCCTGAGACAGCAGGGGAGACATATCTTTCAGACCCCAGCACAGCCAGCAGGGGCAGGCTGCAAGCCCACACCCTGTGACCCCCCTCCAGGGGTTAGAGTACATCTTTATAGTCCAAAACCTCATTAATCATAAGTGGCTGTGGCTATGGTTCAAAACCATCAACAGATGTTATGAGATCTAAAATCATAAGCAGAAGGGGGAGTGCGTCAAAACGACCCCAGTGGAGGACAAGTTAATGAACGGTGGCTAACGTCTAGACGATCAATTTCTGAGAGGATACATGTCCAAGAAAAATGGGAACCAAAAAGAAGACCATTTTACTTTGTATAAGAAGAACAGAAACATTTGTTTCTAAGCAGGGTGTGCTCAGCAGGATCAGGAAGGCAGAGGTGGGATTTTCTCATGGGAGAAGCATTTCTTATATGATGTGGACTCTCAGGGCAAAGTAGAGTCTGTGTGGTCATTGCCCAGATAGCCTGGCCCATAACAAGTACTGTCTCAGAGAAAAAAAAAAAAAAAAATGGAAGCAAAACTCATTTACCATCACACTTTGCAGTATAGTAAATCTTCAAACAAATCCTCAGATGGTGATGCAACCGAAATGAGGACAGGCAACCTGCGTAGAGGCCTAGAACTTTCTTTATGGGATCACGCTGCCTTTCTACCACCATGGAGGAGGGGGGAGTCCTGGACATGTGTTTCTGTACGCGTCCTCCGAAAGCTAACCTCTGAGAGTATCCTTGTGTTTGAGGGAACAAATCTAAACCTGGCTCTTCTATCCTGCACACTTCAAAAGGAAGAAAAGGTGTTTTGAAATATCTGTCTGTAACAGCCCCGCTAAACACAGAAAAGGTTCCCTCAAAGGACAAAATATAACACAGTGGATGGAGACTTGGAATAGAAGGAGCACCTTCAACCTGGTAAAGATTATCAGCCAAAAGCCCAGAGAAGGTTCTGTATGAAGCATTCCTGTTGAGATCAAGGAAAACACTAGGGTAACTTCTTCCTCTCCTTTTATTATCCTGGAGGTGTCCGTGTGGCAGGAAGACAAGGAAAAGAAATGGAAAAGATGAGGACTAGAGAGGAACCCAGGAAGCCACTACCCACCGATGATGAAAAACATCAAGAGCTCAAAAGAATCTTCACATTATCACAGTGAATGAGACCGTGTAAGAAAGGTTCTTGTATATAAAAATCAATATGCACAAACAAATCTCTCTACTAGCATAAAATATTTAGAGAACAATTTTTTTAAAGTCTTCATTTATATTCAGAAATTAAGGATAAGGCACCTTCTTAATGGCCAGGAAAGGTCTGCTTCACAAAGTCGTTGCTTCTCACCAAAGTAAATTAAGACCAATTCCAGGAGAAATCCCTATAGATTTTTCTTTAGTAATCTAAAAGATAATCCTAAAGTTCATATCCAAGGGGATAGGCTAAGGCATGGCACTGTTAAAGAAAAAATTGGGAGAGAGACATGCTTTCCGGGTATCAAGACATAGTATAAATCTATAGTGATCATGACAATGTGGTTTTAGTTATGTACAGAAAATGTAACAGAATAACAAGATCAGAAATATACATAGAGATTTTTGTGGATTGAATTGTGATTCCCAACCAAAAAAAAATGTTGAAGTTATAAGAAGAGACACAGAGGTGGTCATGGAGCACCCACACAGGAGAAGGCGGAGACTGCGGTTCCAAGAGGCCAGGAAGGTGCTTGGCTAGAGCTTGAAAGGGAGCCTGGCCCTGCTGACACTTTGAGTTTGAACTTGAACTTGGGTTGAACTCTCCAGAACTGTAATATATTCCTGTAATTTTAAGCCTCACAGTTTGAGGTATTTTGTCATGGCCCCATTAGGAAACAATTACAGGGATGTATGAAAATAAAGACAGAGCCATAAAGAGAAACGTTCACAAGGTTTATGAATGGGTTTAAAGGGAAAAAGAATCCTTAAATGATTTCAGAGAAAATATAAAGGCATATCTTCATTTCCTCTTCTAGACATTCTTTATATAATTTGAATACTAACCCATTATTGATACTGCCGGTTACTGGTGACGAGTCCTGCTTCCCCACGTGTTGAAGTTTGAACATTGGAGAAGCACGCTGAGGCAAGCGTATAAAGCAGGGCTTATTTAAAGGGGGTCACATAGACTTCTCCAGGGAGGGAGAAGGGGGCCATAGCTGGGATCCTGGTATCTGGAGAAGCAGGTGTTCTGCCCTTTTTCTATGTCCTAGGCTTCCTTTGTTCTCCTGCCTTTCCCCCCTTATCTTTCTCCTTCTTGCGAAGGTGACCAGGCCCAGGACTAGGCCCAGGAATGCTGGTGGGGTGGCCCAAAGTGGGGAAACAGGTGGGCTGAAGGGATGGAGCAGCCAAGGACACATTAACAACCTTATAGCTCCCTGTGGGGAGGGGCAATTCCTGTGACTGGTTACCCTGGCAACTGGTTGGAGCAGGGGCAGGTTCTTGATCAGGGTGGAGGAAGGGCTCTGAAGGAGTTAACATTTCAGTCCTTCAGGGGACCCAGTATCAACTTGCCGGACTCACTCAAAGTTGGCCTGACTCATCTACCTTAGTGGATTTACCTGTCTCTACTGCCTGCCTGTCTAATGCTGGCTTCATTATCAGGCCTATGCATCTAATTTATTGTTACCCAGTCTTCCCCTTTGAGTCAGTGACTCACCATCTACTCCATTATTGAAGCTGCAAACACAGGGACCTCCTTAATTCTTCTTTTTGTCTTGCATTAATTTCTCCAGGAAACTCTCCTGACTCTGCCACCAAATATATCTAAATTTCATCAGTTCACGTCATTTTTTTTTCTGTAATTTCTTAAGTCAAAACTACCATCCTGAACCTCTAGGCCCCTGAAGTATACCTGCCCCTTCTCTGAGACCCTCATACATCCTGAATAGATAATTCTCCACCAAGCCACTTGGTTTAGAATGAGTAATGATGTTCCAACCTCCAAGGTTACATGTTGATGCTCTAATCCTCAATGTGATGGCATTTGAAGTTGGGACCTGTGAGATTAATTAAGATAATTAAGAAGTATGATAATTACAAAATATTTTTTTAAAGAGAGAGAGAATTTTTATTTTTATTTTTATTTTTCTTTTAGTTTTCAGCAGACACAACATCTTTGTTTGTATGTGGTGCTGAGGATAGAACCCGGGCCTCATGCATGCCAGGCGAGAGCGCTACCGCTTGAGCCACATCCCCAGCCCAATTACAAAATATTAATGGCCATGAAAATGATAATAAATCTATAATTGCCTCTCTAGGTGATATTTTCTGGATTTACTCATTGATCTATTGGCCAGGGCTTTAAAAGCACCCATGTTCAGGTCCCTGTTGCCTCAAATTTAATTGCTAAAAAAATTCAGTGGTGATTATAGTTAATTTGGTTTTTGATTTAATGAAGATAATAAGAACTATCCACACAACGTGTTATTTAGAGAAAGCTGCTGCAAATAGAACCTCTGAAGTTTTATTTTTTTAAAAATTATTATTAACTTCTCATTTGGAAACGAAACACAAAAACATTAAAAATAAATCCTCTAGGTTTCAAGTGAAAAAAAAAATCTAAGCACTACAAATAATCAAGCCCTGAAGCTGTTTTTAAAAATCTATTTGTGATGCTCTAACACCTGTTAAATCCCAGTCTCTATTTTAAAAACCATTCAATCCTCAAACTAAATAAGATATTATTATGCCCTTTAAAATGGATTTTTGTCTAGAATTATTTCAGATCAATATGTGTGCTCTCTTTTAAAGGAAAGAGATTGACTTTTTTCTTTTTTTACATACAAAGCGATTGCTATTGAGATCGTTTTGAAATTTATATCATCATGCAACACAGATCTAAAGGTTTTTATGGGTGCACATGGTTACCCATAATAGTGGGGCTCATTTTGATATATTTATAAATGTGTGTAGTATAATTTGCTCCATTCGGTCAACAGCATTTCCCCTGTCCCTCCCCTCCCCTTATCTGCTTCTTCTATCCTACTGGGTTTCCTTATATTTATTTATCAACTTTTTAAAATTGGTACAACATAGTTATACTTACATGTGGAATTTATTGTGATATATGCATGCATGCACATAGCATCATCTGGTAAATTTCATTCTGCAACTCTCCTCCTTTCTTACCTCTCCCCCCTCCCTCCTGGATTCTCTTCCTTTACTCCACTGTTCTTCCTTCTCCTTTCCTGATATTCCCTTTATTTTGATTCCTTATTTCTCTCTAGCCTCAGCATAGGAGAAAAAATGTTCCATCCTTGCCTTTCTGTGTCTGGCTTATTTCACTTAGCCTGATGTTCTCCCGTTCCATCTATTTCCTGGCAAATGTCATAATTTCATTTTTCTTCATGACTCAGTAAAATTTCATTGTGTATATAAACCACATTTTCTTTATCCATTTGCCTGCTGATGGCCACCTGGGTTGGTTCCCTGTCTTGTCTATTGTGAATTGCCCTGCTATAACCATTGGTATGCACGCATCTATAAACTCACTTTTTTATGATAATGCCATGAAAGAAATGATGAAGTTATCTATTAACCTGACGAGGGAGTCATGGAGTATTGCTGTGTGCAGAGTTTTGGGTTTTGTTCATCTAGCAATATTTCCCTTCCTTTTAGCCACAGCAGCTTTGGTCGCTATTTCTCCCGGCCATGGTTCCCACATGGTTTCCGGGAAGCTGACCGGACTTCCCGTCTTGGTCATTCACACCTTGACCCAGATTAGGAAAACCAGAGTGTGAAAGGAGTGCCTCTGGTCAGTGGTTCAGAACTGGACCATGACCCAGAATGGGTTAATGAGTTTTATGGGACCAGTAGAAAAACAGAAGCTCACTTTGGGCTGAAACCACCAAAATAGAAAATAAGACTAAAGATAGCTTAGCACTGAATGAGATGAGTCTTAACATTTTCCTGAAGACAAAGCAATAGAGAAAACAGAGCCAAGTGATGGAAAGACACAGAGTCCTGGTGACCCGTCTGAGCACCTGTTATCACCCCTGTGGGACCGCACAGCTAGACTTGTAGGTGACTTCTCAGGTCACACCAGACGAAGATGACCTTGAGTAAATAGTGCTCTCACCTCTAAAATAAAGGTTTGAGGCAAGATGACTTCCTAAGATCTCATTGAAATCCCACATTTAAAAAAATATATCATGATTGACCAAAAAATTAATGATGCTGACCATCTTTGCTCTTTTTGTAGATAACAAAGGAGGAGTCTTAACTGTATTCGTAATTGAAGAGGCTATGACTTCATTCTGAGTCTCTGATCCTCAGTGAAAAAATATACAAGGATTATACATGGTCTCTTCAATTTGGTGAAGCTCAAGGGCAAATACCCAAGTTAACTTGACCCAAGATGTCATTTTCAACCTATGTCATGGTCTTCAGTATCCTAGCCCTTTCCTTGTTTGAAGAACAGCCCTAGCAGCTTTCTCATTTCACATGTATTTGATGAAATTCTGTCTGTACTACTTAGCAAATGCAAAGAAAAAGCCCTTTCATGTAATCCTTCATAGTTTAATAATTATTTGACAGACAGCATCCATATCCCCTGCTAATTATTTCCTCCATAAGGCAGGATATTATATTTCCCAGAAGATGTTTTACAAGTAGGAGAGATTTTGAAAATATATAATATTTTGACCCTTTAAGATAAAAGATTTGTTGGTGAAACTCATCCTTTTTATTACTGAGGTGTCATTCAAAATAAAATAATACGTTTAGACATACTACAGCAATTTACTTGCTATTACTCAAATCTCACCCTCTAATTAGAGGGAGAAATATGAAACCTCATCAGTGCATAATTTAACAAACTCAGTGTCGGGAATTACCATATTTTCTTCTTGCCTATCACCAAAATTTGTGGGCATGAAGGAAAAAAAAAAATTGTTCACTTCTAAAATGCAAAGCTGTGACTTATAACAAATGAGTGCTTTAGAGGTGAAAGTGTGAGCTCAGGCTCATCAGAGGTTTTGGACAAGTTCCAAAAGGCAGATTTTAAAATATGACTCCATCTCCAAGTCCCCATCTGCTTTGAGATGCAGTGGAAAAAAGAAATGAAGTCACTTGGGGAGAGAGAAAACTGTGAAAACCAGAACGTTTTAAAGCCTGGAAGGAAATGATCATGAAGCCATGGAGACTCCAAGAAGAATCCTCACACTGAGAATCACAGTCCCACGTGAGCAGCAGAGTCGTCCCCGAGCTGGAATCCGAGGTTCACCTGCTCTGCCATTTCTGTACCCACCCTCCATCTCTATAGCCTATTAGGATAGGTTAGACAGGTAGTCCTAAAATTATAAAGTGTAACCAAATCAAGGTTAGCGTTCATTCCTATCGTATTCCAATAGGTGTGTTCCTGGTCTGGAAGGCTTCCATGTGGTCTTCCCTCTGTGACTCCACCTTTCCCCAGGTCCTTGGGGTGGTCCTCTTCATTCAGACAGGTGGTAGGGAGAATAAGACCCAGGGAAGGAACACTCACATCTTAACTACTTTGGCCTAGAAGAGATAGAAATCCACTTCCCTTCACTTTCTGTTGGCCCCCAAACACTCATTGTCTGCATCCAGATGCACAGGGGGCAGGGACAGCTAATCTAACCGGGTGCCAGGAGGGAAAAGACGCCAAGTGCTGGTGGATTGCGATAGACTCTGCCACGCCCCTGTTTCCCCCCACTCTCACACTTGCAGAAGTGACAATGCAGAACAGTTAGGACCCAGAGTAAACTATGCCCTAGGGTCAGACTGTCAGATCCCAATGCAAAATGATCTACTCTTAGGACCTATACGATGGTGAACAGTTGTGTGAGCTTTCTGTGTTTACTGTTCTGTAAAATGGGAATAAGGAAAGCAATTGACCATAGCATTATTGTGAATGTTGAATGCTTATTAAATAAATATTTGACATTAAAAAATATTAGAGAAATTTTAAAACATTTAAAGATAAATATCAAATAACTATTAAACAAATAAAAATTTAAATAAATATTAAATAAATATTTAACATTAAATAAATATTAAATAAATTTTAAACATTTTAAAATGAATATTAAATAAGTACCAAATAAAATTTTAAAAATATTTAATATTAAATATATATTTAATAGTCAATGAACATTGACTATTAAATATACATTTAATAGTAAATGTATATTTAATGTCAAATAAATATTTAATATTAAATAAATTAATGTCCTTAAAGAACTTAGAATATGCATGGAACCTAGTTCCTTCTCCGTATCTTTTTTTTTTTAGTCCGATATCTAGTTGACAAGAAAAATAGTCTTGCTGAATTAAGCAAAAGGGAACTATGGGGGGATCAAGGAGGACTACAGAAACAAGGAGGCTTAGAAAATAAACAAAGAGCAAGCAACCAGGCAATTCTTCCAGGAGCTCAGATCCATCCGTGGGTCCACAGTTGGCTCCTGCTGCTTCCTCACTCCAAAAGCCATCACACCCTGGAACACTTAACTCAGACTCCAAGTGCTAGAATCAACGGCCGGGTTGGCCAAGCTGAAGTCAATTGCCTGCCCTTGAGCTTTCCAGAGTACCCCAAAGGGGTACTTGGCTCCTCCTGCTTTCCAGTTCCCAACAATGCACACAGTTCTCAAGGGATAAAGTTATGCTGGTCCTGGTACCTTGCCATGATTAGGTACTGGACAAATAAACAAGCAAAAAATCCCATCCACGCTATGATCCATCTCCCTGTGCAGGCACCCATTCAGCCATCCATCTGTCCATTCCTCTACCATCTCTCCACCCGTCCATCATCTCTCCTCCATCTCTCCACATAGACATAGATTCATGTCTGTCTGCCAATAAGCACACATCACTAGGTTTCAGTCATGTTCTTGATATCCAAGTGCCCATAAAAAATGAATCTTTCAAAGGCAGCTTTTATGGACCTAATCCTCCCCAAGGCTCGTGTCTCCGTGAGCAGCAGATGACAAATATCACAGCCAGAAAAGAATTGACTGGAAAGGATTAGGTCCCCTGCCTCAATGCCTAACGGTACAAAGGACAGTCCAGCTCTAGGGTGAATGGAATCTCATGTTTCATGAGGTCGATGTTTGTTATGATGGCAAGACAAAACAACCTTGATCAAATCTTAAATCCAGGCTGCATTGAAAGCCAGAAGATGGCTTTCAAATCCAGATAACAAATGTATATTAAAGGCAAAGAGGGTGTACAAATTCTGCTTAAATCTCTCTTTATAGAACCAGATTAGGGTTGCACTTGATACCACCCTTCTTTATCCTACCCGAGATGTATATGACACTTTGAGCAAAGTTTGAGTCTTTTCTTCTGGAACTAATAACCTAATTGAATTTACAATTGCTGTGTTAGAATTGGCATATTCAAAATAGAAGGAAAAAAGAACATTGTTCATCCGTGGAATTCAAATTAGCCTTTCAGATCTCCAACTAGGACAGCCTCCACAAAAGATTCTGTATTATAAGGGGGTTAATAGTTTTGGCATTTGGATGCCATGTTTTCTGAAGAATTAAAATTTAGTCACCAAAAAGTGCTGCGACGAGTCAGAAGAGACACCTTGTTGTGTTTGCCTCCTACTCTTCGTGGTTGGATGCAAGGTTCCATACTAAGGGGTGTATGTCAATCATTCAGTTGGTCCTCATGACAACCCATGATGTAAGCTTTACTGTTTTCATTTGATCTCTGGAGAAATTGAAACCAATTTCTCACCCACCTTCATCCTCAAGTAAATGTTAAATCTGGAAGCCAAACCAGGAGTCCTATTAGAGAACCTAAATTTAAGTATTATATAGCTCTGCAGATCCACTGATCTGTCTCTGACTGCTGGCTGCTTAATTTTTTATTTTAATTTTTGTTTTTGTGCCAGAGATTGAACCCAGAGTTGCTTAACCACATCCCCATCGCCCATCTTCTTTTTTTTTTTTTCTTTTATTTAGAGACAGGGTGTTGCTTGCTGAGTTGCTTAAGGCCTTGAAGCTGGCTTTGAACTCACAATCCTCCTGCTTCAGCCTCCTGAGCTGCTGATATCACAGTTGCACACCACCGCACCTGGCCTGGCTGGCTATTCTTGGTATATGTAATCCTACTATTCTGAGTGATATTATAGGATTAGATACTTTGTGCAAAGACCACCTGGGTTATTTCTGCCAGAAATCAGGAACTAGGATTAAAATAGGGCCATGTACTCTTTGTTCGCTTCAGAAAATGAAAGAGAAGCGTTTGGGTGGGCATATTAGTCACAGAAAGTGGGCTGAGTAGCAGGAAAACAAGAGAAACTGTGCGCATTCCTTAAACCATTTTTTGTTTGTTTTTATTTTTTGTTTTGTTTTGGTACTGGGGATTAAACCCAGCGGCATTTAACCACTGAGCCACATCCCTAGTCCTTTTTTAATATTTTATCAGAGACAGGGTCTCACTGAGTTCCTTAGGGTCTCCCTGAGTTGCTGAGGCTGGCTTTGAACTCGAGATCGTCCTGCCTCAGCCTCCCAAGCTTCTGGGATTACAGGCATGAGTCACCACGTCAGGCTCTTAAACCATTTTTTAATTAGCGTTGGATGAAACAAGAATTTAATGTTAACCTCAGTGATAAAAGCAAGGTAGAAGATATTCCTTCCCAGATGTGTATTATTTCAATCCTCAAGAAAATCTGTAGAATCTCATAAGTTAGACAAAATGACCTGACCAGTATGTGTACCTATTAGTTGCTTCACGGCTATAGTTGTATTTGACTATAGCACTTTCTGTAACTCGTAGTAGAAGTCCCAAAAGTTATTCATTTACAGGTAATTATTAAGAATAATGTACTGGTACTTAATAGACCATTTTCACTTAGGGTCCCCTTTTGAAATAAGGTGACTTGTTCTGTATTATAGAACTTTGCTAATAGCTTCAAATTCTCTATAATACATGTTTAAATATTATAAACATTCAATCCTTCTACTGTTTTCCTATTCCCATACCTCCTCCCTTCCTTTCATTTCCCTTTGTCTAATCCAATGAACTTCCATTTTTCCCTCCCCTCAACCTTATTGTGGGTTAGCATCTGCATATCAGAGAGAACATTCAGCCTTTCATTTCTTGGAATTGGCTTATTTCACTTACCATGATAGTCTCCTGTTCCATCCATCTACTGGAAAATGCTATAAGTTCATTCTTTTTTATGGCTGAATAATATTCCATTGTGCATATATACCACAAAACTTTCCTATGTTCATATATGAATACACAACCAGTGTAACTCCACACCATGTTCAACCACAGAATGGGATCCTAATTTGAATAAGTTATACTCTATGTATGTATAATATGTCAAAATACATTCTACTTCCATGTATATCTAAAAAGAAGAAATTTTTAAAATACTGAAAAAAATTAAGTCAACTAAATACTGCACATGTTCTTGTTAGCTTTCCTGTAAGTCCAATTCCCTCACAAATCCAGTTGTCCCTTCCTTAAAAATTTCTCCCTACGTCTAAACAGTGTGTTTTCCAATGTGTTTAAGATAATTGGAGTTGCTTTCTATTGCTACAACTCAAAATATCCTAATCCTTCAAGAAATGAGGAACAGACCCAATATTTATGAAGTGTTTCCTGCACGATAGGAACTTTCCAACAACTTGCTGATTCAGTTCTCATGATATTGCACCGTAGGATCATCGTTCAAGTCATTTGGAGATGTCAGAATCTCAGCACCAGGTTTCCTGAACTCCAGATCCCAAGCTCTATCTCTTACAGCAAGCAGTTTATGTCAGAAATAAGAAAAAGAGAGAGAGAGAGAGAGAGAGAGAGAGAACTACAGCACTGAATGATGACTATTTCCTTATGATCCTGAGTACCTGAGAAAGATAAAGCCAACACAGTTATTGCCATCACATGCTCAATACAGAATAAAGAGCGAGGCCCATCATCTTGAAAAATGTAGGGAAAGAGCCAGGGATGAACAAAGAGAGAAGACAGTCCATGCAAAACGTTATAAATGGGGTTCGCTTTGCTTCAGCTTTTGGGTGACAAGGAGGAGACTCCACCCAAGTTCAGAAAGCAGGGATCTAAGGACAGTCTCCGTGTGACCAGGCCTAATGAGGACGATGGGAACAGGAGGTTAAGAGAATAATCCTATAAAATGGGCCCATGATGCTGAGCCCCGCATGCTTTCCTTGTCAAAAAAGCAATCCACCTGCGGCCCCACCTGGGCTAGAGTGGACAGCATATGTCCACATTCCTCAGCAAACTGGGACAGGGGAGAAGGTCAGGCCGTCAGTGTAGGTAATTAATGATGGGAGTCCACAGAGGATGAAGACTGGCCATCAAAAAGAGAATCACGGGTGCTGACCCTTGCAGTGGCAATCCTGGGCACCCTGGGTTACCAACAATTCACTTCTGCATCCCTGTCCTTGGTCATCTCTATGAGGGTAAAAAGAGAAGTCAATAGATACAGAGAGAGTTCTGGGGGTCTATAAATGGGCAAGACACACCCCTCCCATGGACCCCCAGTTCCCGAGCCCCTTCTCTGCAGAGAAGCCTCTCTGTATCTCTTTCTTAAATACAACGTGCTTTCTACACTAGCCTGGGCGTTTCTTGGGTGCTCAGCCTTCAGCACCAGGGAACAAGGACCCACTCCTCATCATCACCAAGACTGTTGTCACTGAGGCAGGATCAGAAGTCCAAGGCAATGTGAGGAGTCTCAGCAGCTGACTGCAGATCTTGCCACCAGTGCTCCGCCCGAAAGGTGGCCTGGTGGCTCTTTGTCCCTTCTTTGTGTGTTTTGGCTTCTCTCACGGCCACTGAACCATGCTTTTCTCTTCCTCCTGGGCTCTGTTTCTCTCTACTTCTATCTCACTGCACATGTGCAGAGTTATCGATTCTCCCATGTGCTTCTCTGCCCCTCAAGAACCCCGCAGTTCTTTGGTTGCTGTTACTGGGATTGAACCCAGGGGCACTTAACCACTGAGTCACATCCCCAAACGCTTTTTATCTTTTATTCAGAGACAGTTTCCCTGAGTTGCTTAGGGCCTTGCTAGGTTGCTGAGGCTGGTTTTGAATTCGAGATCTTCCTGCCTCAGCCTTCCAAGCCTCTGGGATTATAGACATGCATCGCTATGTCCAACTGAGACCAGCGGTTCCTTTTTTTTTTTTTTTTTTTTTTTGACTTTTTAAAATTTTATTCTTTCTTTTTAGTGATACATGACAGTAGAATCAATTTTGACATAATTGTACAAGCATGGAATAGGATAGATCTTATTCTAAGTAGGACCTCATTCTTGTGGATGTACACGATGGTGGGATTCTCTGTGGTGTATTAATTTATGTGCATATGAAAATTATTTCAGATTTATTCTACTGTCTTTTCTTTTCCTATCCCCCCTCCCTTCCCTTCATTCCCCTTTGTCTAATTTACTGAATTTCTGTTCTTCCCCTCTTCCCACTTACTGTGGATTAACTTTCACATTTCAGCTACAACATTCAACCTCTGGCTCTTGGGGACTGGCTTATTTCACTTAGCATGCTAGTCTCCAGAGCCATCCATTTACTGGCAAATATTATAAAGTTATTCTTCTTAATGGCTGGATAGTACTCCATTGTGTATATATATTACATTTAACAGAATGCTTTAAATGAATAGGATTCATGACAATGTGCTAAGGAACTGAACAGACACTTCTCAGAAGAGGAAACACATTGATCAACAAATATATGAAAAAGTGTTTAATATCTCTAGCAATTAGAAAAATGCAAATCAAAACTAAGATTTCATCTCACTCCTGTCAGAATGGTTATCATCAAGAATACAGGCAACAATAAATGTTGGCGAGGATGTGGGGAAAAGGTACACTCATACATTGCTGGTGGGACTGAAAATTGGTGCAACCACTCTGAAAAGCAGAATGGAGATTCCTCAGAAAACTGGGAATGGAACCACCGTTTGACCCAGCTATCCCACTCCTTGGTGTATACCCAAAGGACTTAAAAACCGCATACTACAGTGACGCAGCCACATCAATGTTTACAGCAGCTCAATTCATAGTAGCTAGACTATGGAACCAACCTAGGTGTCCAAGCTGTTCTTCATGGGAACTTTCAACCTCACCTGGACCATGAGCAAGCTGGTTGGTGCCTTGCCTCCCCATACAAGTTTCTGCAGCTAGAATCTGGTTCTCTGAGTCCATCATTGCCTGGGCAGAAGCTTGTTTGCTCATTTGTTTATTTGCCAAGCCCTCTCTACACAGCTGCTTGCCTTAGGAGCTCATCTCTGATCCCAAACAATTCCAGGTAAGGCGTGTTGGGGAGCAGGGAGCGGAGGGATGAGTAGGCAGGAGAGGTCCAGCCCAGACGGAGCATGCAAATCACCTTGGCTGCTCTCCTCACTAAAGGCACTCAGAAAAAGCTGTGGCAGCCACTTGAATTAACCTGCTTAGTGCAGGCTCTGCCTCAAGTCTTTGCCTATGAATAATTAAACATCCATTAATAGGAATCAGCCCTCTACTCTGTGCTAATAGTGACTTCCATCATGTAGGTTCCTGTTCCAGAGTCCTTTATGACGTAGACCCCATTATGAAGTATTATTCTCATTTTAGTGATGAAGAAGATACTAAGGCACAGAGGCCATCTTTACCACTCCATAGATGATAAGTGATTAGGAGCTGGGTTGGGGAGTTTTTTTTTGAAGGAAAAAAAAAGCGGGGGAGACACCATCCAGAAAGTGAAATTGGGGGGGGGGGGAATGGAGTTTTTTGCTTGTCTTTGGGATTTGCAATCTGCAATCCCTGCCTCTAAGCAACAGACCAACAGCCAGCGCCAAGGTTGGAGATGGTTCCCAGGGCACTGGAATGGGCTGCCTCTTCCCATCTGCATCTTTGATTGTCAAAGGGGAACAGCTAAAGGCCAATCAAGAATCCTCCTGGGCTTAGCATGTGAGAAGTTCTCCTCCAAGAAGACTCTCTCAAGTATTCCAGAATCTCTCCTGCCCTGGTATATTTATTAGACTGGCTTATAATACCAGGAGCTGGACAGTCCACCATGGTCGTCTGCAGGCTGGGGAGCTGGAGGAACCCGTAGCTGCCCAGGCCAAGAGGCTGATGCCCCAGAACAAGAGGGATTCATGCTGTTACCCCAGTCTGAGACCAAAGGGTTCTGGAAACTCCCTGGAGAATCCCTGGCAGAGTTCACTTTGGAAGGGTGAAGGAGCTTTGTGTCCGACATCCTCAGGTGATCGCAGCAGCCATCAAGAATCCATTCAAGAAGAATTGAGCTTGCAACTACTGCTGCTTCCTTGTTCTTCCAACTTTTATTCCATCCGAGCCTCCAACCTACTGGACAATGCTGCCCACACCATTTCAGTTCACCATCTCCCATGTCAATCATTCATAGGCACATCCTCACGGACACACCCAGAAGCCTCTTACTCTTAGGCATCTCTTAATCCAATCAAGTTTGACAGTTCAGATCGGCCGTTATACCTGGCCCTCCCCTTGCATTTATTTTGTGGCTACCACCCAAGTGCTGTGTGCAAAATAAAAATAAAATAACAGAAAAATCATAGATGATTGTGGGTCCCATGGCTAAGCCTCTTGGTCGCAGCTTCCACTGTGCAAGCAGCCAGGGGCTAAAACAGCTTCCAGAATATTAATATCAGCTAGTGGGACAGATGCCAAAGTCCAAGAGCAGCCACGGATCAAGGGCGAATGGTGCCATCTCTGCTCTCTGCCTTGACGAGAAGAAACGTGCACTTATGCGCAAGTTCATCCCCAGCCCTTGCGGCAAAGAGTCACCAATCTGTTTGAACCAACGGCAATTCTTCTGTAAGGGAAATGGATAAGAGCCTCTTTTCCCCTCACTCTCTCAAACACCAAAGTATCTTGTTTATCTTTGTAAACCTAAATATCTAAAGAACAAATTTCCTGCAGAAGCAGGGGCTCACACACCTCATCACATCACCCTGAGTACTCGTCTATCTGTTGGAGAATCAGGTAATGCGGACTGAAACCTGGAGTGAGATGTAGCACGATTCACAACCAACAGCCAAGTTATGGAACCAGCCCAGGTGCCCCTCGTTGATGACCAAACAAGGAAAATATATGTATTCACCATGGAATTTTACTCAGATTTAAAGAAAAATGAAATTTGCTGGTAAATGCATGAGAACATCACGCTAAGTGAAATAAGCCAGGCTCAGAAAGTCGATGGTTACATATTTTTCTCTCTGATGCAGAAGCCAGAGGAAAAGAAAGAATTTTTTTTTAAAACAGAACTCTTTTGAAAAGAGAAAGGAGAAAAGTAAAATGCAGGGAGGGAATCCAGGGAGCGGAGGACTAAAGGAATGGGGAGGAAGTGCAGAATGAAATAGACCAAATTATGTGCATGTGTGAATACATCACAATGAATTCCACTTTTATGTACAGCTGTAATGCAGCTATTGAAAGAAATTAATAGAAAGAAGACCAATGGAGCAGAAGAAGAGGATCAGGGGAGGGAGGAGGAGAAGGAAAGAGGTGGTACTGGAACTGAAATAGAGCAAATTATGTTATGTGCATGTATGCACATTGTCACTGTGAGCCCCACTATTATGTATAACTACAATGCACTAATAAAAACAAACTTAAAGAGTTTTTAAAAAGTTAATTTTTTTTCTTGACCAGAGTATGGCACTCTTTTAGAAAAGAACCACCAGGATGCTCTAAGTTTCTTTCTTTCTTTCTTTCTTTCTTTCTTTCTTTCTTTCTTTCTTTCTTTCTTTCTTTCTTTCTTTCATTCTTTCTTTCTTTCTATCTTTCTTTCTTCTTCTTTTCATACCATAGTAGTATTCTCATTGGGGAATTTTCTTCCTTTTCTTTATTTTCCTTCAAAAAAAAATTAGGCACAACATAAAACATATCCACATACCTTTTTTTTTTTAAGAGTTTCTCACCAGGCACAGTGGTGCACGACTGTAATCCCCGTGACTTGGGAGGCTGAGGTTGGAGGATAGTGAGTTCATATCCAGCCTCAGCAACTTAGGGAGGTCCTAGGCAACTTAGCAAGACCCTGTCTCAAACTAAAATATGTAAAGGGGTTGGGGATGTGACCCAGTGGGTTCAATTAATACCAAAAAAAAAAAAAATGTTTCTCAACCTTGGCAATATTAATGCTTGCAGCTGAATAATTCTTTGTTAAAAGGGATGTCCCGGGGCTGAGGACACGGCTCAGTGGTAGAGCACTTGCCTGGCATGTATGAGGCACAGGGTTCAATTCTCAGCACCACATATAAATAAAGTTCCATTGACAACTAAAAAATATTTTTAAAAAGGTGGTCCCTGTCCCATGCAGGATATTCAACAACACCTGGGACTCAACCACTAGACGCAAATTTCCACAAACTCCACCCCTGACTCGTAACAGTGTTGCCAGATGTCCTCCATGTGGCAAAAGCACCTGGGTTGAGACCTAGAGATCAGGCACAGGGTTATGATGTGGATCTCTGTGTGAACCAACAGTGCTCCCACTGTAATCAAGGAAGAGGCTCAGCATGCAAACTTGACCTTGAGGCCAACATGGACTGCCAAGCTCACAGGTCACCTCTGCTCTCAGCCCAGCTGTGCTCCCTGCTGCCGTGGTTCTCTGCAAGCTGAGCCTCCCTGTGTAGTCGCCTTCCTGCCCCTTCCTTGCGGATCTGGTCCTGTTCCTCCTGCACAGCTCATGAACGTGGCACTTGCCCAGGAAGTGACGATCAGCTCCTGCCTTGGTGGTTTCGCCCCTTATCCCAGCAACACTCCGTACTCCATGTCTCCACTTGGCTCATCTCGGGTAGAAGTTGACAGTTGTCTGCGGATGTTTAATAAATGTCTCTCTCCCCTCATCAGGCTGTAATTTCCATGAGGATAGGGGCCAAGACCAGATTTGTTTTGTTCTCATTCTTTTTATTTTTTGGTACCAGGGATTGAACCCAGGGGCACTCCACCACTGAGCCCCATCCCCAGCCCTATTTTGCATTTTATTTGGAAACAGGGTCTGGCTGAGTCGCTTAGGGCCTCCCTTTTGCTGAGGCTGGTTGGAGCTCGAGATCCTCCTGCCTCAGCCTCCTGAGCCACTGGGCTCAGAGGGGGGCGCCACCGCGCTCAGCTTCTGTTCTCTGATTCTTGTTCTCCACCCTGATTGCCCAGCACTCAGCACAGTACCTGGACCTCCCTGGATACAAGGTATAACGAATACATGACTCAAAGGAGTGTCAGGTAAGGTCTGATAATTTGCGTTTTTAGGAAGCTCCCAGGTGCTGTTGCTAATGCTGGCTGGGGTACCATGTTTTGACCACCTTTGTTCAAGAACAAGGTTCAAGGAAGAGCCACGGAAAGCCTGGGGAAATCAAGGCTTCTCTCCAGTCATGGCTTTTCTGGGAAAAGCTACTCTAACAACCAAATTGAAGTTCAGGATGGTGAGCCAGAATAGTGAAGCCCCCGAATCACTCAGCTCACTAGTGAGCAGCACAGTCAGGAATCAGATCCAGCCCTGAGTACACTTCAGCCACCACACTCAGGTATGTCTTCCTAGCCTGACGGCAAGAATCACCAGAAGCAGCTGTTGCAAACATACAGCGAGTCTCCTGATGAATCCGGTTTGAGAAACACTCATTGGCTTCATTTCCTGTTTCCAGTTCAGGGACCCAGCCCTGTAGGCAGAGCGCCATGGGACACATCTTCTTCCTGAACCACCCCAGGCTGTTCTGTCCCTGAAAGATGACACAGAGCAGTGTCGTCTTCATCTGCTATCTCCCTCGAGTCAAACAGGGAGCCTGGCAAAGCTGCAGAGTAGAAGGGGCTCTTTTTATTACAATTATTATCATTATTCCTTAGTGAGCAACTTTTTAAATTTTTAATTAAAAGCAAGACTGTTACAGACAGTAACAGTAACTGTATGTGTGTTTAAGGGAAAATGCACACCTCGGGTGAATCCCATGCTTGAGTCGTGTGAGTCACTCCCCGCCATCGAACACCCCAACCGTACGTGTCATCTTTTCTGCTGTTGGAGCAATATGGTGACAAGTTGTAATTGCTTTCTGGCTCAATACATGTGGGAATTCTCTTATCAGCCAGAGACACAGTGAGGACATCCAAGACGGCTGTACTCTCTAGCAGGGGTCCAAAGGCTTCTTTAATCTCTGCAAATAAAGAGGTGAGTCACATGTGGCCCCTACCTTTCAGAAATTACAATCCCATAGGAGTTGGAGTGGCTAGAAAAAAAAATACAGGATGCTGGTTGTATTTGAATAGCAGATAAGAACACCTCATGCAATATATGACATATACTAGAATTATTTTTTTGTTTGTGTTGGTGATACTGGGGATCAAACCAGGGTCCCTAGCATGCTAAGCATGTACTCTACCAGGAGCTACATCCCAAACCCATGTTATTTCTTATCCACTTGAAATTCCAGTTTAACTGAGTGTGCTATTTCCCCAAATCTCCAGCCCTAAGTGGAGCAAGTGACCACTATCCATGGGATTATAACAGTTGTGACTCAGAGGAAGCAAAAGTCACACCTGGTTGAGATACTATAATAGGAAGATGGACGTGGAAGGTGAGTGTTGAAGAAGCAAGATTTCAAAGAAGCCATGTATGGGGCAGTATTTCAAGCAGGAGGAAAAGGTAAGGAGACAGGGGAATATGGAGAAGGTGTAGTAGTCGGAACACAGGTTTTATGCTGATGTCCTGCAGCTGGCAAGAGATGACAAGCCAACATACGGGGACCAATGTTGGATTAATTTTGGATTGATGGGTGCCAGTAGTTCTGAAAAAACTCGGGTTTCATGAGATCTGGGCTTCAAAGACTAATCTGATAGGAGCCTGTAGAATAGACCAGAAGGGGAGGAAGACCCGAGGGCTGTTCTAGAAGACTGTGTCAGTCTTTTCTCAACCATGGGATATGGCTTACTAGTAGGTTGGAGAAATCCATTTAAGTAGTCATTAAATAGAATAAACAAATTATGAAAATCAATACATATCCGCAATCATCACATTTAAACTTTGCTTTAATAAATGCTTGCTTGTTTTATGTGGGGGGCGGGGTGATATGAGTGAGTGAAGGGTCATGACATAAAAAGTACTTCTTGAAGAGTAGTCACAGTCGGGAATGTTTGAAGGCCATTGCTCTGTGTGGTAGATGGGTCAATTGGTGTCTCTGACTTGTCCACGTCACCTCAGGGAATCAGCTCTCTCCCACTCTATTTGGCAGTGGGGGCTCCATTTGTAATGCCTGACCCAGCCAAAGCCATTCACGCCAGGGTGACCTGCTGGCCCCAAAGTAACCAAGGTACTGAGGGGAGCTGAGAAGACCCCCCCCCCCGCGCCTAGGAGAGGTCTTGAGAACCATGGTCTGCAGTTCCCTGGGTCTGGGGGCTTCAGCTGTGAGGACACGTGGTCTGGCAGACGGTGGCCACATTAGGCCATTGGCAAACTGAAACAATCAGTAAGAGGGAGGGAAGTAGAGAGGTTTAATGGTACATGTCTGTAATCCCAGTGCTCGGGAGGCTGAGGCAGGAGGATCGTGAGTTCAAAGCCAGCCTCAGCAACTTAACGAGGTCCTAAGCAACTCCGGGAGACCCTTGTCTCTAAATAAAATATATAAAAGGGCTGGGGATGGGGCTCCGTGGTTAAGCGCCCCTGGGTTCAATCTCTGGTAGAAAAATAAATAAATAAAAGGAGAGAGGGGATCATGAAAGGGAAAGCCCAGTCCCAAAGAGAGGAAGGTGAGACCCAGTGACATCACGGATGGACAGAGTATTCCGTGTTCCACATGTCCCGCTCCAGCCCTTGTGACTGCCGCCAGCCTTGGCGTCTGTGAGACTGCCTATGGGATCTCCATGTTTTATTGGCAGAGAGTGTTTCCTTTCCTTAAGAAGACAGAGTGGGTTCCGTTCTTTATTAACCACTCGTCTCAAACTGCAGCAGACCATTTGAGCGGTGGGGATGTCAATGAATATTCCTTGTGGAAATAGGTAACGATAACTATTGCATGGCAGAAACAGCAAGGTAGACAGTCCCCTGGATGTGGCCACCAGGCCTTGGAATTCTTACCCTATGAGTGTCATTGAGTCTATAAGAGGTGAACGAAATAGCCCTGGGTTTCCTTACTAGTAAGTGGTACTAGGGACGTGCCTGGGCTCATCATCTTCTGCTCTTCACGGCGTTTCCACCACAGTGCTTGATGTGGCCAACAAGATAAACAGCCCCAGTGACGATGCAAGTAGCCTAGACTCAAACTGTAGCCTAGACTCAAACTCAAACTTCCAATTTCTCTTTGAAACTTCCATTCTAACAGCAGTCAACAATCTTGAACATGAGACGAATATAGGCCACAAAAGGAGTGGGATGAGTATTGTAGAGTTAATTTGATCAGCAGTCAAGTTTAACCAAACCAACAAACACCAAAAATCTCTAGAAATGATTTGTCTTATCTGATTGCTGGGTTCAGTCCTGCCCTGGCTTTGTGAGTGGCATTAACAAGGCCTGGTGAGTCCATCAGCAAATGGATAGTGGCCCTGTCCTGTACCCTCGCCTCTTCTCTTGGGCTGGTTAGTATTTTACCAGTCCCTCTTCACCCCTCAAATGTCAATCAAGGAGGACACAGGGCTGCTGTGTAGTATCCTCTGGACCCAGATCTTTAATGATTCTCTTTCTTGAGGATCTCATTCCTTAGTATGATATTTAGATCCCTCCAAAGCCCGAAACTGACCTGAAATAGAAGATTTCCCAACTTATTTTCCACAGATAATTTTTCCATTTATGCACGTATGTTGTTATAGTCTGGATGTGAGGTGTCCCCCAAGAGCTCACGTGTGAGACACTGCAGGAAGGTCCAGAAGAGACATGACTGGGCTGTGAGAGCCTTAACCCAACCAGTGAATGGACCCCTGATGGGATTAGCTGAGTGGTGGCTGGAGGCAGGTGGGTGTGGCTGGAGGAGGGGGCATTGGGGGCGTGGCTTTGGGGTCTCTATTTGTCTCTGGAGAGTGGAGTCTCTCTCTGCTTCCTGATCACCACGTGAGCTGCTTCCCTCCACCACACTCTTCCTCCATGATGTCCTGCCTTCCCTCCAGCCCTCAGGGACGGAGCCTGTTGATCTATAGACTGAGGCCTTGGAAACCGCGAGCCCCCAAGTAAACATTTCCTTCCCTAAAATTGTTCTGATTGGATCTTTTAGTTACAACAGAAAAAAAAAACTGACTAAAACACATGTATACATACATGTTTTATAAAAGAACATTTATTGTGTTCCAACCACATGCCAGGTCTGTTCTAGACATTGGGCATTCAAAAATTCTTAGTAACAACAAGAAGAACAACGAAATTTGTCAAGTAACTAACACAAACCAGGTTCTAGGCCGAGCAGCTCATTTGCACTCACCCATGCTTTGTTCATTCTAAGTGCAGGAGATGGGTCCGACCCTTTAACTTCCGTTTGAGATGACCAAACCGTCTCATCAGCTTGGCTTGCCTGCTGTCCCCAAGCACCTGGAGCTGATGTCTCCTTCTGCCCTTTCTCCACGACATTTCTCTTGCCCACAGTCCCCATCCAAGAACTTGTCTCATCACACCACGGAGGGAATGAGATAGGAAGGTGGACCTCCCATAGGCAGAAGGAAAGGAGGAGAGAACATCATGCCATTCCAGAAGAAGACGCCGGGTCTGGGGAACATCCTGTTTCTTGCTGCTCCTGACTAACAGCCTTAACCTCAATGACTTTTTTTGTTTTTGTTTTTGTACCAGGGATTGAACCCTGGGGCACTTAACCACTCAGACACACCCCCAGCCATTTTCATATTTTATTTAGAGACAGCGCCTCACTGAGTTGCTTAGGGCCTTGCTAAGTTGCTGAGGCTGGCTTTGAACTCATGATCCTCCTGCCTCAGCCTCCCAAGTCACTGAGATGACAGGTCTTTGACACCAGAGCTAGCACCACAATGGCTTCTTAACACCTGTTACTGTTCCTAACAGCTTCAAACACAATAGTTCTTCCTTAGCGACCCCAAAACCCTACTAACAAAGGCAGCCGACTGCCAAACCTAGTCTTATCTGAAGTTCTGCTTCTCCCCAAGAGAGGTGCCAAATCACCAGGTTGGACCCATCCTCTTAATTATGCAAATACGGGACTGAAATTATGCGTTTCTGATTGGTTTATTGAAATCAGAGCTTGCTTGGCCCATACTCGAATCCCTCATTAACATAGTCCCCACCAATAACCTGCTCTGCGCCATCAGACATGCCTTTAGAAACCCCAGGGACAACAGACACCCACTGGCATCCGTCTCCTGGGACCCGCCCTCTTGGGGAGCTCTGCTTTCTATCTAAGACTCTAGTAGCTCCTGATGCTCTGCCCTCGCCCTTGAGTCTGTGGGTTTCCCTCTTTGGATTCCCAAGACAAAGAGCCCACCCAAGCTCAGTATTGCACTACGCAAGTCACCTGTGGCTCCACAGCTACCCTCCCACCCATGGCAGACATAGCTCATCAAGCGCGATGATCTTTCCTACCTCAGCTAGATTTGCTGCAGAATCCTTCTCACTAATGGATGCCTTCAAAGCATCCACTGTTAATTAACTATTAATTTGCACATTAGATAAATATATCTCTCAAGAGAGTTTTTTTGGTACCAGGAATTGAACCCAGGGGTGCTTAACCACTGAGCCCCATCCCCAGCCCTTTTTATCTTTTATTTAGAGACAGGGTCTCATTGAGTTGCTTAGCGCTTCACTAAGTTGCTGAGGCTGGCTTTGAACTCATGAGGCCTAGAGAACTGGAATATCCACCTGAGATCACAGGGTTAGTAAAAGGCAAAACCAGGTCTAACAGCCAGGTCACTTTTCTCTGTTCCAGGGCCCTTTGTCTTGCACCACCCCCTCCCCATCCTTTCCGTATCTGTGCCATCTATTGCCAATCAGGAGAAGTGATGACACATGAAATCCAAGTAAGCAGAGAGAGAAGAGGGACATCAAACGCCAATTACTCACTCCTGACAGACTGGCTGCCCGCCTGCAAGCTGTGTAGGGATACACCTACAGGAAACGTCTTTAATTAGAGACAGATTCCAATAAAGGTTGGCAGTAGCTCTGAAAGTCTTGTTTGCATTTAAGTGCATGGAACACTATGCATTTATACCATCTCCATGCCATATTTGAGTTGAGGAATATTAAATATTTATTCTTCATCCGTTACTGAGTAACATGCTGCTCAACTTTCCAATTTACTCACCCAACTGATTTATTCAGTCAAGCTACATTTCAGTGTGGATAGTTGGAATGTCGCTTTAATCAGATTCTTAGGTCATTTGGTCAAAATTTAAATTTACAAACAAAGGCATAGCAATTATAAGCCTGTAAGATAACATACTGGCCTGCTCAGGGTTCTTAAATCCTACAGTATAGGAGGAAGCATCTTTAGAACCAGGGAAATAGGGATTTGTGCCTAATTCTGTTCTTGCCATCTGTGTGGACATGGAGAATTTACTCAACCTCTCTGAACTTGGTTCCTCATCTCAGGGATGCAAGTTTGGTATTAGACAAGAGGGTTAATCTAACTCTAAAAATGGCAGTGGTCGTGATCATTCATCCCACTTGGGCATATGCTGTGCTATGCTTGGAGAAAGCCACCCAGATTCTTCAATTCTGCATTTCTACCAGGTCCATTTCAAGTCCTTCCTCAGTTAAATGTGCTCTGATCCCGCTAAGTCCACTGTCACCACTCTGTCCTTTGAATTTTCAGGTTGCTCGTAATTGCAGACAGTCATTTGGTATTTACTGTCCACAGTCTTAAATTAATATTTACTTTTTTTTTTTTTTGGTACCAGAGATTGAACCCAGGGGTGCTTAACCACTGAGCCACACCCCCAGCCCTATTTTGTATTTTATTTAGAGACAGGGCCTCACTGAGTTGCTCAGCACCTCACAGTTGCTGAAGCTGGCTTTGAACTCATGATCCTCCTGCCTCAGCCTCCCGAGTTGCTGGGATCACAGGCATGCACCAATGTGCCTGGATTGTTATTTAACTTTTAATGCATATTTCTGTTTTCTTGCTGAAATGGGTTACCTTTTGCCCACTTTATGCTAAGGTCATAACAGCCGATGGGAAGTAAGAGTTTCCCACCTTCTAGGCCACATGGATCTCCTCACGTGGTCGCTGTCCACGTGCTAGTTTGGCTTCCTCGCTACAAAGTAGCAGTGTACTTGGAGTTCACAGGGAATCACCTCCACTGTGCCCCACTCGCAGGACCAGCCGCAAGGCCGTCCAGGTACAAGAGGAAAGGGGATGAAGGTTCAGCAAGAACATGGAGGACCAGGGGAAATGCAGTCTGGCACAGGGAACATTCATGCCACAAGGACAAGAAATTATGTCTGTTTTAATCCTAGGGGTTCCCTGCTCTAGGACAGAATGGAGCCTCTGGCCTGCACAGCTCATCTTCATTGACTGGCAGTGTGCAGCGCTTGTGACTCATCAAAGGCTTGTTTTGTTGCTGTTTTGGTACTCAGACTGAACCCAGGGGCATTTAACCACTGAGCCACATCCTCACCACTTTTTATATTTTATTAGAGACAGGGTTTCACTCAGTTGCTTAGGGCCTCTATAAATGGCTGAGGCTGGATGTGAATGGGATCCTCAGGCCTCAGCCTCCCCAGCTGCTAGAATTACAGGCATGTGCCACCTCGCCTGGCAAATGCCTTGTTTTATGGGAGATAAAACCAAGACCTACTGCAGAAAATGGACTGGGGCTAAGCCCTGGTATCCCTCCTTCCAGATTCATGTTCTTGTTTTTTTTTTTTAATAATGTTTTAGTTGTAGATAGACCCAATACCTTTATTTATTTGTTTCTCATGTGGTGCTGAGATCAAACCCAGTGCCTCACACAGGCAAGGCAAACGCTCTACCAACTGAGCTACAACCCCAGCCCAGATTCATGTTCTTTCTACACCCCAATTCTTCTTCTCCTGGATGAAGTTACTGGGAAAATCCAAGAGTAAAAGCCACTTGTGATCCATCATCTGGCAAAAATGACCAATATAGGAATGCCCAGAGAGCTCCCGGAAACAGCAACCATCCTCCCAACAAAATATCCCGACTAGAAATTGCTAGATGTTCAGAAACCTGGAGGAGTACACCATGTTCATAGAAACAGCTGGAAACCTAGAGACAGTTATTAAAGAATTGATTGCCTATGGCTCGGTCCAGTGAGTTTCACATTGTCTGCTATTACGAAGTCCCAGGGAACCCAGGGCTCTGATATTTTAGAAGGACCACTGATGGCCCTCTGGATAGGAAATGCAGGCCATAAACTCACCCTGCATGGGATGCCTATAGGATTTTATGTAGCTCCCTGTGCAGCATTCATTCCCAAAGGAGCTGCTAGTCTGGTTCCTATCTTTAGTGTTTGGGTTTCAGAAGACGACGCAGGGCTCAAGCCATCCAATGAAACCAGTTTACTCTCAGGTCCACGTTAGAGGATATTGTTCTCTATCATCTGGATCTGGAAGAATAAATCAAAGGTCACAGCCAAGGTCGCCACCTTTCCTCATTAGAATACCGATAAGGCAGACGAAACCAAAATGTGTGAGCCACCACAGCATCATGAAAGTCTTTAATAAAGAAGCTTCATTACTCCTGTTCCCATCTCTTGTAGTGGCTGGATTGATGATTCCCTTTGTGTTTGCCTCATAAGCTCCATCTAGACAGACAGACAGACAGAAGCCCGTCTTCCCTGACCTCTTTAGCAAGACCTTCTCTCTGTAGGGAGACCTACATAGAGGTCTGCGACCAGAAAACTGCGACTTCTGGTCTCTTTTCACAGAATCCCTTCCCAAGTGGGGACAGGCTGACATCAAGCCCTGACACTGAGCAGAAATCTGAGTTCCCAGACCCGTGTCACTCGATGTAAAATTGTACCGTGCTTTCCCATGTGCGAAGTGCTCCAGAGAGCCCCTGTGTAGTGGGCACTATCACCGTACCCACTTTATAGATAAGGAAACAATGGCTCAGAGACGGTAATAACTTGCCCAAAGTAGCATAGGAAGAACAGAGCTGAGAGCCCCAGGTCTCCCTGCATCCAAAGCAGGGCATAAACCATCTGTATGGAACTGTGCATAGTACAGGATCTGTGTCCTGGGAGGCAGGGATTCCTCAGCTTTTTTTGCCTATGTAACTAAAAGACCCGACCAGCACAATTGTAGAGGAGGAAAGGTTTATCTGGAGGCTCACAGTCTCCGAGGTCTCAGTCCACAAACAGCAGGCTCCATTCCTCGGGCTGGAGGGGAGGCAGGACATCGTGGAGGAAGAGTGTGGTGGAGGGAAGCAGCTCACATGGTGATCAGGAAGCAGAGAGAGACTCCACTCTCCAGAGACAAATAGAGTCCCCAAAGCCACGCCCCCAAGGCCCCCTCCTTCAGCCACACCCACCTGCCTCCAGTCACCACCCAGTTAATCCCATCAGGGGTCCATTCACTGGTTGGGTTAAGGCTCTCACAGCCCAGTCATGTCTCCTCTGGACCTTCCTGCACTGTCCCACACATGAGCTCTTGGGGGACACCTCACATCCAACCATGACAATATGCTCTGACCCACTCTCACCTCAAGTCTTTACTCATGCCTCACCTTCTCTATGAGGCTTGTTCTTGACTGTCTCATACTGAAATAAGTCTCTTCCCTCCTAACTTCTTTGGCCAGTGATTTCTCTTTTCCAAAATATTTAAATTTTTCTTACAGACTATATGATTTTCTTATTTTCAGGCTTCTGCTCTAGCTGTTTCTCCCATTGAAATATATGTCAGCCAGACACGATGATGCATGCCTGTAATCCCAGCTACTCGGGAGGCTGAGGCAGGAGGGTCACCAAGTTTAAGGCCAGCCTCAGCAAAGTAACAGGACCCTATCTCAAAACAAAAGAAAAAACGGCTGGGGTGTAGTTCGGTGGTAGAGCATCCCTGAGTTCAATCCAAAGTACCATAGAAAAAGAAAAAAAAAATTAAATGTATGCCAGTGAGAGGAAGTCACATTGTTGAGTGCGCTGATGTATCCCCAGCATCTCTTATAGAATCTGGTACATAGTAGGTGCTCAACAAATGGTCATCAAATGGGAATGCATAGCACCCCTAGATGTACATTTGCAGTTCTTCAAATTTTCTCTCTTCCTATCCTAATAGGTTTTTCCATGCCTAAATTAACTCCAACAAAATCTTCCTGATATCTCTGAGTAAATTTAGGTATAGTGTATTTATATTCATATACAATATTTTTTTCATCACAATCTTCCGCGGGTTCCTCTCGGCCTTCTTCCTTTTAAGTCTTGCTGGACCCCATCCCATATGCCTGGCCTTCTACCAAGTTCTGGGAAAGAAATGATGAAAAATTCATGATCTTTGACCTCTGAGAGATCACTTCCTTTATTAGACTCACTAGAAGAAGTCCTTGAGACCAGGATTCGTTGGCTAGTGATTTATTTGGTGCTTTTAGGAGAAATCAGTAAAGGATGCTGCGAGGGATCCGGACAGGGGAGAGGTTAAAAGCTGATCAGAGGTGGCATTTCAAGCAACATCGTAGCCTCAAATGGATCCTGCCAGGGAACTCTGAAGTCCAAACTACCTCTTAGAATTTGTCCCCAAATACACAAGCAGGGAGACCCCTGGGCTTTCACACACCCTACTGGTCAGTGCTGAGCTAAGGGCTGCCCTGGGGCTGAAATAATCCCCAGGCCCTTGCCCCAGGCCTTGCACTTGAGCCGAGCTAGGTCAGAAAAGCCGCAGATGCTGCCTGTTAGAAGCAGCAGCCACAGGAGACAGGGGAGGGGCCCAGGAAAAGGGGATTCTAAGTGACCTGAGTGGCACACAGTGGTCCCTCCCCTTAACTGTCTGTAACTTTCCCCTAGGAACTTTGGCTCTCAGGACTGTTTTTTTCCCCATCCCTGTATCTTGCAAATGTCTTCCCCCTCTCCCTGCAGGAGCACATGTCAATCACTTGTGGTGGACCAATCACTGTGCCCGGTTGAACATCAGGCCTTTGTTCTCATGAAGGCCCCAGGCACCCGCCAAAATACATCTTGAACAGTCTAATCTAAAGCACCCCCATTTGGCATTTATTGTATTGAGTATTTTAACCACTTTGAAAACTTACCATTAACTTCCTTTAAAACCTATTTTATTTCTCCTTCTTGGGTACCCAATGTTTATTAGGATGTTTAGAATTCCTCCCAGTTTCATGTAACCCACAAATTTGCTCAATAACAAGTCTTTGACAGGATATACGGAAGGCATAGGCCTGTAGATGAATTTCAAGGTTGGCACAAGTATAAGAAGCCAACAACGTTGGAAACGTGCCATTCAGCTCAACCGCCCTGTCTGTATTTTCTTTTTTCTTCTAGGGATTATGTGGTGAACTACCTTACATTCCTTTAATATAACCCACTTGTGATGAATCTGTGGGATTCTCTTGAATTTTGGAGAGCTTCATGGAAGAAATGCCTTCGAGTCAGAAAACCTTGGTTTCAATCCTGGATCTATATCACATTACCTGGGGCAAAACACTGAATTTTGCTTTTTGTGTTGGTCAAGTGGGGGAAATAAGACTAACTGTCTCACAGGGATGCCATGAGTACTTTCTAGGTACCTAAAAAGAAAATGATTAATAAATCACATTTCTAAGACTTTTCTCATTACAAAAAAGGAAAAGAAGTTATAGTTGAGCATCTTTTTCCATAAAGAACAATGGATGTCAGTTATCTAGGACCATAGGAAGGCCAAATGGCAAACAACCCCCCAAACCTATTGTACCATTTATACTCATGCATGCTCCTAAGTCTGTGGATCTGCTGGGTGATTTGGCTGATCTGTTCTCTGGACTGTGCTCAGCTGGTCTAACTTGGGTTCCTGCAGAGGTCCGAGGTCAGCAGGTGAATTAGCATCAGCTGCCGGTTGGAGGTCAGCTGGTTGGTCTGTCTTCCGGGAGACCTCCCATCCTCCAGCAGGCTAGCTGGAGCTCATTTCAAGACGTGTTAAGAGTCCGAGAGATTCAGAGCAACGTGTGAAGTGTCATGAGAGGCCCAGCCTCAGCAATGGCATTGCATCTGTTAGCCAGAGCAAGCTGCGGGACAGCATGCATTCAAGGGGGCAGGTGGACCTGGCTCAGTCTCTTGATGGGAGATCCTGGAAGTGACATGGCAAAGGCAAGAGATGAGGAGCCCGTTAGTGGAAGTCCCCATGCCATCAACCCGCCACAGATGCAGTCATTTTTCCTTCTTTAAATGCATCTTCTTCTTGGTTGCGTCAGACCTTCACCACTCTGACTTCATCTTGCTAATCTGAGGTTACTTTCCTTTCCTCTCCAACTTGAGGCTTCCCCCGTGGCGAGGTCAGGCTCTGACACGTGCCTCTGTGGCTTCCCCAACTCACCTGCTGCTAGCAGAGCAGCCTTCCCCCGCCCGATCCCTTCAGGCTCTACTCATCCCCCTGGTCTGGGCTCAGGTCTTCCCAGCAGCCATTCCAGGCTTCTCTGACTCATCTTTTCCTGAGCACCGTCAACACTGGTTATTACTGCAAGTTGTTCAGGTCACATGTTTCTACATCTCAGGGTGAAATGAAAGTTAAAAGGTATCAGGAACTTATTAGACCCACTGGGCAAACGCAGGAGAAGATCGCAGAGAAATAGGACCCCGGGAGAAAGTGGTACACAATGCTTTGGCAAACTCTAGGCAATCTGACCAACCAGGATTTGAATCCCTGCACACAGAAGCTGTGTGCTATTCAAACTCTTGAGGCAGGACGATCATGAATTCAAAGCCAGCCTCAGCAAAAGTGAGGCCCTAAGCAACTCAGTGAGACCCTGTCTCTAAATGAAATATAAAAAAGGGCTGGGGATGTGGGGATGGGGCTCAATGGTCAAGTGCCCTGAGTTCAATCAGGGGAGATTGAACTGGGGGAAAAAAAAATCGCCAAGTCATGATATGGCCTTCCTATTTTGTTTGTTTGTTTGTTTGTTTGTTTTTGACTACCTTGATAGGTTGCACTTAGAAACTGAGTCCCCTGCTTATATGATTAAAGAGCTAATCAAAATGTAAGCATTTACTTGTTGGAAACGAGGAAGTCAAATTGGTTTTTGTAGGAGTGTTACATTTACTTAACTTGGCTGATTTAATCACATTTAACTGAGCACTAACCACGAGTCTAACCTTAGTTATTTGGCCATCTAAGCCATGGTGAGTCTTGGGTCTTCCAATTAGCTCCTATGTTGAACATAATTTTCCTGGGATCATGGGTTCCTCTCCAAATATTGCCATCTTCAGATGATTAGAAGCACATCAGTGTCCTGAACCAAGGGACACTGTAAATCTTTACCATAGATTAATCTTCATCTCAAATTTCTCACCAGCAAGAAACTGGATTGGAGTGTATATTCCAAGGGGGCAAAGACCAGGACCATGTCATTAACAAATATGTAGTCAACAACACAGTACCTGGTGCAAAGTCAACCATTGATAAATATGTGAGGGATGAAGAATAAATTCCAAAATTTCTAATGAGAATGATATTGCAGTCTTCAACCACTCAGAGTTCTTTAAGAATCAAGGCAAGATATTAATTAATTTGCTAAAATCCCTAGTTTACCAATCTAGTGGCTGTCTCAAGAAAAGGAAATCAGATTACATTACAAATAATTACTTTAATGACCTTCCTCTAGGGATATGTTTTTCTCTAATCCACACGACAAATCACCGCCAAATTAATCTTCTTGAAATTTAATCTTCTACTAATTTATTACTAATTTTAACTATCATATATAAGGTACTTACTCTGCTACTTCAAGTAATTTTATCAAGTATTTCAATTCGATAATAATAACATTCTCTTAAGGTATAATGTTTACATTTCAGTGGGCGTAGGTGGTGGTTGTGATTTTTACACTCAAAGTTATAATCTCCTAGAAATGTACTGTTTTACCAAAATGACAATTTTAAATTTTATTTATTTATTTATTTATTGGTATCAGAGATTGAAGCCAAGGTCACTCAACCACTGAGCCACATCCTCAGACCTTTTTATATTTTACTTAGAGACAGGGTCTCAGTGAGTTGCTGAGGCTCAGTAAGTTGCTGAGGCTGACTTTGAACTCTCAATCCTCCTGCCCCAGCCTCCCAAGCCACTGGGATTGTTGGCATGGGCCTATGCTGCATGTCTGTATCTGCCAGTTTAGATAATCCTCACCTCTCTAGAATATTGTTACTACTTTAATCTCAGTTTCATAGATGAGGAATCTGAAGCTCAGAAATATTGAGTAACTTGCCCAAAAGACACTGTTCTCCAAATTCCTGGTTGTGTTCACTCCATCTATTTGATTTCCTTCTATAAATTTTTCCAGCCTCTTCCTGGACACTTTTAATTATCCTCATCATTAAAGCAATGGGCAAAGCAAGAGAGAAATAAAGGCAAAACCATGTTGAGCACCAAATGTGTATCAAGTGTAAAGTGGGTTATGGCCATCTACCCTAGCTGGCAACCTGATGCTGGGCTCACAAAGTCTGACCATTCCGATAACTTAAGAAAACAAGAAAGAAAGCATGCAAACACACAGAAGTACCTTTTCCATAAACCGGGGACAGCTCTGTGAACTTAAGTGTCCGTAGAAAGAGAGAGAGAGACACCGGAATTCTTTATTCTTATATAGGGGACACATCAGGGGAGTTTCCATGGAATATTCTATCCCCAAAAGACTAAAGGGGTAGGATTACAAAGGAACAGGAGCTACGCCTCATTATCTGAGCTGGGGTAAGGCCCAAGTTACTGCAGAAGGCAATGATGGTTCAGTGCCCCGGGGCATCAGGACTTAAAGGGTGTTCATCCAGGGCGTCTCTGGCCATAGGTGCTTTCTATAATTATTCCTTTTAATCAACACACCAGCACTACCAGGAATACAGTGCCTGCCACCAAGTAAGTATTCACTAAATCTGTGCTGAGATGAACACTCGAGCTCGTACTGCAGAGAAAAAGATCAGGTGATGGATTGGGGGCCTCCCCAATTTGTCATGACTCAGTTTCCCAATCAGATCTGTGAAAATTCTCTCCCTAAGTGGAAGTTTTTGGAGGGAAAAAACAATAACGTAAAAATTTGAAAGTAATATTCAGACTCTAGATTTAAGCTTAAGTTTACGTCTATAATCCACCAGCCAATAATGGCCCCAGATACATGAGAATGTTAAATATGAATGGTACCTGAAGCAGGGTCTAGAGTCTAATTTTATGGGATATTTGTCAAGACAGGGGTCCCAGATGACAAGGAAGATGGCTAGGTGGTCTCCTAGACACAAAGGGGTGAAGGGAGCCCTACCCCAAGGAATCTGAGCACAAATCCAATGATGATGGATTAAACACACATTTCCACAGGGTGGGGCAGATCCTCTGACCACTTCCTCCCACAATGACTGCAGAATGTTCCTCCCCTCTGCCCCTTTCCGGGTACCCATGATAAGAGAGCCATCCTTTGCAAGCCCTCGGCTAACAGATTTAGAGCCTTGTGAGAGCCCCAAGTAGCTTTCTCTATTTTTAGACTGCTTCATCCCTGGCTAGCCTTGGGGTACTAGCAAATAGCTACAAAAAGGAAAACCATAAAATGTTAAGGACTTTGAAAATCAAATCCAGGAGAGCAACTGTCTCTTCCATTTCGTGGACGAGCAAATACATGGAGACTTGGAGAAGGTAAGCAACTTCCCTGAGGTGGTAGAGTGGGTTGCAGGGGTCAGACTGCTGTGCCCCCAACAGGGGTACATTCTTTTATCCAATGAGAAGATAGAACAGAAAGTTTTCCAAAATACATTTACAACTCAGAATTCAAACAAATCTTATGGAGAGGGGATGATAAAAATCCAGGAGCAAGATGGTTCATGGACCCTGTGCTTTAGCAAGGACTTGGGCATCTAAACAGCTGGGAGCTGAGATGATAGAGGTGTGGAGCTGGTGGCGGGCACCCAACAGACCATTGGAAGAACCTCACTCAAGGAATCTACTGGCTATTGGGAGAGCAGTGAAGGTAGAGAAGGGAATGAAGCCAAAATTCTAGTGCACACAGAGTTTAAACCAGAGTTTAAACACAGAACTTAAACCATGGTAATGTCCACTGCTTGAATGCTTGGGAGGTTTATATTAGTTAGAAAATTATATAAACCAGGGCTGAGGTTTAAATGAAATGGAAGACAAGTGTGACCAGACCAAAGTATTCCTTGCTTGAGGGAGACAAGATGGCGGAATAAAGAGAGGAAGGGCAGCCCAGTGGCACCTGGGAAAACCAGGCCTATAAAGTGGGAAGACTGTTCCTCAGAGAGGTGAGGAACCAGGAACCTCACCGAAACTTCATACAGAACTAGAAAAAAAAATTCATAGGGCTACAGAAAGCTGGTAACTTGAACCTAAGGAATAATACTTCAGAGACATGTGGAGCTGGGAGTGGAGACAAGAGAGACACATGGCCACAGGTAAAGAAATTTTAAATCAACTTTAAAAAAAGGGTGGGTGGGGGTCTGTGGGGGGCAGCAAGGCCTCTGACAACATAGAACATGCCAGAAGGTGAGGAAAATATTTCCAGGCACTGCTCGCTCTCTCTCTCTCTCTCTCTTTCATTCCTTTAACTTTCTATTTCTTCTTTTTTATAGCTGATACCTGCTCTCTATCTCCTTTCTTTCCTCTGGTCACTTTTTCGAACACTTCAATCTTTCTCCTGCCTGCCTTCTCGATTTTCTCTTGAGAAATTGTAATCCTGCTAAATAATAGAAATTATAGGGCAAGAAGGCCATTATATTCTGATAAAGGAGACAATCCAACAAGTCAATACAATGATAGTAAATATTTAGGCCCCAAATGTTAGCTTATCCAATTACATAAAACAATACTCCATGATATTAAATCTCAACTAGACCCCACACTGGGAATTTGTATTATCACTAATAAACAGGTTATCATACCAAAATCAATAAAGATATTCCCAACCTAAATAAAACTATAAATCATATAAATTTAACAAGCATCTACAAAATATCTCATCCCAAATCAACTGAATTTACCTTCTTCTCAGCAGCTCATGGAAGCAGAATCTACTCTAGGTCACAAAGTAAATCTTAGCAAATAAAAAAAAATCAATATAATCCCATGCATCCTATCAGACTATAAGGGAATGAAACTAGAAATGAACAGCAAGAAAAATAACAGAAACCACATAAACACATGAAGATTGAACAATAGTATATTAGATAAAGAAAGGATCAAGGAAAAATTGAGAGTAGAAATCAAGGAATCTTAGAAATGAACAAGAACAAAGATACAACATATCAAAATCCCTGGGACAGTATGAAAACAGTTCTAAGAAGAAAATGTATACCACTGAGTGCCTACGTTAAAATAAATAGATTCCAAATACATAAGTTTATGCTCCACCTTAAGAACTTAGAAGAACAAACTAATCTCAAAACCCTAGAATATAGGAAATAAGTAAGATCAGAGCCAAAATTAATGAAATCGAGAATAAAAAAAATACACAGGATCAATGCATTAAAGAGTTGGTTCTTTGAAAAGATAAATAAGGTGTATAAAACCTTAGCCAATCTAACCAAAAGAAAGAGAGAGAAGAACCAAATCAATAAAATCAAAAGGAGTTATCCTAACAGATCCTTCTGAAATCCAGAGTGAAAGAATTCCCCACGCAAAGACACTTCGCCGGGAGAATTCCAATTTTATTGCAAAAGGCTGTGTGCTTCTATAGAAGTAAGGGGAGATGGCAGGGCTTAGATAAATGGCAGGCCACTCGTTTATTGGCAAATTCTTCCAGAAATCATCTCCAGAGCCCAGAAATTAGTTCTTATTGGGGCTAAGGTTTCCTGCCAGTGAGATTTGAAATTGGCACCAGCGGGAGAGTTCACAGGGGCGGGAACTTTTTGCGCCACTGCAGAAAAGGGGAAGGTAAGAAGAGGAGGTCGTTAGGCACCATGCTGGGGTTTTTCTCTGGGGTGTGGCTGCAACACAGAGGATTATCAGAACCTATTTTGAAAATGTATACTCCCAATAAACTGGAAAATCTAGAAGAATCAGACAAATTTCTAGACCATATGACCTGCCCAAATTGAACCAGGAATATATAGAAAACCTAAACAGACCCATATCAAGTAATAAAATTGAAACAGCAATTAAAAACCTTTCAAGAAAGAAAATCCCAGGTCCAGATGGATTCTCAGCTGATTCTCAGACCTTTAAAGAACTAACACCAGTCTTTCTCAAATTATTCTGTGAAATTGAAACAAAGGGAATACTCCAAAATATATTCTGTGGAGCTAGTTTTACCCTGATGCCAAAAGCAGATAAAGACACAGCAAGGAAAGAAAACTACAGACCAATATCACTGAGGAACCTAGATACAAAAATCCTTAATAAAATATTAGCAAACCACACTCAAAAACACATAGAAAAGCAGGGCACAGTGGCACATGCCTGTAATCCCAGAGTCTCGGAGGTTGAGGCAGGAGGATCTCAAGTTCAAAGCCAGCCTCAGCAACATAGTGAGACTCTTTCTCAAAATTTAAAAAAGAAAAAATTAAGACTAGGCTGAGGATGTGGGTCAGTGGTTCAGCACCCCTTGATTTAATCCCTGATACAAAAAAAAAAAGTAAAAAAAAAATTAAAAAGATAATACACCATGATCAAGTGTGTTTCATTCCAGAGATGCAGGGCTAGTTTAACATATATGTAAATCAATAAATGCAATTCACCACTTAAATAGAATTAAGGACAAAAGGCACATGATCATCTTATTAGATGCAGAAAAGTTCTTTGATGAAATCCAGCCTGCATTCATGTTAAAAACACTGAAGAAGCTAGCAATACAGCCCCTTCAATGTTTATAGCTGCAGCATTCACAATAGCTAAATTATGGACTCCATAGATAAATGGTTCAAGAAATTGTTGTATATTTGAACAATGAAGTTCTACTCAGCTAGAAAGAAGAATGAAATTATGGCATATGCTGGTGAATGGATGGAAAAGGAGACTATCATGCTAAGTGAAATAAGCCAGACTCAGAAACCCCAAATTTGAATGTTTTCTCTCATCTATGGAAGCTAGAGTAAAACAAAGGAAAGAAGGAGGGAAGGATAGGATATCATAAAGACACAGGGAAGATCGATAGTGTAGAAGAAGGAGATCAGAAGGAAGGGTGGGGGGATGGGAAAGGGTGGGCAATGCAAAATGAATTCTTAAAAACCATGTTATGTGCATAAATAAATGTACCACGGAGAATTTCACCTTTCTGTGTAAGTTAAAAGAACCAATCTAAATTAAATAAATAGATGAGTGAAAGGAAGTCCAGCAGAGGAGAGGAAGAATGGGGGAAGGGAGAGAAGACCAGAGGGTAAAGGAAGGGATTATGAACTAAATCAATTTCCATGCATATATAATGTTGTCCGGATGAACCCAATTACTATGTATAACTTCAAAGCTCTAATAAAAACCAAAGTATTCCTTTCTTTAGTAGTAGTGCCCATGCAGAGTCAAAAAAATTAACACTCCAGGCATGGTGGTGCATGCCTGTAATCCCAGCAGCTTAGGAAGCTGAGGCAGGAGGATTGCAAGTTCAAAGCCAGCCTCAGTAAATCAGTGAGGCCCTTAGATACTCAGTGAGACCCTGTCTCTAAGTAAAATATAAAAAGGGCTGAGGATGTGGCTCAGCAGTTAACAGCCCTCAGGTTCCATCTCCAGGACCAAAATAATAATAAGAAGAATTAACATGACAAGGACAAAAAACAGAAATACTTTGCCAAGGCATGATAGTGCTAAAAAGACATTTTTTCCTTGTAAGAGCCATTAAACACAAAAGAAGTCAGCAATACCACTTGGATCCAGATCAAAGGAGTAAATTTCGATCAAATTCTATGTAGATTAAGACCCTTCCTAAACACAGGGAGACTGAGAAACGGTCACTGGTGCCAGAGACCTGTTAATGTAACTGGAGGTGCAATTACAGGATGCTGCGTAACTTTCTAAATGAATCCTGGAACATGATAAGTATGCAAATGGGAAAACCAGTTATCCGGAGCCTCCTCCTTATTAGTAGAGTATCAATGTCGGTGTCTTTAGTTTTGACAAAAGCTCCATGTTCATCTATCCCGTGGGGGAAACTAGGTCAGAGGTACACAGAAGCTTTCTGCACCATCTTTACAACTTTTCTAAACTCTGAAATGATGATAAAAATAATATAAAGTTAACCTCTCCTTGATGGTACACTGCAATATTTCAGTAGTGCTCCTCCAATCTTCCTCTTATCACCATAGCAACCAGTGTCCTAGGACTAGTGGTGGGGTGGCCAAAGGGAAGGAGAAAATCAAGTGACATTGGTTCTCAATTGAAGGACTTGGTCCACGAAGCACTCCTCCAGCAAGTTCCTCTTCATTTTGTCGTCACTTTTTATCTTGGGATAGAGTACACCCACTTGAGGACACAAGGAATATTTCAGTAACGGCTCCTGTTGGTCTTAACTTGAAGGATGTTGCTTACTCCATTAGTGTTGCACCTAGGCTTCAAGAATCAACAATGAACTGGGCGCCATGGTAAACATCTGTAATCCCAGCAGCTTGGGAGGCTGAAGCAGGAGGATCACGAGTTTAAAGCCAGCTTCAACAACAGTGAGATGCTAAGCAACACAGACCCTGTCTCTAAATAAAATACAAAACAGGGCTGAGGATGAGGCTCAGTGGTCGAGTGCCTCTGAGTTCAATCCCTGGTTCCCCTCCCCAAAAATGAACAATGATAAACATATTCACATTATATCAATGAACACATCCCCTAGGGAAAAAGACAAATTGAACTTTCTAAGAAAAAGACACCCTGGAGAAAGTCCTGACTATAAATGTGGCGAGCTCAGAAGTTCAAAAATTATTTGCTGCCTGTAACATAGAAATCAAAGAAGGGGAAAAATTACTGGCCAAATTTTCTCTTCAAGAGAAAGGAGGAGGAGACTTTAAAAAAGAAAAGAAAAGCCCTTACAATTTTGCAAAATCCCAAAACACTAGGACATTGGATATTGTTTTTTGAAGATTCTATTATTTAGTAACAACTGATTGGTATTAAAATCCCAAAATGGTTCAACTTAGAAATTTCATGACAGTAACTTCAGTAGAACTAGTTCTTTTAATTTTGAATTTTGCTCTTTCCCTAGGCTAGTGATAAGTGGTGGGCTACTCTGTCACGATGCTGGGCAGCAGGAGGGAGCTACAGCTCCTACAGCCCTGCAGTCCTGACCACCATGGGAAACAACCTACCATCTCCAGGCACTGCCTCGCTAAGCTGCTCTGTGGGTGTGCTAAATGCATTTTCAGCTTGGGATGTTTACAACTTTGGATGGCTTTATTGGGTTGTGACCCCCCATTCTAAGTTGAGAAGCATCTCTACAAGATGCCTTTCACTTAAAGAGCGGTTCATGCTTTTCCAAAAAGGTATCTATAATAAACTGCTCAACAGAGGCAGCATGTTCGCTGAATGCATAAACTTAGGGAAGTGACTAAGTTCAAGCCTCTGATAGGTCTTCACGTGGACTTATGAGTTTGAAAGTGATATGATAGAAAACCTACTGTAACTTCCTTTGTGACATGTCTGGGACAAACAGGATACTCTGCGTCATATTTTATTTATAAATCTGTACATATTTACATTCTAGCTGTGTTTATGTATTTTATATAGTAGATATGCATATCATATCCGATAGCATGATATACACAGACTATAGCGTGACTTCAACAAATCAAGGAAGAAAATAATTCAAATGACTGGTCTGCCCAATTCTTCACCTGCCAGCTGGAGAGGTAAGTCTCAGCCTTAAATAGTAACTAAAGAAAATATTTGGGAAGGAGAAGCATCATAGATGGGTCTTCTTTGGTCCTTGGTAGACAATATCCACCCTAGTGGTCCCCCATGGGAAATGCCATAAAAGGAGAAGTCAGACAATATCTCATCCCCGTCCCTTTCTTGGGTTTTCTGGTCTGTTCAGTCGTAAGATTTTGGATCTTAGACTCGAAGAAGGGCTGGGGTCGTGGCTCAGTGGTAGAGGGCTTGCTCAGCATGTGTGAGGCACTGGGTCCGATCCTCATCACTGCATATAAATAAATAAAATAAAGGTCCATTGACAACTAAAAAAAAAAAAAAAATGGAAGAAACCCAGCCTTAGGGGTTCTCCTCTCTGAGATCATTCTGACCAGGAGCAAGCTAGGCGGTCTTTGCCTAAAACCTACCACCCTGTCCCAGCCTGTGTGGTTGAATTTATTCAGGGGTATTTTTTTTAAGTATAAATGGAATATGTACTTATAACAAAGAGTCAAACAAAAAATTAATAATATTTGTTTCCCTCCAAGCATCCCTCTCTGTATCTTCCTGGTAACAATTGAATGATACTAGGTTAGTGGATATGGTTCCACTTGGTTATCTATTCTCCAACACACGAAAACTGATAATCTCGCAAGCAGACTTTGACACAGTATTTAACAACAACAACAACAACAACAAAAATGGAACCATATTCATTTACTCTGATGCTTGTTTTTTCATTGGACAATTTTATCATAAGTGTCCCTTTGGACCAATACATACAGATCTAAGTTACTCTTTGGGCTTCATAGCCCATGATACAACATGATATAAATGTGTCATCATTTAATCGACCGTCCCTCTACTGGTGGGCTTTGTTTTTCACTACAACAATTTCACAAAAACTAGACGTATCCATCTCTATGTATCAGAAGTCTACATTTGCATGTAAATATGTATGCATCGTGCTTTATTTTTAAAAGAGATACCAACAATGAGATTACTGCTTCGGGTGAGTAATTACAATATAGGTGCAGAGGTAATTCACATTACAATACAGGTACAGAGGTAATTACAACCACCAACAGTCCTTTTTACCTCTTTTTAATATTTAGGACCTATAAAGGGTCATGTAGTAACACCAAAAGACAATGGTGAGTTCACTCTGGAGTACATTTATTGGCAAAACACCCTCCACACCATGGGACCAAAGACCCAACTAATTGAGATCCAAAAAGCTTCCTACAGGATTTCATAAACCGACGTGGGAAATGACTTCTTAGGTCCTTCCTCATTGCATCCCATTCTGGTCTCCATGACAACGTCTTAGCTAACGGGGCAGGAAAAGGAGTTTCCGGTGGTATCTTCAGCAGGGTGCATGTTTCCTCCTTGGGAATATCAAGATTCTTCTATCACTATTTATTGCTGTCATGAAGAATCAAGGTACCTACATACTTTTTCAAACAAGGGAAGGCAGACCCTTCTTTTGAGGGTGGCAGTTTTAGCCACTTTCTCAACAATGACTTGGGGAGACATGAATCATTAAAGGAATGCCATCTCTCATCTGCATGGCTAAGGAGACCCTCTTTGACCCCAAGATGCCTAGCTAGAGAAAAGGCCATTCCCTTAAATTGAAGCCACACTGAGATACTCAGTTCCTTATAGTAAATCTGAGTTCCTATATGATTATTAATGTCATACCTCAACCGAAGCTTTGACACAGAGATGGCTATGAAAATGGATCAGCCCCCAGACGGCTTTCCACATAACCCCCTAGAGAGGAATTTGTGTGATGTATGATCCCAGAAAGGGATCATATAGCTCAGACGCTTGCCCTTCAATGTTGTGGAAACCAGTTTGGACTGGAACTCAAAAGAGCCAGACAACGTACAAACCCTGAGCTATGGAGCTTCATTCTGAGTTTGCCTGCAGAATGGGGGCCCCTGCTCTCTTCACCTCACAGCGGCCAATGGAATCAGCTGCCTGGAGAAACCAAAGCCAAAATAAAGATGGAGGTTGAGAGGACAGATTGACTTTACTGGCAACCACCTGGATCATCCTGATCCTGTTATTTATCCTCTGGACTCCAGCTTCCCAAACCAGAATCCTACAGCCACTATTATGACTGACCGAGGAACGAGCGGGGATCGTGCCTTCAAAAGTGCGAGCACCGCACCGTGGATACAGCAGGACCTCAGTAAAGGAGGGTTATTATTTGTAAAGTTCCACTTGGATGTGATCATCTTTTTCTGAAAGCTACAGCTCTTCTCCAAAGTCATTTAAACATTCTCTCCCCTTCTGTAGCTATTTGCTCACCTCTCCTGAGCCCTGTGTTCTTGCTAAGGTCCATTTGTTCTGTCTCTGGGAGATAAATAAGGGTCTCAGTGTTAGAATCAAGTCTGCAGAAAAGGGTTGGGAACATGAGACCCAGCCTGTGGTTTGACTAGAAGCCAAGTCCTCAGGAGCCCCCCCCCACCCGCCGCGCCCCCCGCCCGGCCACAGCATGAAAAACACATTAAATCCTGATTGTTCTGCAACCCAGGATTAGACCCAAAGATCAAAGCACGCCACTCAGGGCTAGATGCAGTTAGAGAAGTTTCCTTCAGTCCATTTTGACACAAAGTAAGGAAGGAATTGGCAAAATATATCCGCTGCCGTTAGCCTCTTACCAGCTGCCCTGTCCTTAAGACGGGGTAGTAGAGACGACACTCATTTGTCACTTCCCAACAGGGATGCATCATTAGGCGATTTCATCATTGTGAAAAAATCAAATTGAAATTATACAAACTAGGCTGGCTACGATGTCCTTATAATTTCATGGGACCATCGTCTATGAAGCCCATCACTGGCTGAAGTGGTGTGGTACATGACGGTACTTGTGTAAGTCAGTCACGCCCGGGCAACAGTGAAAGCCAGTGTGTATTTGCTGGGATGGGGCAGGACCATTCTACCCAGCTCCAGTGTAAGACACAGCTCTGGCCTTCGATCTTGTATTCAAAGATCCTTGTCCAAAGAATCTCCATGTGGCCAGATGTGGTGGTCCACGCCTGTCATCCCAGCAGCTCTGGAGGCTGAGGCAGGAGGATGACAAGTTCAAAGCCAGCCTCAGCCACTTAGCAAGGCCCTAAGCTACTCAACAAGACCCTGTCTCTACAGAAAATATAAAAGGGGCTGGGATGTGGCTCAGTGGTTAAGTGGTTCAATCCCCAGCACAAAAAGAGAGAGAGAAAAAAAAAAAAGAATCTTCATATGAAGGAGACGGATTGACCCACGTAACATGATGAGAGATCAGAGGGCCAGAGACCCCCTCCATCATGTACAGATGCTGCAAAAAGTCGTAGATATGATCCCATGTTAAATTTCCTGCTAAGCCTGTTGAATGCCACAACCCCGTTGCCACTGGGCTTTGAAGGTTCGGGGAAGGGTTTGTGGCCATGCTTGGAGTGAATAAAAAGATTACAAGTAAATAAAATCTTACAAATGGCTAAAACATTACTTGATGAAGACAATGTACTCATGTTGTTCTGAAGATAAAGTCCAGGGATAAGGGGGATTTGGGGAATGCATGCAGTGAAGCCTTCAAAAAAAGATTTCAGAGTGGATACTCTGAAAAAAATCCCGGAAATCACCTAGGGAGGAGATTATAGCCCACTGAGAGCAGCCTTGGGATGTCGCCTTCTGGGTTTTGAGCAGAAGGGTGATTGCCCCAGGGAGGAGAGTCATGAGCCACCTGAGTTACATAATTATCAGACTAGTAACTGGCAGCTGCTGACTCCTGACCAGCAGGGAATACACCAGGGGCATCGGCAATACAAGGTCGGCCCCGTTTTGCAGGTGAGGATCAGTGGCTTGAGGGGAGCAGTTTCTGCCCCTTACCTGAGGTCCAATCACGAGTATATGGCAATCTGGGAGTCAGAGCCCAGGTCTGTGTGTCTCTAAAGACTGGGCTGTTCTCTGCACACGTGGTTTCTTGTAGGATGTCACACTCAGTTGGTGACTTACCTTTGCCAAAATGTCCTGCCAATCATGCACTTAGATTTCCTGGCTTGAAAGTAGAAACGGGGGGAGAAGTAACAGTTATGAGCTGTTGATTCCTGCCTGTTGTGAGGGTAAGAGGTGCCTCAAGCAAACCACGTGTAAAGGCAGAGGGGCATGGAAGGACATGGGCTGTGTGAGAATTTGGATATGTGCTGTCCCCCAAAAGCTTCTGTGCAAGACAATACAGGACTGTTCAGAAGTGAAATGATTAGATTTTGAGAGCTATGACCTCATCAGCAGGTTAATTCACTTGAATGGATGACCTGGGTGGTAACTGTAGGCAGGTAGGGTATGGCTGGAGGAGGTGGGTCACCGAGGCATGCCTTTGGGGTTTACATTTTGTTCCCTGGTGACAAGACCTCTCTGGGTTTCCCGGTTGCTGTGTCCTGAGCTCTCTTCCTCCACCCCACCCTTCCACCATGATGTTCTGCCTCACCCTGGGCCCAGAGTCATGGAGTCAGCCAAACACGGACGGAACCTCGGAAACCATCAGCCCAAGTAAAATTTCTTCTCTATGTTCTTCTTGTCTTGTATTTGGTCTCGGTGATGAAAAGCTACCTAAAACAAGCTACTCCCGTTTCTGTTTGATGGCAGAAAGGGTACCTGTAGGGATGGGTGGCCAGCATCCTTGGCAAGGTGGGTTTGTCTGGGGACACTCTTTGGAAAATAGTCAGTTCCCGCTCCCCAAACGGAGACTGGAAATGACATTTAGGACTCAGCTACCACCGTCCTCCAAGGGAACTTTCTTCAAGGAAGGACTTGTTCCATATCCACCTTAGCTACATGTGTCTACTGAGTACTTTAAATGGGAATAGGGCACCAAAAGAACAAAAACTTTAAATTTTATTGCTTTTCAATGTATTTTGATTTAAATAGTCACATGGGTCCAGTAGCATATTGCATAATGCAGGTCTAAACCATCCTTCTGCTGCCCAACATGGCTTTCTCAAGACTGTGTGCCAGAGAGCCACACCCTACTCCCATGACTGCTTCAGCGAGAAGGAGCGTGGTCTTTAGGAGAGGCTCTGAGGTCCCACAGCCTGCCTGGCACACTGGCTCTTCCATTGACTACCTGTGGAATGCCTCTGTGTCCCAGTTTCCCCATCCATAAAATGGCGATTAAAATGGCATCTACTTTATTAGGTAGTGAAATGAGCGAGGGTTTCCAAACTCCTTACCTAGTGTCCTGACCACAGTAAAAATCGAATAGACACCGCTAGACAGGCATTTGTTCAGTCAACACTCTAGACAGGCGTCTCCGTAACTCATCTGACCCTGTACTCAGTTCCATGAAAAGGATACAAAAAGAAGTATGATAGTTTTAATTACTGTCTTACCTTTAGGATTTTTACTTATTCTACTTCCCCTAATTCTAATGGTCCAGTGATTATTAATTCATGGTCCAGCAATACCTGAAGAGTGGGATCACCCAGCATAGCACCTGGCACATGATTCTAATTTTTCCCTTGCAATTGAGAGTCTATTATTTGCAAAACTAGACTGGGCCCAATTGGGGCTACAGTCTTGAGCTCCTGCATCTTGGATGCTCAGGCAGGATAAGCAGGTGGTACCAGCATAGGGTTTGTTTTGCTGCTTCGGTTTCTGGGGTCCTATTTCAGGGGCTGCATGAGATTTGGAGATATAAGGTCACTGGGGATAGTGGATGCTCTCCCACGTCCAGAAGTCCAGCAAGATACTCACAGTCCTCATTTATCTGATTAAATAATCTGCAGTAGGTTTTTGTTGCCTACAACATTCATCGATCTTTCTTCACAGGGTGCTATGGTTTGATTGTATCTGACAAAAGTTCATGTGTTAGAACTTTTTAATTATTGAAGGAGTGTTGGGAGGAAGGACCTAGTAGGAGGTGTTTGAATCATGGGAAGGAGCCCTTATGAATAGGTTCATGCCCTCTTGTGGGAGTGAGCTCTCAGGAGGGAAGTCTTGCTCTCCCAGGACTGGATTAGTTACCACTTGAGTGGTTTTTATTAAGCCTTTTTACCCCTCCTGTTTTCTCTGCTTCTCTTTCCACCATGAGTTGACATAGTAGAAAGCCCTCACCAGATTTGCTGCTTGATTGTTGAACTTTCCAGCCACCAGAGCCATGAGTTAAATAAACCTTTTTCCTTTATAAGTTACCTAGTCTCGGGTATTTGGTTATACCAACAGAAAATGGACAAAGATACAGGACCAAACCCATATTTTCAGGAGAATCACTCCTTTCTTTCCCATGTGATTTTTGGTTCGTGTCCTTAGTAAAGCTGTCAAGCAAAATGACATTTGGTCCAAATAAATCCAATCAGGTTCAAATCAAAACTTTTGAGGGATGCGTGGGAAGAAAGAATATTTCTTTCTAAAGGACAAACAGAAGGACTATTGTCTGGAGTTGCTGAGAGCTTTTCCATGGAGAAGATCTGACAAAGCAAGGCAGAACCAAAAGAAAAGGGACCACCATGACTTGTTTTGAGCCCTGTACCCAATCATGCCAAAGCGCTATTGTTGTAATTTAGTGTTGTGAGCTGATATATTACCTTTTTGCTGTGGCCAGTTTGTATTAGGGTTCTGTTTCTTATGACCCACGCAGGATACTCCCTCTGCCTCTTTCTTCGAGCCCAGCAACTCTGTGAGGAGTGGAAAGGCAGATGACCCGCCCTCTGGTTCTCATGCTAGCCGTCTCAGAGCCTTCATCAGAAAAGACCCAGTGGCAAAAGCTGCTCACAGGCTCATGGCTGCAATTTTAAGGATGTCCTGTGTGGGACTGACCCTAGGAAGGGATTCTAAAAAGAGCCTGGCTTATATAATTTCAATTCTTAAAATAACTACAGTTGGAGTCTGAGGATTCCTCTGGGGATCATGACTGCCTAACCTGGATGGACAGGTCAGAGATTCTCAGCGAATGAAAAAAAATAAGCTGAGAACAAAATCATCTCTCATCCTCGGCAGAGGATAAGAGTGGGTCAGGACTCCAAGCAGGAAATTAGTGACTGCATTTATTTAACAACTTCTCACGAATACCTTTAGCAGCACAGGAGGAGAGCTGACCCATTTTTGGGGGTCTGGAATCAATAGACTAATAAAAGTAATCCTTAAAAATAGCTTTGCCTTCTTAAAATATACTTCCCATTGAGCAACAACCAGAAGAAAAATTGTTCTCTGGGCTCTGATGGGCTATGACTCATTTTTTTTTTTTTTTTTTTTTAACAGATTGAAACAGTGAGATAGAACCCTAGGTGTACCTGGTGGCCATTTGCCTGGATGCTATGCACAGGGCTCCTGTTCCTAGTGGAAACTCCAGCCCAGGTTTTGCGGCTGGGTTTGGCAGGCTGCTCCTCCCCAGTGGGTGGGGAAGTGGGCGTGGCCATGTGGGCTCCCAGGCACCATCCCTTTGCCTAGACAGATGCTCTTGGTGTTTGCATCCTGTTTCTATTAAACTAGAACCAGAAGCTGAGCATAAATAGTGACAACTTGGAACATAGCAGGGAATCTGTTGGAGGAACAGCCCCTTTGATGATCCCTGAGTTGATCCGAGGAGAGGAAGGAAACTCTTTTTTTAAGAGAAAGGCAGACCCTTCAGCATTAGATGAGATTTGCTCTGTGTGGATGGTTCCCTTGAGGTTAGACAGCTCCTCATTCTGACTGTCCTAGAGTGATACTGTCATTAAGACCGCACTTGTGTTCTGGGGTTGTGGCTCAGTGGTAGAGTGCTTGCCTAGCCTGTGTAAGGCACTAGGTTCTATTCTCAACATTGCCTATAAATAAATAAATGAAACAAAAAGGTTTATCAACAACTAATCAGGGGATAAAAAAGAAAAGACCCAACCCCATTTGTTGTTGTTGTTGTTTTTTATTCAAGAATTCTTTTTCCTACAGATGTAGAGGACAGTATCTTTCAGATTCTACCCTTCATTCCTATGTCATCAATAATTTGGTGTCTACATCCCATCGCTTTCTCCCACGTGTCAAGGGAATGAAATTTACCCAATGAACATTTCTTAAAGTCGGGACCTAGGCTACCTGTGCCAATCTCCCCTAACGCACTTGACCCAAATGCATATTCTAGAAAACGACTGCAGACTTCTTACTTCTACATCTCAGGAAATGGAACTCAGAAATTTCCATTTTTTAGGATTTGCCTTGACATCCTTTATATATATGAAAATTTGAAAGCCATGGTCTAATGATGACAGCGGCTAATGTTTTGAGTTGTCCTGGGCGCATAACAAAGTAGAGTTTCCTATTGCCATGCACATTTGGAGAAGGCTTCTGTAAAGGTGGGCTGGGCAAACTTGATAGAGAGGGGAGATTTTAACAAGAGAGGAGCTGGGTACTGTGGCACATGCCTGTAATCCCAGTGACTTGGGAGGCTGAGGCAGGAGGATGGCAAGGTTCATGCCAGTCTGGGCAATTTAGTGAGACTCTGTATCAAAATTTAAATGTAACGTAGTTGTAAAGTGCCCCTGGGCTTAATCCCCAGTACCACGATAGATATATAGCTAGCTACATACATACATACATACAAACATACAAACAAGAATTGAGCAGCTATAATTTTCTATTTTCGTTCCCACTTCATTGTCCAAACATAGGGTCCTATTTCTTTCAAGATTTTGGGAAAAGAATCACCTTGAAAATCCCAGAAGTTACATGTTTCTTCATGAATCCAACTCAGCCATTTTTATGAAACATGTGGTTAATATTGCTTCGTGGACTTTGAAGTTTTGGCTGTACCTCCTGCTGCCAGATGGTAGTGTGTTGTGAAAATTGTTTTCTTAGGGACCATAATCTGCATTTTTCGTAATGGGGACAGTGGCTATTTTGCATCCGTGGTTTTTGAACTCTGAGTCTCAATAATCTCCCTTAGGAGGAACAAAGTAAAAATGAAAAACTCGTTTCAAGATTTTTTTTTTTTTAATTGGAATGTGAAAGGATGAGAGAGAGTAGAGATTGTCCATGGGACATCCAGTCTGATTGAGGATGATTGACAGGTACAAATTGAATCAAAGGAGCTCTGAGGAGTAGAAAGAGTAAAACTTGTCCATGGTGGGTTTTGAATGGTGTCTCTTGGGAGAAAAGGTGGTAAATAATAATAATAATAATAATGGCAAAACCCATTATAAATTATATATTACTCAAGAGCCCTCCACAAAGTGATTGGAATTAAAACCAAGGGGGTGTCCTAGAGGTGCATTTGAGGGGTATGGAGAAAACTGGGGATGGTTATTATGAGCCCTCTAGCAGTTACACCTCCTGAACCTGACTCCACAAAGTCACTTGCTGAGACCCCCGTGTAGAACATGCCCTTTAACCAGGATCTGAATCCAGGTTCCTGTAGCAAAGGATCTGAATCTTAAATCTTTTAATGATGATGTTTACAAGGGCCCCAGTCAAACTACAAGCTAGATGCAATCTTAGAACTGCATTTGCCCTAGAGAGGACTGAGGTGTCTAAGAGGACAGGCTCAAATCAAGGCTCTGGAGGGCATGTTGAGAAAAAAAAAAAAATGAGAGAAAATATCTAAAGTCCTAAATTAATTGGGGTTCTCAAAGAGAACAGACTTAAGAGGATATCATATCTATAAGAGAGAGAGAAAGAGACAGACTTGTAAGGAATTGATTCTGAAATCAACTGAAATCTCAAAAATCTGCAGTGAGCAAGCTGGAGCCCCAGTAGATCCAAAGAGGAAGTTCCAATTCGAGGGCAGGAGAAGCCAGAGTCTCGGTATGCGCAGGTCTGGCAGGAAAAGTTCCCTGTCACCCAGCCTTTGCTGTATTCAGGTCTTCTGTTGGTCTTTGGTTGTTGGTTGGTGGAGAGCTACCCCTCACAAGGGAGGTTAATCTGCCTTACTTCATCTATCATTCAAATGTTAATCTCATCCAAAATACCCTTAGAGATACATCCAAAAAAATAATTAACCAAATGTCTGGCCATCCCATGTTACAGTGAAGTTGACACCTAAAATTCACCTTTGCAAACACTGGGTCTCTGCCTTGCTAAGCAAGCATCCAGAGACGAGCCTGGTGTGTACCGTCATTGTTTTTATTATCATCAGCAGCAACGTTGGGCGTTATCATCATTACCATGATGTTCCAAATAGGGAAGATGTTAAAGTTACTTAACCTCAGGTTTGCCAAAGTTAATAACAAAAGTCTAAATTAAAAATGATCCACGCACTTGGACCCATGCCTGTGATCCCAGCGGTTTGAGAGGCTGAGGCAGGAGGATCCCAGGTTTAAAGTCAGCCTCAGCAACTTAGAGAGGCCCTAAGCAATTTACTGAGACCCTGTTTCTAAATAAAATGTAAAAAGTAGCTGGGGATGTGGCTCAGTGGTTAAGCGCCCCTGGGTTTAATCCCTGGTACCAAATAAATAAATAAAGTCTAAGTTAAAAATAGAAGGATATGGGGCTGGGGTTTTGGCTCAGTGGCAAAGTATTTGCCTAGCATGTGTAAGGCACTGGGTTTGGTCCTCGGCACCACATAAAAATAAATAAACAAAAATAAAGGGATTAAAAAACTGTATAAAAAACAGAAGGATGAAGTAGAGCATGAGGCAGTGTCTGAGTATATTCACTCTGGTAGGAAGTTGTGACTTGAACTCAGAACTACCTATGTTCAGGACCCAAGAAAGCACTTCCCTCTACTATTCTACTCTTTGTCCTGAGCCTCTGCTTACTCACCTGGATCTCCCAGCCTGTAAAACCCCTTCTCCATTAGGATAGCTATCAACATAGTATGTTTCTGGTGCTATCATAGAGACTTGTTCAGCCGCGACAGAGATTCCACGGTCCCCAAGAGTCCCTTCTTGGGCCATAGCCCCTTATCATCCTTCTAGGGGGTCCCATAACACCTACATAGCCTGGCTCTGTCATGGGACATTCCAGAGGGCATTATCTTTACTTCCTTTAATTGCCTATGTTCCAAATCAGACTGTAAGCTTGGAAGCGGAAAATCTGGCCCATTTCACTTGGCATTTTCAAGATCTAGCACAGAGGGTGGGACATCACAAGGGTTCAACATGTGTGTATTAAATCAATGAGAAAAAAAAATAATTGAACTCTAAAGTCAAGGGTTAACAAGTGCCCATATGCTTAAGCAGTAAGGATTATCAGTGTCTCTACTCACCAAATCTAACTTAAATGACAGGCGATGCTACTAACATATCCGCATTTCAATTAGCCGAATCAAAATGCCATTGGGGTCCCGGAATGCACGTTGAGGGTGCATATAGCAGAACTCTGGGCTCACTGTATGGTTTCTCATATAATTCTTGTCACTTATCATGCTCAGGCTTTAAAATTGGCACATGCTGAAAGGAATCTCTGGGGTAGGAGAAAATCCTGATTCCCTGATATGTTCCAACAGGGACAGAAGGATTGTAGCTTCATTTCCTGCCAATTTTTAAATTATGAATATTTTGCCATCATTATAAATAAGCATGACAAGCCTACCAGGGAATCAAATAATCCCAGAACATGAAAACATAGATTATTGTTTTCCTTCCCTCTTCCTTTCAAGTTGACTTGTTTCGCTGTTGCAAAAGAAAATAAGGTCAGGTGGCAGAAAAATAAATACATGGAGAAATTTAAATCTACAAAACCATAGTAATAGGAACTTTGCTGTCCTTTACTCAGTCAAATCATTCAAATGCATATAGCCCTCCTCTGGTTTCCTTGGAATGATGAGCATATCATTTGATTAATTTAAGTCCTTTCCTTTAACAGAGGCATCATGATTGACAGTCCCATCCCCCCACCAAATAAATCCCTCTTCAGGTTGGGTAAAGCCTTTAGGAACCACCTCTTGGAGATGTTGGTAGTAAAATACAGGCAGTTTAAAAGAATCCTTAATTCAGAACAATAATAGAGGTGAAACCTGACTTCCTTTTTTAAGTTTCTGGAGTGAAACGAAAAAGCAGTCGATTTTATAGCATATTTCTGTAGTAATCTGAAGCAAGGTTTTTGTTATGTTAATGAAACGAGCTCTACTATTTGAAGACTCACTCTATTTCCTTTGATAGGAAAGCACTTTCAGAATCCAGACAGATGAGGTTAGAGCAAGACTACCTTTCTCATCACCACTTTATAAGCAAATTTTCCAACATCAGCATATGTTAGTTAGTTGAATTAATGAGAGCGATCAACAAAGAAGCCAAGATTAGCCATGAACCTACTCAATGGAAAACTTCATCTTACTCCAAATGGTCTCCTTTTCTTTTCTTTTCTTTCTTTTTTTTTTTTTTTTGTTATTTGAATGTCATTGCTAAATATGAGAATGCTTTCTTGTATACTTCTCTGTATGTTTCGGTCTCCTTCACAGACTTTCTGACTCACCCCTATTCAGGATCAAACACACATGGCACAAAAGGTTTAATTGCATCTAGATTTTAATAAATATTCCACTTGGGATCTGCAAATAAAACTATAGGAAGGTGGGGGAATCTTTTTGTTATGCAAATACTAGCTAGTGGAGCTCTTTATGAAAGCTATTTAGCTGGGCCCTCCAAAAGCAATGTTTGAATGGTCTTTTCTTTCTTTTTTCTTTTTTCCTTTTTTCCTTCCAAGAATGTCAACCTCATTACCAGTCTGGCTATAACATCTCATTTTGTGGTCAATTGGCAAATAAGTTCTTCCTGAGATGAATTTTGATAAAATACAGAATGATAACTTCATGTATTTTTATAAGCGTTCTCTAATGGAGCTCTTTATGCAGAGATGGAAAATCTAATTCTTGATAACAAGGAGGAATTTTTGCAGAAGCTTCTCCAACAGGATCTGACCTCTCTGCAGAAGGCAAACACTGGATATACTTCTTCTTGTAATTTTGCTATTCAGTGAGACACAAATTGATGCATAATATTGATAATAGCCTCCATTTCCTGGACATATCACAGACATGGTGCTGAGCATTTGAGAAGCATTAAAACTTGATTCTTCTTTTCAAAAAACCGTAGTTTTATTGTCCACTTCAAGACTAAAGGACTGAGGATCAAAGAATCTACTACATTTTCCAGGGTCATGTAGCTGGTGAGACCAAAATGTAAACCCTAATCTGTGTGATTCCAAAAGCACAGTTTATACCCTTTATGAAATACCGGGTGTTTTCTTTGATTCTTTGTTCAAGGGTTCTTTTTCTTTCTGGAAACAACATGAATAAAACAGGAGTTTACCTGGACAAGTTTATCCAGTGAGCTATGTCTGTAAGAATTAAAAATCCTTATATAAAGCAGGGTAATAGCAAGGGTAATTATGGGAAGAGATAAACCAGGTATCTGACTTTAGGACAGTGGCAGTAATTGTGGAATAAAAACATGGGTGATAGAGATGTCAGGGGTGTGCCTCTATCATCTACCGGCCAGTCCACCTGCGCAAATTCAGGGGAAAACCCAAACTCATAACAGATGACGATTTCTCTTCTGTTTTGGAATGAGTGACTCCCTTGGGAAATTAAATTTTAAAATCACATATTTCGCGTAAAAGTTTGGGCACCATTGAATATTCACTTTTTATTACCCAACATCTAAAATGTCAGTAAGAAACTGAAGACTCAGATGCCCTAAAGGCCTTGCATTTACAACTGAAGCCAGGGATGAAGTTTTTCTATGATGAGGTCATCTCACCACCTGTGCAGCCACCAGAGGTCCTGCATATGTGTGCAGGGGAAAAGGGGTTCCTCTGTTGTGGGTGATGACTCAACACATCGCCTGCAGGCATCATGGCACAGGTAACATTTTCCACTTTCCACGCATTTTTCCCTGTATTAATCAAAAGGGTTATGACTACTGTATGGTAAATGTGCTGCTTATGTGCCTGGTGATATTTCACAGGACTCTTATTTTGTTGGGCAGTATAAATAATAATGCAAGGAAAGATAAAGGCCTTCTATGATTTAGTTCTAACTTTGGCAGACTCTTCATTGTGAGTTGACTTTGACCATAGAATATTCTGTTGGTTGCTTCTCCTGTGATGAGATGATTGAAATGGACATTGGGTTTCACCCGTCCAAGAGAATCTGTATGCTGGTTTTCAAGATGTGGAAAGATCTCTGTGGCCATTGATGCACCTGTTCAAATACACTTCCGTTCAACTCTTCCAGCCGAACTACTCCTGGCTGTCCTTTATTTCAGTCTCCTTGAAGACTGAAATACTTTCTGGTACCTTCTAAAAATGTAAAAGTAGGTTAGCACGTGAGAGAGGGTGAAGATGGAACAGGTATTAAGTCTATACAGTGGGGACACAGCACCCACCCCCTCCAAGACTTCTGTGGTAGCCACCACTGCTTGATCCTCAAAGCCTACAGCAGACTGCAAATCCTAAGTGGCCTTGCTCTTAAGGGCCAGAATTTCCTCCTTGGCCTTAAAAGACAATGTGCTCTTCCTCTTTTTCCAAAAAAAAAAATGGGGCTCAGTCTTGTTATCTGAAATAAAAGATCATATTCAACAGCATCTCCATCTCTACTGGCATTAATCAGAAGCTTGCTATGGGTCAGGCTTTGTTGTGATCACATACAGTAGCTTTCTATCTCATTCAATATTATTGCCAAAAATGCCGACCGACGACAGCATTGCAAATAACTACCGCAGATGGACAGAAATCCACCCTTGAGTTAGGTCCAGATGATCTTCTATCTTCTTGGTTGAAAAATAATAAGGAGTCTCACTTGGTGAGAAGTGGTAACTCGCATTGTGATCTTAAAGGGAGAATGGTGAAGGAGCTCATGACACATGATCCCCAAATTTGGAACCTTGGTATTTGAGAAAAGAACAGGGGTACGGAGGTCAATGTCACCTTCCCCCACTCTTCTCCCATAGAGCAGGCCATGGAACCCACAGGGAATTCTCTAGACTTCCTCTAAAGCAAGTCATAATACCTTTATCTGAGAGGTTTCCAGTGCATGCCTGGGGGAAAGGAATGTCCTGGTCTCTCAAGGACATGGGGACACAGAAAATAATCAGGACCAAAAGCTTATGCTAAATTTCCCCCCGTTCACCATTCTTGGGTCAGTTCTGCCCCTTTGTCCAGTTCTACTTTTCTGTGTTCACACTTCATCAAACTCAGGCCTAAACCTACACGGCTTCCCATGTCCCTTTGGACCTTCACTTCTGAAGGCTTTGGTGTCCTGTAAAATTTATATTAAATAAATTTGCATCTTTTCCTCTTGTTATTTTTATTTTGGAGAAGAACTTAGTTATGGGTGAAGAAAAATAAATACCCCCTTCAAAGCCAGGCTCCCGACTCTCCGATAACCCATTTTTCACCCTCTCCCATCACCTTCTCAAGAGGGAAAAGTAATCCTATCTGTCAGGTGACTTCTGCAGTTGAGGAGTGTTTACTCTGGGGGTAGGTCTCTGAGCATTAAAAACTTTGTCACTTATGTATATATGTCTTCTAATTTATTGTGGTTTCCATGTGAGATGTCCCCCAAAAGCTCATTTGTCCAAAAAAAGCAAGAAAGTTTAGAGGTGAAATAATTGGGTTATGAGAACCTTAGCCTAATCAGTGCATTTGGATTAAGGGTGGTACCTGGAGGCAGGTAGGAGGTAGTCACCGGGGCCAGACTTTGGTGTATGTATTTTGTCGCTGGTGAGCAATTGAGCAGGTCTCTCTCTCTCTCTCTCTCTCTCTCTCTCTCTCTCTCTCTCTCTCTCTCTCTCTTTCTCTCTCTCTCTCATTCTCCTTCCCAGTGCCATGTCCTAAGCTTCTTTCCTCCACCCCACTCTTCTGCCATGATGTCCTGCCTCATTCAGACCCAGAATAATGGAGGCAGCCATCTATGGACTGATATCTCTGAAACCTTGAGCCCCAGATAAACTTTCCCTCCTCTAAATTGTTCTTGTTGGTCTTTTGGTCACAGGGAAAAAAGAAAAAAAAAAAGATTAAAACATATTTTCTTTTTTTAAAAAATTAATTTTTAATTGTTTCTTACATACATCACAATAGAGGAGTGCATTACATTCATATTTTTTTTTGCATTGCAATTCTTAATACACCTTTATACCACAATTTATCAAATCTCTGTTTATATATGAGGTATGTTGACACCAGATTCACATCTTCATACACGAATTTTATATAATGTTGACCATCTCCTTCCATCATTCTTGCTATTCCCATTCTCCCTCCCACCCCTATTCCCTATCTAGAGGTAATCTTCTTCCCTTGCTCTCCCTCCCAACCCCATTTTGAGACATCCCCCTTAGAGAAGACATTCAGCATTTGGTTTTTTTTGGGGGGGGATTGGATAACTTCACTTAGCATAATCTTCTCTAATGCCGTCCATTTTCTTACAAATGTCATGATTTATTATTTTTTGATGCTATGCAATATTCCATTGTGTATAAATGCCACATTTTTGTTTTTTATGCATTCATCCACTGAAGGACATCTAGATTGGCTCCACAGTTTAGCTACTGTGAATTGTGCTGCTATAAACATTGATGTGGCTGTGTCCCTGCAGTATGCTGTTTTTAAGTCCTTGGGTATAGTCCAAGGAGAGGGATAGCTGGGTCAAATGGTGGTTCCATTCCCAGCTTTCCAAGGAATCTCCATACTGCTTTCCATATTGGCTGCATCAATTTGCATGAACTAGAACTTTAAGAACTGAATCACCAGAATAATATAATATAGAGGAATTGCATATGCCCTACTTCTCCCCCTTTAACATTTTCTTTTTTCACATGACTGGGGTGAGTCGATTCAAGATCTACAATCTTAGGGTCGACCATTTGATTTTCTTTGGCTGGTTTTCCTAATTGTACTAATTATTTCAGTTTCTATACCTTGCAGCTGATCAGAGGACAGTATAATATGAAGGTATGAATTCTGGCTGATGAAGGTAGAGATTCTGTTTACACATAAGGCCTAAAATATGTGGTTCACTCTAGCTGTATCTAAGTTCTGGGTTAAGGGAATGTGGAGCCCTGTTCCAACTCTCACCATAATGGCATTGTGATTTCTATAGACAACTGGTTGTTTAGTAACTGTCAAATGTATATTAGATGAAGGACAGTGAAAAAATAAGATTTGTATACTCCTGAGTATCTGGTTGAAAAACACATATTCCATCATAATGTGACCCCAAGTTCTTACAGAAGACTTTTGCTTGTCATAATCCATCATGAGATACATCTCATAAGGGCAAAAAAGCATGATGTCAGCATCTCCTTAAATATTCTTTTGGAACCAAATTGGGACTGAAAGTTATTGTTGAAAGGAACAACAGGAGAGTAGGGATTTCTCCCAGACATGGGGCTGGAAGAGTGGAATTTACTATGGAAGAAGAGTCAACAATCACCCTAAGAAGAAGAAGGGCATTTTGCAGAGCGGAGGTCGTAACCAATGGCACCTTTCCTGGAAGGGCTGGCCATGTAGGTAACTTGAGCTACTTTAGAACATTCCCTCAATGTGCTTTCCCTGTTTACCCATAACCCAGAAAACTTTTCGATGGGCACCCATCCTTACTTTATTGTTACCCTTCATTCATTAAAGCCTCTTTCATTTTTCTTTTCCTACCCAGTTACAGTCTCCAAAACCATAAGTAACATCTATATATTTTAAGCCATCCTAAACTAAGAAATCTTCTTTTTTTTCCAGTTAAATGAAATTGAAATGTGTTAATAGGAAAACACCCTCATTTCATTCATTCCTATTTACAGTCTGTAGAAAGGCCTCCAGTCTGAAGCCTGTGGACCTCAGAGGCTGTAGTTTGTAAAAGCAATTAAATAGAACCCAACCAACTCAGAGCACTCTTTGGAGCAGTTAGAGATGTAATCTTACCAGTATTTTTATCAAGGCAAACCTCACTGGAATACTGGGCTAATTGGGAAAATTATTAGCCTGATAGCTTATCATCCGCAAACAGCTATTTGGGTATTTCCCCCCCTGCAGTTTGCTGTCATGTCACTGAAAAGCCAGAGTCAATGCAAAATGACAAAACCCTCCATCTTGTCCATGTAAATACTGCATCATTGCACAAACCGCATTTCAATCCCAACCATATCTAGCTCCCACTTCTATCAAAAGAAATTGTGTACCCAAGAAACACGATCACCCCTGTGAACAGTTTTCAGAATTCACGTTAAACGGCTGTTCCATTTTTCTTTTTCATCTTCTTAAGTAATAATAGTGGTTTCTCAGGACCAAGTTTTACAAGTAAGTATTATTTATCTCTCCAAAACATGTTTTGTTGCCTGGAGTGAAAGAAGATGTTTTTGTGTGGCTCGATTCTATTACTTTTAGTTTTATGATTATCCTTTAATTCCCTTCTAACCTAGTTCAGTTCATCATTGTATGATAAAGAGTAATGATAAAAAAAAAAAGTAGGTTTAGAACAAAACAGATCATTTTCTAAGCCTCTGGGGGGAAAACCCATCAAAAACAAGAGAGGGTTCAATTAAGTAAATTCGCAAATATCCTATTATTTAGAGGCACTCTTTCTGGATTGTTTGATGCTTCACTTTGTTTCTTTCCTCCCAGTCATTTGTGTTCAATTTTCTCATCACTCTTATTACAAGTCCCTCTCCCATCATTTGAAAAGCATATCTAAAGCTAAAAACCTGTTCAATTTTTATGTGATCTGTTCTTACTTTTTAATGTCATCTAATTTAATTCTTTGGTCATTCCAAGACAAGGAAGTGCTAGGACCTCCCCTTTTAAAGATGAGAACACTGTCTGAATCCCCAGGTCATCTGCTCAGTATGACTCTGCCATTAGGTAGCAGAGGCAGGACTGCCTGAATGGAGATGCGAGTGTTTTACTTGACCACTGGCATCAGATTCAAGTCGATCCCTTTTGGGATCTCATGAGCGATTCTTATAGTTTAAATATTTTAGAAAATATTGATTAGATGAGCATGTCTAGAGTATGAAATATATTAGCATTTTTTATAAGAAGATTGAATTGACTAAAGTCTGTCTTCTGACAAACCCCAAAATATCAAAATGGAGATCATTCAGGTTTACTAGTGAAACTCCTGGTTTTATGTTACCGTCATTTCCTTTCTTCTAGATTTCATTTAGGATTAGCAAATTCAGTGTGACAACTTTGACTTTTATGATACAGTCTCCATGTGGTTGGTTAAAATGTATTCTGTCACCTTGAGGTTGCCCATATTTCCCACAAAGCCAAACCCCATGTGTGTGTGTGGGGGGGGGGGGAGCTAATGCACCTTACCTAAAATAGCTTGTTTGAGGAGAATAGGTAACTGTATTGGAATTCCTGGTAGAATTGCACTTTTTGTAAGAACATGGATGTTAACCAGAGGTATATGAAAGTTAAGAGCCTTTGGATGTGTTGTGGGAATATTTCCTTCTTTATTTACCAAAATGTGCATCTGGGGAGGCTATGACCCCTGGTTTACTTGCCTAAGGAGGTCTGGTTGGCATTACTTATTTACAACACTGACAAAGATTTACAATATCTACAAGGACATCAAACTACTTTTGGCTAAAGTAAGAAATATCTTTGAAAGGGTGTATATTTAAAATGAGAGTAGTGCACATCGGTTGAGAAGAAAGTTATAAAAGTATTTCTGGTACAATTAGGTTAGGCCTCTTTGAATACTCTTAAGAGGCATTGAGAAGGTTATTAGATTTCATCTAAGCAATGTTATATGTACTATTTATAATGTTATTATTAGATTTATCTAAGCAATGTTATATATAATGTCCAAATTGTAGGTTTATATGAGTAGCAAATGGCAGAGATTGAGTTTCTATATTAATGACAATAATTGGGGAAAAAAACATATAACCCCAAACAGATTTGCTAAGATACAAAACCAGGTGAAATTTTATGGTAGCACTTGAGAAATTCCAAATGGTTCTGCAGACCGAATCCATAGCCATTCTGCCACCATTTTATTATTTGAGAATATTTGAATGCCTAAACTTGTTTAAATATGGAATATTTAATCATCAAATGGCTTTTGGCTTCCAGGAGCACCTCCTCCCCAAATCATCACATATTCCCTGGCTAACTGAATTTATTTCTTTATGTCCTAAACACTGTCCCTCTGCTTAGCCAAATGGATTCTATTTCATCTCACTCTTTCCTACATGGCATACCCTTACCTATCCCTACCCTATTTCTACAGAGTTCCATGCTTTACTTAGTCACTTAATGTATCACTATGGTTTTGCAAACCACCTCTTCTCTTTGCAACATCTTCTATTTTTACTACTCATTCATATAGTTCTTTCCTTTACTATTTCACTCTTTTTTTGAGAAAGAAGAATGATTCCCTTCCATTCCAAGTTGCTTTATTCATGCAAGCTTTTTGCAGGTTGCTAACCTGGATTTTTTGATACGTTGACTTAAAACAGTGCTGTCAATCTTGGTAACATGGTTATGTTGTATCTCCCAAAGGAGATTATAGACTCTTTACAAGAGATTGTCTCCTAAAAATTCTATCTATGCTAAGTGTCTAGAACAATGTTCCTTTAAAAATGCCAAATAAAGGTTGTTGATGCATAGATTTGCCTATTAGTCACTATTACAATACAGGAATATTTTGTTCCAGAGAAACCAACAAAACATTACTCGAACATCTTTTACTTCTTTAGAACAATTAAAAAGCAAGGACTGCTAAATTTTAGAAATTCCATATTGTCCTTTTTTTTTTTTTTTTTTTTTTTTGGTGTGTGTGTGTGTGTGTGTGTGTGTGTGCGTGCACGCATCTATGTGGTGCTAGGGATTGAACCCAGTGCCTTGTGCATGTGAATCAAGCACTCTACCAACTGAGCTATATCCCCAATTTTTAAAAAAATTTTAAGTTGATACAGAATGCATAATGAATGTAACAGTTGTGTCCTTTAAGTGAGATGATAGTGAAGTCAAATATAAGTCATCTGCATGTTACTTAATTTTAAAAAAATCAAACAATTTTTGGAGTGTATGTGAAATTCGATGTTATTTAGAGTTATTTTTCAGGTCCCAAATAGGTTAGCCAGAAAGCTTTATTTGACTTATCCAAGTTTATGGTAAAACTCATGGTGAATTGGAAAACACACAGACTGTTGTGTTGTAAACTTAACTAATGCTATACATCTACAGTAGCTCCCAAGAGTACCTACAGATAATTAGAGAATTAGAAAACACATAAATATAGCAAATGGGGTGCGAGGAGGTGGAGAGAGGTCTCCAAACAGCCTAAGCAGCAAATGTGGAGGGTACTGGTTTGTTTTCCATCCATCTGCAGGTCGCTGATTAGATTCAGCACGCTGGCCAGCTCCCCCGTGCAGGGGTTTTATAGGCCTAAGCGAAAGGAACTAGGGGAAGGAAGGCACCATCAGCTGCTCTGTATCAATAGATTACCCCACAGACTGCAGCCAAGACCGTGCAAGGGAGTCGGTACATTAATATCTGGACGCTGCTCAATTCTTGGGGTGTGTCTTTCTCATCGAGGGGGGCCCACTCCTCGGCTTACCTATTCCAGCGAGTCAAAATGGGTGGAGAAAGGGCTGAGGGACCAGAAGCCTTGCTTTTTCTGGGGTAGGTTCATCACAGTATAAAGTAATCTCAGTTCTTTGGAACCTAAGAATGCTCATCATAGCTTTAGGAAAGTAGGCAAAAGCAGGGGTTCCACTTAAGAAGTTGAGCTGCATGGTCGATTCGACAACACACTCAAAATTTGATTGCCTTGTATTTTAATTAGAGTGGGTGTCTGCGTAGTAAATCGCTGGAGTCAGAGTTTTTACGGGTGGAACAAACTTGCTGCCCAGCCCCCACCGCCCAGGCGTGAAGACTGGGGCTAGGAGATCGACCCTTTCTTCACCACACGGAATCTCGCACACTTCCTCTGAGTGACGGACACCTCTTGATCTGGCCTCTCCAGACGGCCTGTTCTCCGCTGGTAAAAGTCACTGGTTTCTGTATTTTTCCCTCCCCCAAGAACTTTTTTTGTCCCCTGGAGGGGAACAGAGGTCAAGACAATGAGAAGTGGGGATCAAGGAGGAAAATATCCACAAAAGGGAGGGGGCTAGGAAGAAGTGAAGGCGTTAGGGTCAAAAGTGCTGCGACGCTGAGGCTTTGGGGACGCTCCGCACCCTCCCCCTCTCCAAGCCCTTTGCAACCGCCCTTTACGCCGCGGACACGGGAGAGTTAAGCCAATAAACACGTAAGCGCCGCTCCCTCCCCAATCGGCAAGATGCCTCTCCGGCTCTTGGCTGCATCGACAGCTTGCAACACTCGGCATCTTTTCTGGAGGCGCCTCCTTCACCGGCTGCAGATGGCATCCGGCTGCGGGCTTGGGGCTCGCAATTGATTCTCGCCCTTGCCCACCTCGGATCCACGGACGCACCTCTCCCTTCTCCTCCTCCCCTCGCGCTCCTGGGTCTAAGCCCAGCTCGCGATCGCCGGGCGGAGGAAGCAGTCGCGGCGGCCGAGGCTGAGCAGCAGCAGCAACAGCGCGCTAGCTCCCTGACCTGGGGAGAAGCGCCCACCCGCGAGAGCCGACCTCCGGCTGCCTCCAGCGCCCCCCACCCTTTGCACCCCAAATCGGGGGCTCCAGGGACCCCCCTTCCCAGACGCCACCATGCTGGACCCTTCGTCCAGCGAAGAGGAATCGGATGAGATCGTGGAGGAGGAGAGCAAGGAGGTGCTCGCCTCGGCCGCGTCCGGAGCGCGCCTGTCTCCCAGCCGCACCAGTGAAGGCTCGGCCGGCAGCGCCGGGATGGGGGGCGGCGGCGGCTCTGGGGCCGGGGTGGGCGCAGGCGGCGGCGGGAGCGGTGGCTCGAGCAGCGGCGGCGGGGCCGGGGGGCTGCAGCCCAGCAGCCGAGCCGGCGGCGGCCGGCCCTCCAGCCCCAGCCCGTCGGTGGTGAGCGAGAAGGAGAAGGAAGAGTTAGAGCGGCTGCAGAAGGAGGAGGAGGAGAGGAAGAAGAGGCTGCAGCTCTATGTGTTCGTGATGCGCTGTATCGCCTACCCCTTCAACGCCAAGCAGCCCACCGACATGGCTCGGCGGCAGCAGAAGGTAGGTGCGCCTGGGAGGCCCAGGGAGCAGCCCCGGACGTCGCCAGGCGGGCGGGGCGAACAATGGGAACTGGCGGCGCAGCTGGCGAGGAGGAGTCGGAGCAGGTGGAGACCGCGCCCTGGGAGGAAGGGGCTGCGAGGCTGCCTCCGGGAGGCCCAGTCCGGCCCGGAGTTGCTGGGACCCGCGCGGGGCCTGGAGCGCAGCTCAGCACCGCGTGCCCGGGCCTCCCTGCCAGGGTGCTGGGCAAGCAGGTCCCGCTGTGTAACCCCGTAGGCTCGGGAGTGACTTGCAGCCCGCAGCGCCCAGAGAGGCCTTGCTCGCTTGCAGGGCTCCCAGCGCTCTCCAGCGGCCGGCGGCTGCGCTCAGCTCCGGCCCGCCCTCTTGGGCGTGCGCTAGGCGGGCGGGGGCACCCGGCAGGTGGGGGCGCCGGTGTGCTGGGAGGAGAGCACCTCCGAGTAGAGTTTAGCTCCCGAGGACTCACGGTGGCCTCAGGGGCCAGCGGGAGAGACACTGCGAAGGGCATCCTCCTCCCAGCTCATCAGCTGATCACCAACCAGGGTCGCCTAAGGGCCCTGGGGCACCTCTCCCCACCGGTCGCTGTTCTTTCCAATCGACCTTCCCCTTTCACACTGACTCCTGAGCGGGGGCGCGCCTGGTGGGCCTTCTGCCAGGGTCAGCACCTCCACCTTCTTCCCTTTGACCCTCTTCTCTTCCCAAGGTGACTTCGCTGCCACCTTCTGGCTCGCCGAGGCCCTCCAAACCCTGCTGCTTCATAAAGTGCAGCTGCAAAAAACCCTCGCAATTATAGGCATCAGAAAAGCTTTTTGTGTCTGAGGCTGGGGCAAGGCTAAAGCGGTTCCGCGCCGCCTTTGATGTGGGGAGGGGAAAAAAGCGCCTATTTCTATCAGCTATTCTCCAGCCAAAGAAAGGAGGGGAGTGGTGCACACGGCACGGTGAGGGGCAGTAGCGGGGGACCAGCAGAGAAGCAGTCAGGAACCCAGGTGGGGTTAGTGAGGAAAGTCAGCAGTGGAGCTAGCAAGAAAGCCAGTGAAGCCCCCAAGGGGCGATGTGACCCCATCACATCAGAGCAGCTCTAACCTTATCAAGGGGGTTAGTTTCTTAAAAGAGACTAGTGTCTTAAAATAGTGCATTTCTCCGTTGCTGTCTTTTAAATCTGAATTATATGTTGCTGTAGTAGAGTGTTAGATTTTTCCATATTTATCTTACATCGTTATCTTGAGTTAGCACAGTTTCCTGTTTGTTTTGCTTACATACGTATACACATTACCCAACCCTGCCGATTTATTTCAGCCATCACAAATTTGGATATCAGTTTTTACTAAGAAATAAAACTCATTTTCTGGCTAAGAGACAGAGGTGGGCTCTTCACCCCATCCTCAGAGTGGCCCCTTACTTTTTTTTTTTTTTTTTTTTTTTTGAGTATCATAGAGCAAAAGTATTCTCAGAGCAACGAAATGTGTTTTTGTTGTTGTTGTTTTTAAGGTTGGATGTTGGGTCCACAGAACCAGACATTTCAATTTTCAGCTTGGAATTATTGCAGAAATTGTGTCTTCGTAGCACTGCCAAATCCATCTCCAGTGTATCCCATTAGTGACAGCACTAACCAAAGATGAGCTATACTTTCACAATGAAAATAAAAAAGAAGGGGGGGAAAAAACCCTTTCATTAACAAAGTCTCAGTAACTGCGTCCTTTGAACAGATGATTTTTTCTCCATTCCAACACTGTAACAGGAAAAAAAAAAATCCCACGTAGACCCAGTTTTTCCAAACAAACCTTCAGCCATCTGACAAAGATCATTATGAGGTCACGTTTTTTCTGATCTGATTATATGTTTTACCTAAATGCATTCAAAGCTGTGGTTTTAAGGGGCAAGCTGATTCTGTTTTAACCCATGACCTTAACATCAGAGAAACTCCAGAGCAGATAGATAACATTGCCCCGTGGTCAAACTATTTTTAGTTATTGCAGGAAAATATTGCTAAATATATATCCCAGCAAAGCAACCCCAGGGCCTGTTGGCTGAACTGGGAAGCTGAATATATATCTTCTTATGTATAAGAGAAGATAAACTTTTTCCATTCTTCTATTTTGAAGTTTTTAATGCATTTCTGGAAAAGGTTTTTTTGCTCCTTCTCCAAATAAAAGTCTTAAAACTCTGATTTTTTTTCTTGAATGAATGATCAGTGAAAGTAATTGAAATGTTTTCATAATCATTGTGTTAAGACTGTGGCCAGCAAGTGGAATTGGAGAACTAAAATTAGCCTTGGAGAAATATAAACTACTTGTCAACTAAACACGAGTTCATAATAGAATAGAAATGAACTAGAAAAACCCAGAGAGAAGTAAAATGATGTAGAGAAAGGGATATAGTGACATGGGAGGCAAAAAGATAGAACTGTCTATGAAAAGGAATTGCTGAATAGAGGAAAAGATCATACTGTAGAAAGTATGATGCACCTTATAAAACTAAATAGTCTATATCAAAGGGTACTATTCAAGTACCCTTTACTTTATGCAAGAGGCCACACTTTGATCATTTTTTAAGAAGATAAACTTTATTTTGTAGAATAGTTTTAAATTAGCTGAAAACTGAAAATCAAAATAGTAGAGAGAGTTGCTATTGACCCTACAGCTAGTTTCCGCTATTATTACTTAATATCTTAAGGTAGTATGGTACAAGTGTTACAATTGAAGGAGCCCCTAGCAATACATTGCTATAAAGTCCATAGTTTATTTAGATTTCCTTGATTTTCATCTAAATTCCTTTTTCTGTTCTTTTTAAATCATTTTTAGTTCTCCTCAAACCCTATCAATATGCAAATTACCAAGAGAAAACTGAGATTCGAAGGTTTTGTGGTTGCCTAATACACTAAGTAGATAGGTAAATGAATGAGAATTAAGACATGGGACATTCTGATTCCAAAGCCTATCTTTTGAATAGGAGAAACTGGCCCAAAATATTCTAGTACAAGAACAGAAGCACCATGATAACATGTCAAGTGTACCTGTCCACCCAGGCTTATTTCTACTTGACTTGCTCTCTACCCCTCTTCCTCTGGGAATCAATCAAATAGTCAACATGGGCATTTAGGTATTAACCTCATAAGGAATATAGAGGAAAGAGCTAAGCAGTTAGCTGCTAAATCCAAACACCAGACTGTTGTCGGTTTTGCTATGTGATTCTAGCTGAAAAAAAAAATTATCTTAAAAGAATCATTAGGAAGGAGCCAAGGGAAAAGGTGCCATTGTTTGAATAATTTTGATAGTTAATTACTTGGGTTTCACTTTTCCTAGGGTGGGGGAAAAGTACCTGGGCATTCCAACCATCTTATTTCATTAAAAGACAAGACTCTGAACAGACAATTTGCAAACCCTATTTTATCATTTATAGGCATATTTTGCTTGCATTTCTGTGACTCTAAATATAACTTGATGGTGTTCATCATTTATGACCCCAAACAAAAAATTCCATACCCGACTGTCAAAATTTAGATTTCAGCAACGCATATGACAGCAGTTCTTTGCTTTCCCTGCCCAGTCCCCCCACCCCTTCTTTTGTCAGAATGGTAGAATGAATACCTAGAAGTTGGCATGGCAAAGCTACACCATCTGTTTCTAAACTGTGTAGTAACGGTGATGGGTGGCTACCTCGTGTGAACTAGCTACATATAGATGTTACTGAGGGCGTGTACAAGCAGGCATTGTAAACAATTCTGTGTAATATTTAGATTGACAGCACCATTATTTTTAATTGGGAATCATTCATCACGCCTGGATTACGAAGAGTCTGAAGCAAGCCTTCTTGTATAGGTGGGTGTGTGTGCCTGTACCTCTCTGTGCAGGTATTTATATGATGGTAGAAAGGAGTGATCCTAAAATTGTGTCTACTTCATGGTGACTCCTATTTCATTCAGGAGGCCTTGATGACTGCACCAAATGTGTTATAAATTCAAGCTACTCATTTCCATGTGATTCAGCTTATAACCTTCCCCTGAAAGTACAGCCAATGTTGAGTCACTTTTAGCCATAGAGAATCCATGTTTACCCATTTACTTATTTGGCTTTATTTGGGCACAACTCAACAGCGAGGCTTTTCATAAAATTTAAGACCTAGTACTGGTTAAGTCTATGTGTGTGTGTGTGTGTGTGTGTGTGTGTGTGTGTGTGTGGATTTTAAATCAATAATAGTGATTCATTCATTCTGATATGCTTGGAGGCCCTTGGATTGCTCCACTATTCAAAATTCTTAAGGTTCGCTTTGTCAATGCAAAATATGATTTGCATTCAAAAAAATAAAATAGTCTAACCTTTTGAGAGAACTAAGTAACTGCTAAACCAGATTTCCTTCCAGCAGAATTACATGTTTCTCTTTTCATCAGAGGGAGAATTGAATTATTTAAATATGTTTTTTTGACATTTTCCCTGCAATCTCTTTGGTGCAGACAGAACTGTAATGCCCTGGTACTAGCAGAGACTTTCTGAAGATGCAGAATCTAGAAGAAGTAATAAAAGAGGTTTTTGCCTCATTACACACCTGAAATAGCCTCCCGCTTCCCTAAAACTGGACTGAAGGACAAAGGAAATTAAATCTTTCATTCCTGAAGAATTGCACTGTGTAAAGTAATAAAAGTCAAATGATTCAGAGATCTTTCCCCTGCAAAAGCAAATTCAATACACAATCATAGGCTATCACTTTGAAATATGACCAGTATTTGATTTGGGGCCAGGTCTCTACAAACCAAAGCTGGAAAAGATGAGGAGAGTTCTCATGTCCAACTGAGTTTTAAATAACCCACTGCACCAAGCACTCTTCCAAGCTTGGAGGCAAGAACCAAGAGCTGTCTGAGAGATCAGGTTGCTGATTTAGGGGAGTTTAGGCTTCAGTTGGGAAGAGAACATATATATGTGTCAAATAAGTTGGGAGAAGGAAAGTATTTAATAGTAAGAAGCTGATTACAAGCTCTAAAGGAGAGAAGGGGGAAAGAGCATATGCATAAATTCATAAAGATTGGAAGTGATACAGGGAAAAATCCAGAAGGAAGCAGGCTACTTCAGGTCTTGAAGAAAGAGCACAAGTTGGGTAAGCAGAAGGAGGGACAGGTACTCTAGTCTGCAAAAGAGCAGGAGGCAGCAGGAATGTAGAGAAGAGTCCCTGCTGGATTGGAAATGTTAGATCATTTTGATTCCAAGTGGCAGAAACCTAACTCAAGTGGCTGAATCTAAAAGAAAAGAATGTGGCAGGCAGGGAGACAGCTTCTTAGTGGGTATCATTGGAAAACCCCACAAAGAAAGAGAGTCTACAAGTTCAAATGAATACAGAATTTTGAAAAGCTAGGTGATGGGGAAAGGCATGGCTATTGGAACATGCACTGGAGCTCAAACATGACCACTAATGAATTGTTGGTTGTAGGCAAGTTGTTGGTCCCTGGGGTAATTTCTTCATCATTTGAAGATGGGGGTGGGGAAGCTCCCAGAGATTTCTAAGGTCCCTCCCAATGTAATCACTTGTTGTTCTTTCTGGACCGTGAGGTCACTCTTTATGAAGACTTGTAAGTTCTTGGGGCTGAGGTTGTGGCTCAGAGGTAGAGCTCACCTACCATGCGTGAAGCACCGGGTTCAATCCTCAGCACCACATAAAAATAAAAATTAAAAAATTAAAGATATTGTATCCACCTATAACTAAAAAATAAATAAGTATTTTTTAAAAAGACTTATAAGTTCTTTAAACTTGGATTTGCTTATGTTTTTACAAGATAAGGCACAGTCTTCAAAGAATCCCTGATGGTTAGAGATGAAGTTAGAATTCGTTTAACCCAACTTCTTAAATTTTCAGATGAGGAGATCCGATCTCAAAAGGTTAGAAGAAAACAGATCTCATGGGAGAGGGTAAAGCCTACCCCAGAGAGCCATAGAGTTACTTTGTTTACAAAACACTTTTCAAATTTTTCAGTTTTTTTAACTAATTATCAACATTTAAAGCTATCGAGATATTCTTTTTTTTTTTTTTTTTTTTTTTGGTGTGGATTTCTGGCTTCTCTTAAAATGGGAAGATGTTGCAGTACTAGGCCAAAGTTTTTATAGATTTGCAAAAGGCAACAGCAGTAAGACTCCCCAGCCATCACTTAAATAGTGGAATCTTCATCAGGTTTAACTGAATTATACTGTTCCAAGTGGAAAATCATATATACATGCGTGCAATAAGACGGCAGCTCATGGTTTTTGTTGACACCATTTCTTAACAAGTATTGATGGTTAGGTCCTGGCCCCTGTAAATCCTCCTAGTGAGTAATCTGGAATTTTGAAGTCTATGCTGTTTCTTGTTATTGTAACAGTTTATTGTTTCTGCACAGTTGTAGCAGTGAGGGTCAGAATCACCTTTTTATTTTTTTGTCTGCCACTCCACGCAAGTGATGGAATGAATTTTCTGTTCTTAACAGGAAATAAAAGTAAAGAAGGCAGCCAATAGTTCGAGGCCGGTTGTGGCTATGGATAATCTTGACAGACGGTGAAGACCAGAAGTTAAGATCTTAGACTCTGAATCTGGAAGGCCTGGGTTTGCTTCCTAACTGTTAGAGGCTCTGTGATCCTGGGCAATTTATTTCATCTGTCGGAGGTTCCGTTGACTTACCCTCCCATAAAAACGGGCTAGCCGTGGTACCTCCATGATTGGGTTCCTGTGGAATGGAGATAATCAATCAAAGCTCTCAGAAACAGGCCTGGCATGCGGTACAGGCAATGTACGGATTAGCTCTTGTTATTGATCGGTTGATATATGTAGCTGTGTATTATTTTTATTGCTATGTTGGTATATGCAGCAATGTATGATTTTTAATCTGTAAAAGGATCAAGCAAATTAATATATGTGAAGTTCTGGCCAGAGAGAGCCTTACAGCTGTCATTGTTGTCATGGTCATCGTCATCAACATGATGAGCACACCCGGGAGGCAGGTGGTTTAGACCATAGCACCCTCCACAAGCTGGGGTCAAGGGCACAGTGCCTCTGCCTTCCTCTCTCATTGAGCCGCTTCACTCCTGTTACTTCAGACAAAGAATGGGCCATCTCTCTGGCTTTAAAAACTCACTTTGAACAAGAGCAGCAAGGACAGGATTGCCAGGCCATTTGTCAAATGGTGGACGCCAAGCACACTTCCATGGGGTGCGGGTGCCACAGGCTTATCAGAGGACTTGTAAAGGGTCCCACAGCAGTGCTCACTCCCCACGTGGCCTTTCTTATTCTTGCTATTATGGAGGGGGTCACTTACCTCTTCAAATCTTGATATTTTGGTCCTGATTCAAATGTCTTTTTTTTTTTTTTTTTTTTTAAGTGTTGAATGATGTACGCCTGTCATCCCAGCAGCTTGGGAGGCTGAGCCAGGAGGATCGCAAGTTCAAAGCCAGCCTCAGCAACTTAGTGAGGCCCTAAGCAACTTAGAGAGACCCTGTCTCTAAATAAAATACAAAAAAGGGCTGGGGATGAGGCTCAGTGGTTAAGCACCCCTGGGTTCACTCCCTGGTACCCCCCCCACACACACACACACACAAGAAAAGTGCTGATTTACCTTAATGGTATTTACTATTGCCATTACAAGTAATCTCACAAATTACATGTTTTTATGTGTGTATAAGGAGTTAATTTTTAGAATATCTAACTCCTGGAAGTGCATCTATCTAAACATATATACATATACGTATATGCACACATATGTATTATTCATCTATCAAGGTAAAGAGGGTTCACATGAACAGACAATGTGCAGACAGACCACAGTGAGCTTCAGCTCTGTTCTCAGTCCCTGGTTCAAATTCTTGCTTGCTTTTGTGACCTGGTGCTGGGTGATTGTTACAATTTAGATATGAGGTATCTCCCAAACCTCCTGTTAGTGCAGGCATATGTAGAGGTGAAACGATTGAATTATGAGAGCTGTATCCTAATCAGTCCTAATCGGAAGGTGGGTCACTAGGGGCCTGCCCTGGAAGGGAGAAATCTTCCCTGTGGTCCTTTCCCTCACTTTCTCTCTCTGCTTACTGACCCCCACCGTGAGCTGAGCAGCTTTCCTCTGGGCCCTTCCCCCAGAATGTGCTGCCTCAGCTCAGGCCCAGAGCAATGGAGTTGGCCATCTATAGACTGAGCCTTCTGAAACCATGAGCCCCAAATAAACTTCCCCTCTTCTAATTTGCTCTTGTGGGGAGTTTCGGTCACAGCAACGCAAACCTAACTTAAACGGTGATCTTATGCAAATTACCCATCTCTTTATGTCTTCATGTTCTCCTTTGTAAAACTGAGAAAAAACAATAGAGAGGATTACAAGAGAAGAAGGGTGCCAATTGTTTGGCAAGACCTCGGAATGGGATGGATGCTCAGCAAACATGAGCAGCAACAGGAATGACAGCGCTCATGCATTTAGGTCCACTAAAGGTCCCTACACTCTTTCAGACTTAGACACCTTTACTGGAGTCACTCCTCATTCTAGAAGGTCTTTCTTGCCTTTCTTCCTCAGATTTGTTCTTCTTTGTTTTTTAATTAGCTCAAGTGTCACTCCTTTAGGAAATTTTATCAGACCTTCATACTGGGCTCAATCTCTCACAGCTCTGTAGTCTGCCCCTCTTAGCTCCTGTGCACTGTGTTAAATTAGCTGTTATGCCAGGCACGGTGGCGCATACCTGTCATCCCAGCGGCCCAGGAGGCTGAGGCAGGAGGATCGTGAGTTCAAAGGCAGCCTCAGCAAAAGTGAGGCCCTAAGCAACTCAGTGAGACCCTGTCTCTAAATACAATACAAAATAGGGCTGGGGATGGGGCTCAATGGTGGAGTACCCCTGAGTTCCTTCTGTGGACCTTTAGTGGACCACCTTGACCCTGGGGACAAAAAATTTATCTTTTATGTGTGCATCTCTCTCATCAGGCTTTAAGAACCCCCGAAACAAAGTCACTGTACTCCATTTGATTTCCCCATCCCCTAAACAGTGTTTGGGCACATAGTAGGTATTCAGCAAATGTTTAGTCTTTGTACTGATGCTTTATTTCCTAGAGAGTTTTGAAGATGAGGAGGTGAAGGGGTTTTAAATACAATCTGCTTGTACTATAGAGACACAAGTTATTTACTTTAATAAAATCTTCTCAGTGGAAAACATGAAGGGTGAAGCAATTACCAAGTGATTTCAAGATAATTTATGCCACGGAAACATGCTATCAATTACCTCAAGACTTGGCTTGTTTATACCAAGAACTGACAAATTCTAGTTCCAATATGGACAAAAGTCTCTTAAAAGCCATGCACAATTATGAATCACTTGCAATAGCTAAATCTGAATTGAACCGTAGTGCACATGTCTAAATGGGCAAACATTAAAATAAAAATGAGCCACAGTGAGAACTAAGTTTCTATGTTGGGTTTGTGTTTTATAACAAACTGTATTCATTTAAATTAGCTTTCTCTGGGGGGAAAAAGTCAAGAGCATTATAGGGAAAGTTATGCTGTATATACACACACACACACACACACACACACACACACACACATATATTATATATACATATATACACATATATATTATATATACATATATATATACACACACACATATATATTATATACACATATATATTATATATACATATACATACATATATATGCATATATATATATACACACATAAATATGTATACCATTCCCAGCCCTTTTTATTTTTTTATTTTAAGTTGCTTAAGGCCTCTTTAAATTGCTGAGACTGTCTTTGAACTTGTAATCCTCCTGCCTCAAGCCTTCCAAGTGGCTGGGATTATAGGAGTGCACCACAGTATCTAGCTACTTAAAATATCATCAGTCACAAAGTTGTCAAAGTTATGTCATAGACCCTGTAAGTTCTATATGTTTAGACATAACTGTGCTTCTTTTCTGGGCTTTTATTCGTTTATGAGATTCTGACATTATTTTCCCTGTTCTTTGAATGTAAGCTGTCTAAAGTCTCTTCCAGATGGAACGAGAATATAAATAAATTATAACTCTAGGACTATTGCATAGTAATATGTAAGAAGAACATAATATGCATGAAATATCTATTAAAAAAAGGACAATTACTTCTTAGGTCTGGCCTTTTCTTGATACCTTTCACTACTCAAAGGGAAAAATTGCCCTTTTACTGTATCATTCCTTTCATTTTAACAAGTGGGAAAAAGATTTGAAAAATGCATTGAATTATCAAATCTTCAAATGTTCCAATCTGCCGGCTGGTATTGTAAAGTTGAGAGATAGGGAGGAAATTGATCATGTACTGCTGGCCTTTCCACAGACTATGAGAGGAAAATATCAACTTCATCTTTGGTAGTTCTCTAAATCACTTCTGTGCAGTAGTAAAGTTCTGAGATACTTTGAAATTAACTTTTTTTTTTTTTTTTGTAAAAAAGTGTTGCAGGAGCACATGCTAAACTTCAAACCCTTCAGGGGCTGTAACGTTTTCAAAAAGACAATGGGATTTTGGCAAACACGCAGAGAATCTACTGTGCCACTTAAGAAAGCAAATGGAAAACATTGAAAAATTTTTGCAAATAATTACGCCTTCTGCAGAAAAAAACCAGCCTTTTGGTGTGGATGGTAGGCTCAGAGTTGTTTAAGCAAATGAGTTGAAATATATCTATGAACATCGACTTTGGCGATTGTTTTTTCTGAAATATGTAGCAACTGCTGTCTATAAAAGCAACGTGTCTTAACATACTGTGTTCAAAACATTTCTTGGGGGCTTTTCCATATTCAGTGTTTGTTTGTTAGACATCATCAGACAATGTTATACATTGTTTAGAGACACTTGTACATAAAGGAACTTACTAGATCCTATAGGCAAAATGACACAGAGATGTTTTACACAGCCTTCCTGACCTCTGGGAATCTGCTGGTCTGGTTGGGGTTTGGAGGAGCACCTACATAGAATAGCATAAGACAGGATGGGCTGAATGTCTGAATGTCTAGTCTTCGCACTGATACTTCATTTCCTAGAGAGTTTTGGAGATGAAGAGGTGACACAGAGCAATGATTACCCAGAATACATATCTTTTTAAAAAGTTACTTTTTCTTCTGGTTCTTTGTCATAACTGAGTTCTTTGTCATAACTATGGCTGTAGCCGCTAACATCTCTACGCTGAGAATTCTCCAGTCTCTGTCTCTAGCATAAGCGTCTTCTGTAGACCACCAACCCTTTATGCCTGCTCACCTCCATGAGTGCCGCTGGAGGAGTGGCTGCGTGGGTGTTGAATGTCGTGAACGCCTTGTTCTGGTCTATAGGGAGGCAAAGAACTTGGACTGGAATGTGAATCAACCTCCTGCTTTGTTCTGCAGGGAAGTTTTGGTGCCAAAATATGGTCAGTTGACTTGAACAGGAGGAAGTTTCACCATGAAGTTGATGTCATTTCGGGTACAAGTGCTTTCCCATGATGAGGGCCAGTAGCCAGACGTTCATAGAGAGCACAGACCAGCCAGAAGACATCGGAAAAAATATTGACCTTCAAGATATCTCCCCTGGCTGGCCTCAGACCACTCAACAGTAACATGTTATCTTCTCATCCATATTATTGTTTTTTATTGGATTTTAAAAATTTTGTTCTTTTTAGATATACATGACAGTAGTAGAGTGTATTTTGATATATCATACATACATGGAGTATGACTTATTCTACTTAGGATCCCATTCTTGTGGTTGTACATGATGTGGAGTTTCCCTGGTCGTGTGTTCATATATGAACATGGGAAAGTTCTGTCCCATTCATTCCACTGTCTTTCCCATTCCCATCCCCCTCCCTTCCCTTCATTCCCCTTTGTCTCATCCAATGAACTTCTATTCTTCCCTCCCTCCCTTAACTCTGCATATCAGAGAGAATATTTGGCCTTTGGTTTTGGGGGGATTGGCTTATTTTACTTTGCACAATAGTCTCCAGATCCATCCACTTACCAACCAATGCCATCATTTCATTCTTCTTGATGGCCAGCCTACACTCTTGACCATGTGCCTATTAACTGTGTGTGCGAGCATCCAGCCCATCTGACTTCCACGTGCCTTTCTCCAAGCTCAACAGAGCTGTCTTTTGGCATCCCTAGCTGCCACCTAACAGTGCACACCTGTGACAGGTGCTCAATCCATATAGGTGTTGCATGAATTCATGATTGTTCAGGAAAGAGTCACATCCCAGCCACTTATTAGCAGATCCACTGAGAAGACCTCATTTCTCATCTCTTAACATTTTTGAGTAGATAGGACTTGTTTTATAAATCCTTGTTTTGTAATGCAAAATGGAAAGTGGGTTTCAGAGAGATTCCCTTGATTGGGAAGAATTGCATAGTAGCACCTGGAGGCTCCTACCTATCCTTCTACCGGAGGACTCTCTCCACTGCCCTGTTGGTCTCGGATTCACACTATGACTGGCCAGGACCACTGGACTTTTGAAGGCCATAGTGAGTCACATTTTTATGGAGTGTAGCCCCCTGAATAACAGATATACCTCATATTCCACATTCATTTTTCTAGTTTTAAGCTGGAATACATTTCTTTCCATCTTGCTTTTGAAATACCTGTCTATATAAATTGATTAAGGCATGACCATTGGTTCTCAGGGGTCATGCTATATGCACAGCAATCCTTGCCAGGGAAAAACTCAATTTCATCATCAGATTTCAATTGTGGCCATGTTTGATGAGGACAGAATTTAACAGTGGAGTCGACATGTATTCAGAAGTTATTTAATGGAACACTTACTAATTTAGAGTTTGGGGTTTTATGTGTACATTTGGACAAAAATGCATTGCTATTTAGGATCCCAGTTTTGCATTTTTTAGGCCTCTGGAAAGTGCTACACCTCCAGGAATCCACCTTTTGTTGCCTAACAAATCAAATAGCCTTTGGCCAGGCTTGGTTTTTTGTTTGTTTGCTTTTGTTATGGGGGATTGAACTCAGGGGTACTTCACCACTGAGCCACATCCCCAGTCCTTTCTTTTTTTTGCATTTTATTTAGAGACAGGGTCTCACTGAGTTACTTAGGGCCTCACTAAGTTGCTGAGGCTGGCTTTGAACTTGAAATCCTCCTTGCCTCAGCCTCCTGAGCACTCAGATTATGGGTGTATGCCACCACACCCAGACCAGGCTTGGTTTTGAAAAAATGGCATTTGAATGAAGTTCTGAGCTAAGAAGATCAAATGCTAATGGTGGGACATATTTGGGGGGAAGAAAAATACTTTTAACTATTAAGAGATGAGAAAATGCAAAGCAAGTTGGAGAACTTCTGAGAGGCCAAACAGAACTGCATAAGATTCTAATATTGGAGAGAAATAGAAGAGCGAGCAAAGGTTGGCTCATGATTGTGTATGCCCTTGAACCCCAGGGTAAGATGCCTGGCCTTTAAGCTGCATTTAATTCTGCAGTCCAACATTCTAATATCTCCCTGAGCAGGTGCCAAAACACTCCCCAGTAATACCGTAGAAGATACCTCAGAAGCTGGGCATGGTGGCACACGCCTGTAATCCCAGCAACAATGTGGGAGGCTGAGACCGGAGGATAGCAAGTTCAAGGCCAGCCTCAGCAACTTAGCAAGGCCCTAAGCAACTTAGCAAGGCCCTGTCTCTAAGTAAAATATTAAAAGGGCTGGGGATGGGGCTCAGTGGTTGAGTACCCCTGGGTTCAATCCCCAGTACAAACCAACAAAAGGATGCAGTAAAGCTTAATCTAGTCCCAAGACAGCATGAAGCCCACAGTAAGCCTCACTTTAAATCAAACCTATAAAAAGACCGAGGAAGAAGCCCGACTTTGAGTGCAGGCATGGATGGGATCCATACAGAAAATCTCCAAGAACCCAAGCCCACTCAAAGGGAGTCTTGGCTCTGTCCACTCCTGTATGTGCCCATCCCCCAGTGGAATGGATGGGCACCTAGAGAATGGGACCCACCCAGGCTTCCCTGTCCCTTCCTCCTCACCACTTCCCGAGTGGGAAGATTTTGACTTTGGTGCTAAGATCCCAGAGAACTTATTTGGGCCAACTTTAATAAAGTTCCTTAAAAAGGAGGCAGAGGTTGCCAATCATCTGTCCCTCCTTATACATTTTGGGGGGGGGGGGTACCGTCATCTCTTCTTTTATGTGTCAATAGACATGTATGATTTGAATCTGGGCAGAGGGGTGGAGAAAAGCGACGTGCTCCGGCCAGCCTTCCAGGATCCCCCTCCTTGTGATTTCATGTTCCAGTTGAAGTTAGAGCTCTCCTGAGAGGTCAGGGTGCCTTGATCTGAGAGAAGAGTCAGCTGTCCTTGGATCACCTGTCAGCGCACCATCCTATCGGCTTCGGAACACCCCATCAGCTATCAGAGGGTCTCTGCTCTCGGGAGGTGGGAGCATTTGCAGCTAAGGAACAGGTCGGGTTGGAACATGAGGCAGGAGATTAGGTACTTCAGGGACAGCCTGAGGAAAGACAGAACTACAGCAAGCCTCAGGCAAGAGGTATGTCATCATCGGAAAAGGAAGTTGGGACCAGATAATGGTAACCAGGGAAACTTACAGGGCTTCATCAGTTCCTTATTGGCTGGGGTGGGGGTCAGGGGGCTTTTCAGAATGACATGCATCCCTGAGTCGCTCTGATGTCCAATAACACTGGCTATCCAAACTGGCTCAGATACCGGTGATGGCCAGAGGAGGGGTGATCGGCCTTGACTTTGTCTCAGAGTGATTTGCTTTCCCACAAATCATTTTGAGGCTTCAATTTTTCAAAAAGTATGGTCTCACAAACAGGATGAGGACATTATTTGCTCCATCATTTCTCCCTGGCCAGGTTGGAAACATGTTCCTATACATTTTGTGGGGATTTGGGGTTTTTTGTTGTTGTTGTTGTTATTTTTTTGTTTTTTGGTACCAGGAACTGAACCCAGCACCACTTAACTACTGAGCCACATCTCCAGACCTTTTTGTCTTTTATTTAGTTATAGTGGTGCTGGGGATTGAACTCAGGGCCTTGTACATGCAAGGCAAGCACTCTACCAACTGAGCCACATCCCTGGTCCCTTTTTTGTATTTAGAGACAGGGTCTCACGGAGTTGCTTAGGGTCTCACTTTTGCTATGCTGGTTTTGAACTCGCAATCCTCCTGCCTCAGCCTCCTGAACTGCACTGGGATTACGAGCGTGCACCACTGCACCAACTCCTATGAGGTTTTTTTTTTTTTTTTTTTTTTTGGTATCAGGGATTGAACTCAGGGGCACTTAACCACTGAGCCACATCTCCAGCCCTATTTTGTATTTTATTTAGAGACAGGGTCTCCCTGAGTTGCTTAGGGCCTCACTAAGGTGCTGAGGCTGGCTTTGAACTCACTTTGGCCTCCTGAGCTGCTGGGATGACAGGCATGCACCACTGCACCCAACCATCCTTGAGGTTTTAACAAAAGCCACAGGATGTTTGCCAGGCTTCCTGGGAAAAAGAAAAGGATTTCTTGCCCCCTGCCTACTTTGCAGAGACAGCCTCTGAGCGGCTGTGTGTTGTAATTCAGTGTGATCGACCTTCAGAGTCAGGAGACACTGTCAAGGTCTGCCCTTGTTTTAATTAATTAGAAGGATGTCCCCCTCCTGCTCTGACCCCTGGCAGCAGTTCTAAACAATTGTAGATCTGCCATTTACTCTAAAGAGCTTTTCATATTTCCCCCTCTGTTTCTAGGAGGACAGCCCAAAGCTATCTTTTCAGTCAATATTCAATTAGGATTCGTGTTGTGTGAAGCTCCTACAGAGCTTCGTCACACAGCCGCTCGGCTTTTCCACACACCTCCATTTGCTCTTGTGAGGAAAACAATCCATCGTTTTTTGTTTTTTTTTTTTTTTCCACTCCAGAAATGTGGCTCTGCTGCAGCCTCATTTCAATAGGATGCCAAATTAACAGCGTCTGCTTACTTCCTTATGACCTGGCAATAAATGGCTGCGAGAATCATTGCAAAAGAAAAAACAAATGCACCATTATACATATTGGATCTGCGCACATTGTGGGAGATTTATGATCCAGAACACTTCCCTCTCCATCCACAGCAAGAACTCTGGGCCTTCCCTTTTCTGTGCCCTCATCCAAAGGCTTTTATGTAAGGCTTTCCCGAATCACTCTCCTTTGGCATATCTTTTTGTTTCCCGAACAATCCCATACTCAATACCATCTTTGTCATCGAACTGTGGTTTCAGAACAAAAACAATTCACTCCTAGGATTTAAAAAAAAAAAAAAAAAAAAAGATTTCTTTTGTTCAAATGTTATAGCAACAAAGATATTAGAGAATACGATGATTCCTTTGGATTTTATTTATAGCAAATTAACCTGTCTTGTTTAACAGCCAGATCTTTGGAGAAAATAGCCATCTGAGGCATTTCCATTAAGTTGAAGGAGGATTTGAAACTTGTTCCTTAACTCTCGACTCATCCAAGCAACATCGGTCATTAAAGCGATGTGGATAATCTACCAATTTACCCAGTGAAATTAATCCATATGAACTGCTCATATGCTGTGGAATGCTGATTTTTTTAAATCCATTGAGTATAAACCAAGGAGTGGGATAACTGGGTCAAATGGTGGTTCCATTCCAAGTTGTCTGAGGACTCTCCACACTGCTTTCCAGAGTGGTTGCACCAATTTGCAGTCCCACCAGCAATGTATGAGTATACCTTTTCCCCCCACATCCTCACCAACACTTCTTGTTTGTAGAGTAGCTTTGATTGGCTTGCACTTTGTAAATATAATAAAATCTATAGATGCTATTTTTAGTGGACATGATTGGGTATCTACTTTTTCAACCCCCAGTTTCAAACAATTTCTTTTCAGATTCCTTCATATCCCTCTCTTCAGAAAGAGACACAGATTGCTTTAAGCCTATCAGCACATGGTACTGTACTTGAAATACAATTGGTTCATGAAAGACAAAGTGACCTAATTGATGTAATGAGACTGAAGGGAAGGATTTGTATGCTGTGCTGGGGAGAGAAGTCCTGTTCCCCCTCCCCTGACCAATAGAACCCAGGAAGAATGTGCTATGATGGCTGCTGGCAGCCATCTTAGCACTAGGAGGAGACTCAACCTAAGCCATAGTTGGGATTGAAGGTTGTGAGGCAAGGGAGACGTGGAAATAACTTGAGCTCTTAGTGTCAGTGTTGGGCCATGATAACAAACCAGGCCTGGACTCCACATTACATCAGAACTTCCAACAATATTGTCAATTCCCTTGGGGTGTGTGTGTTTGTGTGTGTGTGTGTGTAATTTTGCAATCTACTTTTTTTGCACATCATTAGATAAAGGAAATTTTACCATGTCCGTGAATATAAAAATATGTCCTCCTTCTAACTGACGTCAGTAGTCAATCTTCTTAAGAATGTATCATAATTTATTTAATCCATAATCTATTGATCTGTCTTTCACTATTCTGCAGTGAGCCTCTTTGTCCACATCTTTCTCTGCCCTTTTATTGCCTGTTTGTATTTCATCTTTCACCAGCTCCCTGCTTTACCATTCACAACTATATTTATTATTTGTTTTTAAGACTTTATTCTATTTTATTTTTTTAAACTTTTTAAAAATTTTTTAAGTTGTTGATAGTCCTTTATTTATTTTATGTGGTGCTGAGAATCGAGCTCAGTGCCTCACACATGCCAGGCAAGTGTGCTACCACTGAGCCCCAGCCCCAGCCCTTTTAGAGACAGGGTCTTGCTAAGTTGCTTAGGGACTCACTAAATTGCTGAGGCTGGCTTTGAATTTGCAATCCCTCTTTCTCAGCCTCCCAAGCCCCATGTACCACCATACCTGATTTCTTCTATGACTTTTATTATTTCATATTTTACTTTTATGTTTCGGAATCATTGGATATTTATGTTGATATAATGAGTGAATCCTCAGACCAACTTACCTTTTTGACAAATGAATGGTCAGTGGTCTCAACATCATAGACTTTGAAATAATCTGTTTGTGCTCAGGTTATCTTAAACGCCTACATATTCAAAAACATTCTTATTAGTGATTGAAGTTTGCTTTTTGTTTCACTTTGGATAGAAAGACATTGATGTATATTATGGTTTGGATGTGAAGTGTCCCACATGTGAGATGGTGCAAGAAGGTTCAGAGGAGACATGACTGGGTTGTGAGAGCCTTAACCCAACCAGTGAATGAACCCCTGATGGGATTAACTGGGTGGGGGCTGGAGGCAGGTGGGTGTGGCTGGAGGAGGGGGCATTGGGGGGCGTGGCTTTGGGGTCTCTCTTTGTCTCTGGAGAGTGGAGTCTCTCTCTGCTTCCTGGTCACCATGTGAGCTGCTACCCTCCACCACACTCTTCCTCCATGATGTCCTGCCTCCCCTCGAGCCCTGAGGGATGGAGCCTGTTGTCTGTGCACTGAGACCTCGGAAACTGTGAGCCCCCAGATAAACTTTTCCTCCTCTACAGTTGTTCTGGTTGGATCCTTTAGCTTTCACTTTGGGCACCATAAACACAACAATTGATTTCATTACTATAGCTCTTGACAGGTTTTGGGATACATTAATACTGAAGTTCTTTGTATCACACTTCAGAATATCAATGCTTCTTTTTCTGATTTTTCACTCTTTTGGGAAATATTTTTTGATGTTTCTGTCAATTTTAAAATAAAATTTTATTCTGATTTTGATTAGAATTCCATTGTATCTGTAGACTTAATGTAAAGCAAGCTGACATCTTCACTACAGTGAGTCCTTCTGTGTAAGAACTGTGGATATCTCTGCATTAAATAGAAGTTTTTTGATGTGTCTCATTTTATTTTTATAATTTTTAACATATAATGTCCTAAAAAATATTGTTAAATTTATTCTTAAGCAAAACATAATATTTATTAGTCGATCCCTCTTAACTGACTTCATGTGTTGGCTAAAACTCTTGATTCCCTCTGCAAATTGTAGGTACTCTGGGCTAACGGGCTACTCTCTTATACATCTGGGTTCTTTTTTTGTAGGGATTGAACTCAGGGGCACTCAGTCACTGAGCCACATCGCCAACCCTATTTTGTATTTTATTTAGAGACAGCGTCTCACTGAGTTGCTTAGGACCATGCTTTTGCTGAGGCTGGCTTTGAAATCTCAGTCCTCCTGCCTCAGCCTCCGAGCTGCTGGGATTTCAGGTGTGCCCCACCACACCCAGCTGCACCTGGGTTCTTTCCCTTTTTTCCCCTCACTGTCTGATGCATATACTTAGAATATTTATGCTTCTCAGATCTGTTTAAGCTAATTTTTGTAGTTAGTGTAATTCTATAATTCAGTTAAATTTTACATAACTTAAGGACATAGGATTTGCAAACAAAGAACAGTCTTTGTTTAAAATAAGTTCATTGCTTTGGAAATGTCATTAAATCTTTAATTGTGGGGGCTGGGGTTATGGCTCAGCGGCAGAGCGCTCACCTCGCACGTGCGAGACCCTGGGTTGGACCCTCAGCACCACATAAAAATAAATAAGTGAAATAAAGTTATTGCATCCAACTACAACAAAAATAAATAAATATTTAAAAATAAACGTTAATGGTCATTCAATTTTAGTTGGGGAAAACTACGGAACACTTTGGTGGGAAAAGTGAGACATCTAAAGGATTTGGGGTCAGATTGCCTACTAAGTTTCTTAATCTTTTTTTCCACCTTAAAGAAGGAATTGATAGACCCTGCATGACTAGTATCGAGAAGGACATAGGATATCAGGCAGTGACCCCATCTGTAAAGGCAGCCTTGGCACCCTGCATCAAAAATCCACAAATGAATAAATGTTAAGCAAAATTAGATGTTTGTGATTACCCACTTTAACTAAATTTTGTAAAGTTAATGCCTTCTTGATTGCTTTGGATAAGAAAAATCTGGAGAAGAAAAATTCTCTATGTTTCTTATTTTATTAGGATGTACAAAAAAAGATATTTTAAATATTTTTAAAATACTTCTTATTTATAATTCCTGTTAGTTTTAAGCTATTTTGGTGTTTCCTTTTAATCACTTATAATAAACAAAGGAAAAACTTTATTTCTCCAATACCTGTACCTTTTCTTCTAATTTCATTGGCTAACATGGGGTTCTGTATGATACCTAATCATGGCAAGATAACATGATACGTAAACTTTGAAAAATTTTAAATTGGGACAACCGATTTTGTTACAGTTATAGTTTTGTAGGTCTTTCAGAAAGAATTGGCACTTATATATCTAGTAAAAATCAAGGTTCCCCCAAGAGAGGGGGAATTCAATTTCCACCTTACCATCTCAATAGCTCATCCTAAACCAAAAGGTTGAAAATGTGTTGAATGAACATTTTTAAATTTGAACTTTGAAATAAAACTATATAAAAGAAAGAGCTATAGCTAACTTTTTTAACAATAAAAAGTAACACTCTAATTTCATTTAATTTTATTGTTTGCCTTTTTAATGAATCTATGTTCAAAAGGGAAATACTTTTAGAACTGATGGAGGAGTTACATGTTATTTAGGACTTCACAATTCCAGCCCACCAAAAGATATATGCAATCTTTTGCAATCTAGACTTCTCAAAGCCTAGTGATATTGTTCACACACATCAACACAGTAAAGCAATATATAAAGTCACTAGTGCTCTTCTTATGGGTCTGCATGTTCCCTGTCAGTAGAGAATATTTAATCCTATAAGATTTTCCCCAGTATCCCCTTTACCACCATTAAGGCTGTTGTTATAGTTCTGATGTGAGGTGTCCCCCAAATGCTCAAGTGTGAGAAGGTGCAGGAAGGTTCAGAGGGGAAATGACTGGGTTGTGAGAGCCTTAACCCAACCAGTGAATGAACCCCTGATGGGATTAACTGGGTGGTGGCTGGAGGCAGGTGGGTGTGGCTGGAGGAGGGGCATTGGGGGCCTGGCTTTGGGGTCTATTTGTCTCTGGAGAGTGGAGTCTCTCTCTGCTTCCTGATCACCCTGTGAGCTGCTTCCCTCCACCACACTCTTCCTCCATGATGTCCTGCCTCCCCTCCAGCCCTGAGGGATGGAGCCTGCTGTCTATGGACTGAGACCTCGGACACCCTGAGCCCCCAAATCAACTTTTCCTCCCCTAAAACTGTTCTGGTTGGGTCCTTTAGCCACAGAAGCAAAACAGCTGAGTAAAACAATTGTCTTCTCTCAGCAAGGTGTGACCCACAGCCTTCAGAAACTAGAATAGAATTCAGTATGTTCCAGGAAAGACCATATTCCTGCCACCAGAGACACTGATGGCCCACTCTAGTGTTCATGGGACACCGCTGCAAATGGAGCATGTTGTGAGGAATATGTTGCTTTTTTTTTAATTTTTTTTTTTTTTTTAGTTGTTGATAGACCTTTATTTTATTTATTCATATGCAGTGCTGAGAATTGAACCCAGGGCCTCCCACATGCCAGGCAAGTGCCCCACCGCTCAGCCACCACCCCAGCCCCGAATCTGTCGCTTTAACAGGGAGATCAGTCATTTAATTCTATCCTGACCACACCGACTTGGTCTCTCTATGTGTGTAATTTAGGAAGTGTTGAGATTGTGGGTTGGAGTCATTGAAAAGCAGCTCATTTCGATCCCTTTCTGAGCAGACACAAGGCATTCCAGTTCATTCCGTGGACACATTCCCTTTCTCAAAAGGCCTTGGAAATGCTCCGTGCATGCCAATGGCACAGGAGGGAGTTGAGCATCAAGGGACACCAGGAGCCCAGAAGCCAGTCTTTCTTCCTACTTATTTTGTTTTATATATCTTAGGAGCTTTCTCACAATTTATCACCGTCTTCTTGACTGTCGGCCATCCACAGGGAATCTGGGGATGATGGACCCTGTTTGGACTTGACCTGGTGGAAGTACCTTTTATTTCCTGGAGACTCTTTATGTAGTTTTTCATTCTGCCTTTAGAAAGAGAGGGTCATAGTAGCAGTGACCACAGGGATGTGCTCCTCTGTTGAACTGTTGTTCATTTGGAAGTTTGGTTCACAAAATTAACAGGTCAAGTGCAAGATAAAGCATTTGATCCTCCATGGGGGAAGGCCTTCTAGGGCTTGCGAATTCTCTTAGATATCACAGGGGGTCTGGGAAACGGGTTCCAGAAGATGTTATCAGACCAATAGCTTTTACATTTAAAAAAAAAAATTTTTTTTTAAATACATGACAGCAGAATGCATTACAGTTCTTATTACACATATAGAGTATGGTTTTTCATATCCTTGTATATAGAGTATGTTCATGCCAATTCATGCCTTTATACGTGTACTTTGTTGTTGTTTTTGCATTACCGTTCTTGTGACACATATATACCACAATTTTTCATATCTGTTTATATATAAAAGTATGTTGACACCCGATCTGAGTCTTCACACATGTGCTTTGGATAATGATGTCCATCCCATTCCACCACCCTTGCTAATCCCCTGCCCCCCTCCCTTTCCCTCCCACCCCTAGAATAATCAAAAGTTGGAAATATCAGTAATAGGTCTCTGATCTGAAAAATTCCCAAAGGAGAAAGCAAAGGGAGGTGACTCGTGGCTGTGGACACGTCTAGAAGGAGATAGCTTCTTATCCGAGCCCTGGAATATTCCTGGAATGGCCAAAAGTGGAAATTGGAGATTGGCTTCATCCAAATAGTGAGATACAGAAATGCAGGACATTTGGAAAGATGTAGAGTGGTATATTTTGATTGGAGCCTGGGATATGCTTCAGAAAATTCCAAGTTAACGGAGGCCGGGGGTGCAGATGGGTCCAGGTCATGGCAGATTTCAACAGTCGCATCAGTGAGCTTGTATTTATTTTGTGTACAAGGGGGAAAGAGGTAGTAATGATTTTTTAGTAAGGGAAAGCTCTGCTTACGTGATTTTTCTTTTTTTTTTGATAAGCTTATTTGGTGTGGGTTAGGAGAAGAGGGGTCCTTGGAGGAAAAAACGTTCACAGTGTCTTGATGGGGCCATCAGGAACCGGACTTGACTCCTGGCCAAGGAAAAAGAGACAAGAGAATGGAGGCCAAAGTCATCTCAGAGGAAATGCCGATGGGATTTTGTGACTCTAAGTGGTGAGACCGGAACATTTTGTCCTATCAAAAAGCAAAGAAGTCATTAACAAAGTAGTCACAGCTACCAGGATCCCATCAAGAGGACTGAAGAGCCTACTCAAACAGGCTCTGACCAGCCCAAGAGGGGACAGTGTGAGGGTTTAAAAAGAGTGGAGATGGCTTCAAACCATGACATTTGTTCATATCGACCCACTGATAGTGACATTAAGAGAAAGAGACTCATCTTGTTGCTCTGTTTGGGAAGATGCTAGAAAGACCTATATATTATGAAAAAGAAAATGGATCCGAGGAAGGACCCATGCATTTATTCTCTTTCCTCAGGACAGGGCATCAGGCCAACCAGATGGGGGAAGTTTCTCCTTTGAGAGCACATGACGTAATAAGGAATGGCAGAGCTGGGTGCGGTGGCTCACACCTATAATCCCAGCAGCTCGGGAGGCTGAGGCAGGAGGATCGTGAGTTCAAAGCCAGCCTCAGCCACTTAGCAAGGTCCTAAGCAACTCAGCAAGACTCTATCCCTAAATAAAATATTAAAAGGGGCTGGGGATGGGGCTGAGTCGTTGAGCACCTCTGGGTTCTATTTCTGGTACCCAAAGGAAAAAAAAAAGAAGAAGAAGAAGAAGGAATGATAGGATCAGATCATCATCACCATTTTACAACTCTAATGAATTGATGGATGGGTCTAGGCAGCGGGTGGAGGGTTGACATTCTCAAGAGAGAAAAACTAGACTTTACAGGTCTTCTGATAGAAGTGAAGCACACAGTCTAGCAAGTGGTCCTGCCAGCAACTGAACGTAATTCTAACCATTCATCTGATTATTCAGAGAACAGGAAGTACATGGAGAGCAGAGCTTGCCAAGTACCACATGGGAACAAGATCAGGAAAGTTTGCGCAATCAGAAGTTGATTTTTTTTTTTTTTTTTTTTTGGTACCAGGGATTGAATCCAGAGGCGTTTAACCACCAAGCCACATCCCAACGCTTTTTAAAAATATTTTTTTATTTAGAGACAGGGTCTCGCTAAGTTAATTAGGGCCTCATAAATTGTTGAGGCTGGCCTCGAACTTCAATCCTCCTGCTTCAGCCTCCCTTGGGTTTAGAGGTGTGCACTACCATGCCCAACTAGAATCTCCTTAAAATAAAACCAGGCCTCTTCAACAATATCAACAAAATACTGCCACAAGAAGGGATAGGTAAGAGAGGGAGGGCAAGAGGAAAACAATGAATAGATTAAAAGAAATTTAAAACTTAAATTCAAAGAATTTAAAAGTCTTTTCATGGAAAATACTTCAGGGCAATAGGGTCTCCTTTAAATGGAGTTTGAAATTTAATCCAGATTCTCAAAGTTCACTCTTGCTAATTATGACAGTAATTGCAGTGATGCCGACCATCATCCCATTCCTGTTGACAGAATTGAGCATATTTCCTGTGTTTCCTCCTGACAGTATTGTAGGCCAATATACGGGGATGCTTATGCTGGGCCTCATAACTTATATTGACCTGTATAATCTCGTGTCTTCCTCAGACAGCTCCCGGAGATCTGTACTCATCACCTCTTCTTTAGAGGTAATGGAAGTGAGTGAGAGGCACAGAGTTCAAATAACTTGCTCAAGGTCACAACATCTGGTAAATTGCAAATTCTATGCAGAGGGCTAAGTTGTGGGCTTCTCAGCATCTGGACAGTTCTACTTGGGGGGCTTTGGTGTGAGTCTTGGGATATGTAGTTCCGTCTTCCCTCACAGAGAATGGCTCAAAATGGCCAAGTACTTGCTCCTCAGGTTCTGTGAGCCTAGAAGTCCGACCCACGTTGGCCAACCTGATGAACATTTCCTCCTGAGAGGAAGAGCATAGAATAGCTGAAGTGAAGTGAAAAGAACCATTTAGGATTTACTCCATCCACAGGGAGACCATCCAGTGTCCAGTGGGGCTCAAGGTCGCCGAGCGGAGAGCCCCACCCTGGGATGCAGTGTGCCCGTGACTGTTTCTGAGTAAGAGGGATCTTTTTCTCAAAGCTCAATTTTGGTTTCTGCCTATTTTCTAAACCTTTCTGCCTTCTTGAAGATTCTGTAGCTCACCCAATATCTTTCCAGTAAGATTCTTTTTATATATATATATTTTAAATTAAGTTAGCCAGAATAAGTTTCTTGGTACATACTTGTAATCTCAGCGGCTCAGGAGGCTGAGGCAGGAGAATCAAGAGTTCAAAGCCAGCCTCAGCAACTTAGCGAGATGCTAAGCAACTCAGTGAGACCCTGTCTCTAAATAAAATATGAAAAGGGCTGGGGATGGGGCTCAGTGGTTGAGCACCCCTGGGTTCAATCCCAGGTGCCAAAAAAAAAAAAAAGTTTCATTTAAACCCCAAGAATCCTGATTAGCATGTGGCCAGGGTTGGACTACAAGCTCATCTGAATCTGGGACGATCATTTTGCCAAATCACAAAATAAGGGAGTAGTCTCCATCTTTTCTTATGTTTATCCACTGAGAATCCTGTGTCCTCAGCGTGTAGAATAACCTACCTCGTTGAGACGTTGAAGTCTCTGGTTACGGTTTTGGAATAGTTAGAAGTCATGTTAGCTCAGGATCCTAAGGCCTTCCTTAAGTTGGTTTCATACTTCGATTGGCTACTGCTCCCCTCCCAATGTGGATGCTGCTGCTTCTTGGCTTTGGAAGGCATTCATCGGGGTGGGGATACTCCTCAGTAGAACATAGTAAGAAAAGGAAAAGGGGGAGAGAACCTACACATGGATCAAACTCGGAAAAAAAAAAAAAAATTTGAACTAGCTCAGAGGAATAGGCAGCTATGTCCAAAAGTGGGTGTTACCAGCCTCAATCAGGTTTCCCTTTCTTGGCACTTTCTAGCCTGGATTCTCATTTTCAATCAGGTGGTTTTACTGTTTGATGTTTTGCCTCTCCTTACAGTTCAGTGGCGCCTAAGGTGTCTGATGTCAGCCCAAAGAACCCACGTGATTGCGAATGGATGACATTTGTGCTCCTTAAGTTCACCCGAAGTGGTAGTAACTGAATTTCATGATTTAACCCTTTATGTTTCCTTTCCTGACAATGGAAACGTGGGCTCAATGATATATCCTTCGGGAGGAGCACAATAATAATATTGATTTCTACCCACAAGTATCTTGAGCTCTAGATGATGCAGTTTTATTCAAGCCTTTAGATTTTTATATAGTTGACAACGGCTTAGATGTTGACAGTAGATATTTGCAAAGCCCTAGATAATGTTTTATTTTAAAGGAAAAAAAAAAGTATTGGTCTTTTTACATTCTGAAGTACTAGTGAGGCTTTTCATTATCTTCTAACAATCCATTTTCCTTTTCTTCCAAATAACAGAACCTGATATTTTTTCCACGCTGAAAAGAAAACAAAGATATTTTTTTCCAGCTCTTCTCTTGTATTTAGGTGTCATACCAAGACTAAGTCCCTGGTCCATAGGATGAAGTCAGTGACTTCTAGGAAGTGTCATGAAGGAGGTGGCCTCTCCCTTCCTTCTTCTTTTCTCTTTCATGCTGGATAGAAAGACCCAATGGCTGGAGCTTGAGCAGCTACCTTGAACCATGAGACAGAAGTTTTGTTATGAAAATGGTAGAGAAAAAGAAATGGAAGTGTTTGGGGGCTGAGGCAAGGTTTCGTCTATGTCTGTACTTCTTTGCTTTAACTTTGATTTCATGCATACACACAGGCAAACACACACACACACACACACACACACCAGGTGCTATCTTGTTTATATCACTGTTGGAGTCTATTATAATTCAATTTTATTTATTTTAGAAATACAAACATAAGATACTGCCTTTAACATAGAAATCTCAGCTATTCCTTTTTCATGTCCATGAATCTTTGTTATTTAGTAACTTTCTAATAATGAAAACGTGTGTGTTTATAATCAAAACAAATAGTAAGGAAATAGAGTGAGGTATCATTTTCTGTTTAATATTGATTAATAATCACTAAAATGGTAGAGTATTATAATGTTTGTATGATTAATTCACTTTAATTTAAAACTGCATCATTTGTCTCCTGGGAAAGAGCATTCTTGATAGAATTACCTGTTAATGTTTTTATTTTTTTGCAGTTTAGAAAAAAAATTGGAAATTAATTTATCCAATGGAACAATATAAGCAAAAATTTCATTATACTAGAGCCCGATAGTGTCGCTAAACTTAGTAATGAGTTGACATTTTTATTTTAAACACCTTTGTCACAGTCTTTACAGAATGCCAGGCATCCCAGGGGTTAGGAAGAAAACCAGCTCCCCACCAGGCTGATTGGGCTTAATTCTAAGACCCTTCCAAATGAACCTTGGTTAAAGAGCGCAGATATGTTTGCATAGTTGTGACAGTTGTGACGATGACGGGGAGTATAAAACTTTTGAATTATCCTAATTCAAAGCAAAGACTGTGTCTATACAGGGAGATTATGTCCGTGTCTCCCAGTCAGAGGGCCTACACCTTGCGAAGACCAGACCCTGGCTCCTCGTGTTGATCCTGGCAAAGACCCTTAAACCTCTGAGCCTCAACTTCTCTCGTCTACAAAAATGAGGCAAATTGCCGCCTTGTAGAATTTTTTAAGTTTTCAATTAAGTGAAATCATCCAGGTACCTATATCTAACATATTGCTATGCATATGACCTACAGACAGTAAGAAAACACTTATAATTATTATTGTTAATGAGTTAATGGATAATTAATATGATTGTGTAGAAAGTAAAACACATAGTTGATGTGAAATGAATAACAGAATTATTTTCATTTGTTATAATTTAGACAAATGTACAGAAGAAAATTCTCATTCAATAATGGTTAGAAATCCAGATTCTTGAACCTGACTCTCTGGGTTCCAATCCCATCCCTACCACTTACCAGCTGTGTGACTTTGGGCAAATTTCTTAACCTCCCTGGACTTCAGTTTCTTACTGGGTTCTTGTGAAGCTTCAGCAAGATGATATGTGTAATGCTGTTAGAATAATGTCTCTTTTGAGTGGGGGCCAGTACTAGGGATTGAACTGAGGGGTGCTCCACCACTGAGCCCCATCCCCAGCCCTATTCTGTATTTTATTTAGAGACAGGGTCTCCCTGAGTTGCTTAGGGCCTCACTTTTGCTGAGGCTGGCTTTGAACTCTGGATCCTCCTACCTCAGCCTCCCGAGCTGCTGGGATCATAGGTGTGCACAAGCGCCCAGCTGGAATAATGTCTTGATGCTGGTGATTGTTGTATTTGTATTAGTTCTTTTTATTGCCAGGTATGCATGAGGACACACACACAGACACACCAGGTGCTGTCTTGTTTGGACCCATGATGAATGAGGTCCACGTAGATTTGTCTTCTGTATAAACTATCCCAAATATGGTAGTTTATTTCAAATAAAAGAATATGCTTCTTGGGTGTGGCTTAAATATTTTTTTCCCACCACTTGGGTTCGATCTGAGGACATCTATTGTATCAATCTACACTCTTGGCTAAAGTCCCAAGACCAGGAGAACTGTCAACGGTGACATTCTCCATACACGAATACTGTCTTTCACTTAAAGGAAATGAATCATTTTTTTCCCCTCCACTCCCATTTGTCAGGGCAGAGAACCACAGGGAGAGGGAAATCATATGTTGACATATTTGGAAAAGAAAATTATAGTTGGCAGGCAGAGTTTCTAATTGCCTGCTTAGGGAAGTCCCATTATTACAAGGGAATGCCTGGTGGCCGTAGGATTTTTCATCTCATTTCATTTTGATTTTGCATCTTGCAGATCCCAGGGTCAAAAAAGCGTGGTCCAGGGGGTAATGTTTTCTCCTGAGAAAAGATAATAGTGAGGCATGCCCACCCAGTGTGTCTTCCATGCATGTCACTGGGAGGGGTACCCAAGGAGAATCTGGGCCAGGGGGCTGCCTTTTACCTGTTCTGGATGAAAAGATTTCTCTTCTCTCACTTACTACTGGATAAGGTTTTCCTCCTGACAGCCCTTGTGTTGGCTGGTGCCTAACAATGGATTTAGATGAGACTCAGAGGAGATATTTGCTGGCAATAGGACTATTAAAGAAGAGAATGTTACAGGGATAAATTGACAAATCTCATTTGCTGCCTGGAGTCGGGGAAGGGAGTAAATGAGCTCCTTGTGGCTCTAAAGGGAGTGGATTTTTTAGGGGAACGAATTCAGAGACTCTCTCCGGTTCTTGGAGGTGCCAAGATCACTGGAACTACAAAACTGGGGTTTAAGTAACCAGTTCTGTTGCAATTTCTGGCCATGTTCTGCAGATCACAAAGGATCAGCAGTAGTCCGGAAAAACACATATATAAATCAGAGTCTTATGTACCTGCAGAAATTCAAATGGGTTTCTCCAAATACCTGTGAAAATTGTTCATCCTTAATTTGAACTTTTTGTGGGGGGAGGGTATGGGGGATTGAACCTAGAAGCACTCAACCACTGAGCCCCATCCCCAGCCCTTTTTTTTTGTATTTTATTGCTTAGTTGCTGAGGCTGGCTTTGAACTAGCAATCCTCCTGCCTCAGCCTCCTGAGTTCCTGGGGTTATGGGCATGCACCACTGTCCCCTGGCCTTAATATGAACTTTTAATTTTTTTCTCCTATGATCCAGTTCTGCTGTTAGAATATCAAGTGTTTATGGCAAAGTGTGACAATTCTTTATAAGAAGCATCAATGCCTTAGCTTTGATTTACCGATCAAGTCCAGGGACTTAGTTGTATTCCTAGGTTGTTTATTTCATCTCTGTACCTGTGAGGGTGTACACTCTTCCAGACACACACACACACACACACACACACAACACTTTTCCATACATACATGTCCCAAAACATATGCGGTATTTTTGTCTTCTGGGAAAGAGTCCTCAAAAATAGACATAGGGGAGTTAGCATTTAATCATATCATTGATGAGATTTAAAATATCATGGCAATATGGCTTTCATATTAAACCATGCATTTCAGAGCTCTAATTACCTTCTCATTATTAAATATTGAGGAAATGATTGTTGTGAACTGTCTCATCTCTGGATTTAATGGCATTTAATAATATTGCATTGGATTTCTGTATTTTTCCTACAAAGAACTGGATACTTCATAAACAATTTCATTTTATGCTCAAACATCCATATGAAATAGAGATAAGGGGTGATTATTATGGAAGTGGATGGAAGATTTAAGGCTACAAGAGGTTAAATAAGAACTCTGAAGTTCTTACTGTAAGCTAATGGCAATAATAATGAGGATAATTGGGTTTTTTTTTTTTTTAGCCTATGAAGCAGTCCATATGCATTATCTAATTTAATCTTTATTAGAAGCCTATTCTGGATTTACGGAATATGTTCCTACTCAATTTAATTCAACTCAGTATTTCCCTTGCTGAGTTTATCCTCCTCTGTCCATCCCTCTAAACACATACTTCAGCTCCTCCTCCCACTCCTAATTCCAAAGGATGGGGTCATCATGCACCTAGTCACTCCAGCTAGACATCTCAGCCATGGGACTTGAACGTGTCTATTTTTAAAAAGTTTTTTTTAATTTTTTTTTTTTTTTTTTTTTTTTTGGTACCAGGGATTGAACCCCGGGGTGCTTAACCACAGACCCATCCCCAGCCCTTTATTGGGTTTTATTTAAAGACAGGGCCTCACTGAGATGCTTAGGGCCTGGCTAAGTTGCTGAGGCTGGTTTTGAACTTGCAATTCTCCTGCTTCAGCCTCCTGAGCTGCTGGGATGACAGGTGGGCACCACTGAGCCCGGCTGAACATGTCTACCTCTTATCCTACCTATAATCCATTAAGCAGCAAGTCATCCCATGTTTATCTCCTAAGTGCTCCATGCATCTGTCTCAGTGCGTGCTCTGCCCTTAGTTCTTGACATGCCTCTTTCTCTATATCAACTTCAAAGACTTCTCTTAATCTCCCTCACCTTAGTCTTGACCTTTCTTCACCCAATGCCAGATTTATCCTTCCATGTAAACCCTACAGGGAAGTCTTAGCTCCTCAAAAAAGCAGTATGGAGATTCCTCAGAAAATTGGGAATGGAACCACACCATTGGACCCAGCTATCCCACTCCTTGGTTTATACCCAAAGGACTTAAAATCAGCACACTACAGTGATACAGCCACATAAATGTTTATAGCAGCGCAATTCACAGTAGCTAGACCTTGGAACCCACCTAGGTTTCCCTCAATAGATGATGAATGGATACAGAACATGTGGTATATGTACTCAATAGAATATTACTCAGCTTTAAAGAAGAGTAAAATTATGGCATTTGCCAGTAAATGGACGGGGTTGGAGAAAATTATGCTAAGCAAAATAAGCCAATCCCACAAAACCAAAGGCTGCATGTTTTCTCTAATAAGCAGATGCTAATTCACAATAAGGTGAGAGGCGTTAGGGAAGAATATCATTACCTTAGATTAGGTAGAGGGAAGTGAAGGGAGGGAAGGGGAGGGGATGTTGGGATAGGAAAGATAGTAGAATGAAACAGACATTATTACTATGTGTATGTGTGTGTGTGTGTGTGTGTGTGTGTGTATGTGTGTGTGTGTGTGACTGCATGACCGATATGATTCTGCAACATGTACACTCAGAAAAATGAGAAATTATATACCATCTACATATAACAAAGTGCATAAATGCATTCTGCTTTCATGTATAACTGATTAAAATTTTTTAAAAAAAGCATTCAGGCTGGGCATGTGGTGCACACCTGTAATCCCAGCAGCTCTGAGACTGAGGCAGGAGGTTCGAAGTTCAAAGCCAGCCTCAGCAACAGTGAGGCCCTAAGCAACTCAATGAGACTCTGTCTCTAAATGAAATACAAAATAGGGCTGGGGAGGTGGCTCAGTGGTTGAGTGCCCCTGAGTTCAATACCTGGTACCAAAAATCAAAAACAAACATAAAAAAACAAAACAACAACAACAAAAAAAAAACCATTCAGGCTGTTATGGTCTGGCTCCATCTGACTGTTGTTCTGTGGACTTCTAGAACATGAACCCCAACAGTCTTCCCACTTGGAGCACTGCTTCTGGTCTCTGGGCCTTTGCATATATTTTCTGCTTGAAAGACTCAGACCATTCCCTCCCCCTGCAATGCTATCTCTTTAAACAGAGCTTTCCTGGACAAATATTGAAGGTCATGTCTTCCCACAGCTGAATTAGCATCTGTCATCTGTGTCCCCCTAATCCTCTGAATGTATTTGTTGTTAGACTCCACAGTTAATTATGATTATCTGTTTATGTTTATTTTGCCACTTCTCTGCCCACCCCAGATGATGGGTTTCTTCAGGGAAGGAGTAGTCTCTTATTCACATGTATAATTAAAGGGTCTGGAGCAGCCAAGGAGGTGTTCAAAGATATTGGAGCACGGAGACATATCCTAATTCATAGATTGAATATCTAATGCACGGATCTCTCCAGTGACTTACTTTTTTAAAATTTTAGGACAAGGTTAGTTCAGGCCCCAGAAATCTAGGGACCATGCCGTTCCTACCAGATCCCAGATGATGATTATCAGTGAACACTGTGTCCCAGGCGCTTTTCTAGCTGCTTTATGAACATTAGTTCATTTAATTATAACTGTGGTCGGAGATAAGCTTTATTATTCTTCCCCAAAAAGGTTACGCAACTTTCCTAATCATCACACAGAAAGCAGCGCGGCACGGCTCTCAACCTGGAGTCTGCTCTTAACCCTTCTGACCACCCAAGCAGTGTAGACCTTCTGCTCATAAGTGCGTGGACCACAGAGTTTGCACACGGTTTTAGGGGCTTCTTGGATTCCTTCATGTCCACAGAGGGATCCCTTCTCCAAGAACCCCAGGTAAAGGACCCCAGAACTGGACCTGCCTTCCTCTCCAGACCCTCAAGGCTTTGACCTTCAAAGAGTCACTTGGTTTATACTCAGCCCCTTCTGCCTTAGACTTTTTAATTCATCTTCTACATCCCGGGATTGTCTCTGTCAGAGGAAACCCACCACACACTCCTGAGACATCAGCAGGCCCTGTCATTCCAGAGACATTCCTCAGTGAACCCAGAGGCACCCTGAGGATGGACCCAGCCTCTGGGTTGGCCTCCCCCACGCATGCGCAGCCTTCTTCCTCCGCATGCGCAGATGCAGAGCTCTCTGAACAGGTCCTGGAAACCGGCTTATGGGGCCTGTGGAGTCTGCGTCTGCACCAGGGTGGCGTGTCTCCTAAAACCTTGTGCTTTCATGTGGAGCCAATCTCACTTCAGCACCTGGGCTCTGGAGACTTGATAAGTTAGTAAGTTCCTAGAGAATACAAGAAATCCCTGGTCCATCCTTGAAACCCAGGGGTGGCTGAACACTGAGCCCCATCCCCAGCCCTTTTTATATTTTATTTAGATTCAGGGTCTCACTGAGTTGCTTAGGGCCTTGCTAAGTGGCTGAGCCTGGCTTGGAACTCACGATCCTTCTGCCTCAGCCTCCTGAGCCGCTGGAATTACTGGCATGTGCCACTGCACCTGGATTATAGCAGTGATTTTAGTCTAAATTGCAAATGGGATCCACCCAGGAACAGCTAAAAGATTCCAGAAGCCCAGGCATCAGTAGGATGCAAGGTCTCCCCAGGCGATCCTAATACACACTCAAGATTTAAGAAACTGGATGACCCAGGAGTTGCTGGACCAACGCACAGGGCTGAACTCATTCCACCACCAAGTCTCACCTGGGCAGGGAGCCCAGGTAGTTGCGGTTGTGAATCAATGAGGGCAGGAGAAGAATGAGGCAGGAAAAAGTGTTTGCTTTTGAGGGAGTCACCTAATGAGTCACTCCCCCAGTAACACACAATGGTGTCCCAAAATAATGGGATTTAAGTGGTGCCAGGTTTTGTTTTCTCTTGGATTTTTTTTATCTGTCGAGCATGATCGGGTCTTGGTCTAGGCTGGGCAGCTGTGTGTTCCCTGAAATGTTGTAGGTGGATCTCTTTAAGCATCAGGGCAAACATGAAGTCTGGTGTTTCCTGTTGTCACAAGGCACACAAGATGCACCATGTCCCCCCTTGGTGGGGCCTCACAGCTGCTCCCTCTCATAATAGACAACCAGTGCTGGCCTGGGTAATTCATGGACACAAGGTGCAACAAAGAAACTGATGCTGAATTTACCTGGCCCCGTGTTTTCTCCTGAAGAGCCAAGAACACCAAGTCACAGACTCAGTAATGAAGAACAATAAGAAAAATGGGTCAGGGTGTCATTTTACAGTCATGACTGCAAAAAGAATTGAATTGGGGGGGGAGGGTACTGGGGATTGAACCCCAGGGATGCTTAACCACTGAGCCTCATTCCCAGCCCCTTTTTTTTCTATTTTGACACAGGATTATACCCATGATTTTTAGCCTAAATTGCACCTGGATTTAGGGTCTTGTTGAGTTGCTTATGGCCTCACTCAATTGCCAAGGCTAGCCTTGAACTTGTGGTCCTCCCACCTCAGCCTCCAGGAGCTGCTGGAATTAGGCATGCATCACCAGGGTCAGAGAGAGAGAATTAAATTTGAAGATAATAGGAACACCTGGATAAAACAGGGTTGTTTTGAAAAATCAACTGAAATATGACATTTTATAGGAAATTTTATGGATTTGACATACTCATCATCTCCCTACCATTTCTTGATTATCTTCATTTACCTTAAGTAAAAAGCCTGCAATGTCATTTCTTTCTGTTTTCAAAATAGTACTTAATGGTGAAAGTAACTTTACTATCTGATCTTCACTTATTTGCACAAAACCAAAAAAAAAAAAAAAATCCCTTGATTTACATTATTCCAATTCAAAAACTGAAACATTTTTTCTTCAACAAATCAATGGATATTTTGCAAAGATTTAGAGAACTTTCAAATTAAATTATGTAACAATCTCTTTTTCCTCATACTTAATATTTGGAGAAGCATGGTTCATTGTTCAGCATATTATCTGCTCTTCCAAGCAAATGGCACAGGGAAGTAAAATTCTATATTTGAACTCTGGTGACAGACAGGATTCTGATCCTACTCACTGTTTCATATTTGTCTAAGAGAATTACAACTGAGAGAACATTGCAATCTCTTGCCTGAGTTGCCTCAAATGCTAACGGAGCCCCTTCTCTGCACCATCAAATCATTTTCTATTACTTGACTAGGCTTAAAATGAAATACAGCTGAGTGGCGCATGCCTATAATCCCAGGGGCCCAGGAGGCTGAGGCAGGAGGATGGCGAGTTCAAATCCAGCCTCAGCAATTAGGGAGGCCCTAAGCAACTTAGTGAGACCCTGCCTCTAAAGAAAATGTTAAAAAAAAAAGCAAGGGATGTGTCCCAGTGATTAAGGGACCCTAGGTTCATTCCCGGTGGGAAAAAAAAAATCAATTATGAATATGATGCTTCCAGGGAAATCAGGTGGGAGGTGCAAAGAAAATTGGATAATAACACTGATTTCTAATGAATACTTGGTGAACTCTGATAGGGGTCAGTCCCATGTGACCAGATGTGCAGGAGGTTATTGGATTTAAGCCTCATAGTAATTCTGAAAAATAATCTCATACCCCCATGTTCCAGGTGAGGAAGGTGGGACATGGAGAGAATAGGTGACTTGTGTTCGGTTGTCAGGGTAGATCCCAGGCTCTACCAGATGTCTGACCCCAAAGTTGGTAAAACTTGACCCCTCTGCCCTAGCTTCAGTTTGCCATTGAAGAAGGACCAGCATCCAGTTGATTCAAGGAACTCGGGAGACCACAAATCGAGTCCTCGTTCTCTATAACCAGTGTCTGGTAGGCTTCTGCAATAGCGCCCCCTTGGGAAGTGTCTGTTCTGGGGGGGCTAGGCCATCCAGCCTTTAAGTCTGAGCTGCCTTTTCCTGTCATCACCGTCCAGTTGACAATGGCAAACCATCCTTCTTGGAATGGTGAGAGGGGCCACGTGAGAGCCACTCCCTTGTTTCCTGTGTGGACATGTCAGCTCTGAGATACCCCAAAGCGAGGGCTTCTGTTATGGAGCTGGGGGCCTGCTGGGGCCTTGGGGGCCAGTCCTTGTGACTTCACCAGAAAGAATCAAGCAGAGCACAGAGAAGCCAGCAAAAGGTCAGTAGGGAGGGTGAGCGGAGAGGGTCAGGGACAGCAGAGGGGCTGCGCGGCCTGCCCGGAAGAGAGGATGGCGTGGTGCTCACAGGGCTGGCGTTTGGAGTCCTTTGCTCTGGCCTTTATTTCCTTGACCCCCCTCAACTGGTTTACGACCCTTTGGATAGCCCCCAGCAGCTTCCTCTGTGACGACGACCTGGATCTTCTGCTTGATGAGGTGGTTGTGACCTGGTGGGTTGCAAGAGATACTGATGGTACTTGTCTGAAAACCACGGTGCCCCCTGAGGGGTCCTAATCAGCTGTAGCTGGGGGTTGGGGTGTACCAAACCCACTTTTCTGATACTTATCTATTTTAGTTAAGGTCCCAGAATTTTTAGTGATAATTTCTATTATAGTTTGGATGTGAGGTGTCCCCCAAGAGCTCATGTGTGAGACAGTGCAGGAAGGTCCAGAGGAGACATGACTGGGCTGTGAGAGCCTTAACCCAACCAGTGAATGGACCCCTGATGGGATTAACTGGGTGGTGGCTGGAGGCAGGTGGGTGTGGCTGGAGGAGGGGGCATTGGGGGCGTGGCTTTGGGGTCTCTCTTTGTCTCTGGAGAGTGGAGTCTCTCTCTGCTTCCTGATCACCATGTGAGCTGCTTCCCTCCACCACACTCTTCCTCCATGAGGTTCAGCCTCACCTCCAGCCCTGAGGGATGGAGCCTGCTGTCCATGGACTGAGACCTCTTTGACCATGAACCCCCCAGATAAACTTTTCCTGCTCTACAGTTGTTCTGGTCAGGTCCTTTAGTCCCAGCAGAAAAAGCTGGCTAAACCAAATCCCTCAAGGGGTCATATTCTCTGCAGTCTGGGGAAGTTAAGCATTCCGGTTCTACCTGTTGAGACAAGTCTCACCACAGTTTCAGTTCTATGGCTCCTGGATGCTTCTTGGGGCATGATAAAGATGCCATCTTTAATTTGGAGGGGGGTGCCGAGAGAGAAGAGTGCCCCCAGACTGTGCCCCAGCACCTCTCTGTCTCAATGAAGCCCTAGAGGCTTCTCAGAGCCCCTTTGACAACCCTCATCTTAATTCCAGTTGCGATTTCATTTTGTTTTATACCAATGAAAATTCCACAATTTTGATAATGAATATCTCCTCCCGGATGAGATAGGGCTAAAAGATACCAGCAGCCACCATGGTCGGAATGATCATTTATTAAGAATTTGAGAATCCTTAGGGTGCAGTGGCACATGCCTGTAATCCCAGCGGCTTGGGAGACTGAGACAGGAGGATTGTGAGTTCAAAGCCAGCCTCAGCAATTTAGGGAGGTCCTAAGCAACTCAGTGAGACCCTGTCTGTAAATAAATACGAAAAGAAAAAAAAAAAGAATTGGGGATGTGGCTCAGTGGTTGAGTGCCCCTGGGTTCAAAACCTGACGCCAAAAATAATAATAATAGTAATAATCTGAGAATCAGAGAGAATTCAGTGCTGTCTTCTCCCATGTATTAAGAATAATCTGGACTCTCCCTAAAACCCAGGCATTAAAAGGAATTGGAACCAAAGGGAAGGCACCTTGTGGATTTCTCACTGTTCCCTAATTTTAGTCATACAAATATGTTTCGGATGCTCCCTACCTAGAGGAAGCAGTACCCCCAAAAATGGAGCAGGAGAGGTTTGTGGATTGTTGTTGTTGTTCAGTAGACGTGGAGGGAGGCTCTCTCCATCCAGGCAGAGATGGATCCGCAGCCAGCCCCGAGCAGATGGCCCCTTCTTCGCCTTTTAGTTTTCTGACTGCGCTCCTGGGAGATTTTTTCAGCAGTCGCGATACCTGGCTCCATCCATCAAAGCAGGGGACGCTCCGCGGCTGCTGCTTGGCACCTGACATTTGGGATCGTGGCTGTGGACGGAGCGAAGCCTGGTGTTTTCACATCAGGAGCTGATGACTGTGGGGAGACGGAGTCAAAGAGATTCCACTCTCCATCTCTGAGTCCTGCTGGTGACAAGTGAGCTTCGGGAGGAAATTTATGGCTGGAGGTCAAAACTCTGCTCCAGAGGTGAAATTGATCGTCCTCTGTGTCCCCTGGTGGAGGGAAACTGGCTTCCTGGCCATATTTCATGCTGACTGAAGTAGTGGCAGTGTCTTTATCTCACAGATGTTCCCTCAGCTCTGAGCCCCGGGCGTCTGGATTCTGGGTGCACTTTGGCATTATTGTGCTGTGTGCCCTTGAGCAAGCCCGCTCCGGTCATCGCGCCACCATCCCCCCCAAGGCTGAACACAAAGCCCTTCTTTAAGAACTCTGCATGCATTAGTGGCTCTTGAGCTTAGCTGCATGCGGTAGGATCACTGAATTCATTTTTTAAAATTGAATATCAAGACCCTGTAATTCTAAAACATAGCCAGGGTTTAGAAACGCTCGCCTCTACACACTCGTGGAGAATCATCTCCCCTCCCTGTGCACGTTCTGTATTTCTTTTATAGTGGTCACCTGACAGGTGTCTCTCTCTGTTACTTCTGTGCACACTTACCTATGGACGGTGAACTGTCATTTTCTTTTCTTTTTGGTACTGGGGATTGGACTCAGGGGCACTTAACCACTGAGCCCCATCCCCAGCCCTTTTTTTTTTTTATATTTTATTTAGAGACAGGGTCTCTCTGAGTTGCTTAGGGCCTTGCTAAGTTGCTGAGGCTGGCTTTGAACTCATGATCCTCCTGCCTCAGCCTCCTGAGCTGCTGGGATGACAGGCATGGACCACCGTGCCCGGCCTAAACTGTAAGTTTCTTGAGGAAAGAGACAGTTGTGTAATGTGTCTTTGTGTCCCCACCATCTTTGTCTCTCAAACAGGGAAACTGGGTTGAAAAATCAGCTTTCGTTTTTGCCAGTCAGGAGCTCTTGGGCAAGACATTTTAGTTCTTCTGCACCTTTATTTTTCTCTTGTCCAAAATGGTTGGGAACAGGACGATCCACACTGCAGGGTGGTTGGTATTAAAGCTTAATGAAATTGTTCCTATGAGGTTTGTAGCACCCAGTAGGCAGTCTATCCAGATGTAGTAAATGTTGGCTGAATATAAAGACCCTCATGCAATGATCACTCACACAATGAATATTTTTTAGCACTTCCTACTATGGATCTAGGTATTTAGGATATTGTAAAGAATATACGCTGATGGCATTTACATTTTTAAAAATCATATTTTCTACCTCATTTAATTTTCACAAACTTCTGTTTCCTTATGCTCAAATCAATTGAGAGCTTCAAGGGTAAGAGAGATTATTAGTGTTTTGTTTTTCTTTCTTTCTTTTTTTTTTTTTTGGTAGCAGGGATTGAACTCAGCCACTGAGCCACATCCACATCCTCAGCCCTATATTGTATTTTATTAGAGACAGGGTCTCGTTCAGTTGCTTGAGTCCTCACTTTTGACAAGGCTGGCTTTGAACTTGCAATCCTCCTGCCTCAGGCTTCTGAGCAGCTGACAGGACAGGCATGCACCACGGCACCCAGCTAAAGTGTTTTCCTTAAGGCCTCAGTATGATGGAGCCTCAGTATTCATTTTAAAAGACAAAACCACCATCGTGTTTCTTTAATCAGCGATTGGGACAAAGGGGCTGTTGTCACAGTGGGAGCATCATTTAGGGGATTAGAGTGTGAGTTCTGGAGTTGGATTGACAGTGACCGGGGTGCTTAACTGTGTGACTTTGGAAAAATAACTTCACCTCTCTATGCTTGAGTTGCTTCATCTGGAAAGGGAAGACAACATTTTCTTCAAAGAATTTTGTGAGAATTAAATACATGTCAAATGCTGCCCAGTTTTTGAGATCGGCTTATTTTATTTAGCTTGATAGTCTCCAGCTCCATCCATTTACCAACAAATGCCATCATTTAATTTTTCTTTGAGGCTGAGTAATATTCCATCATACGTGTATTGACACACATGCCATATTTCTTTATCCATTCATCTGTTGAGGGCACCTAGATTAGATCCATAGCTTAGTTAATAGTGAGTTAAACTGCTGTAAACATTGATGTGGCTGCATCACTGTAGGATGCTGATTTTGAGTTATTTGGGTATAAACAGAGGAGTGGGATAGCTGGGTCAAATGCTGGTTTCATTCCAAGTTTTCTGAGGAATCTCCATACCACTTTCCATAATGGCACCAATTTGGAGTCCCACCAGCAATGCATGAGTGTGCCTCTTCCCCCACATCCTCGCCAACATTTACTGTTGTTTATATTCGTGATAATTGCCATTGTGACTGGGGTGAGATGAAATCTTAGAGTAGTTTGCTATTAAGCAAATATCCTAGCTTATCATCTTTTCAATGTACCCACTGTCTATAACTCTATGTCTAAAACATGCAATATATTTTTGTGTGTGGTAGTGGGAATTGAACCCAGGATGCTCTACCCACTCAGCTGCATCCCCAGCCCTTCTTTTATTTAGTTGTGAGACAGGGTCTCTCTAAGTTGCTCAGACTGGTTTCCAACTTGCGATCTTCCTGCATTAGCCTCCTGAGTCACTGGGATTACAGGTGTGAGCCACCGTGCGCAGCCTGGGAAATGCAGTGGTTTGACATTTGTGCGGAAGAAAGAATAAACCCTCCTGAGCAAACTGGAATTGCCCCCTGGCGCACAGTGGGTCAAGTCCACAATTTTCATGAGAATATGGGACCATGTCATGCAACCGTTTTATTAAGAGACTGGATAATAGAAATACCCTCTGCAGTCTATACTCTGAGCTTGGAGGAGCTGATCAGCATGAGTGTGTGCACACTTCTGCTTTCCTGGGGCAAGAGTAATCTAATTGCTCCCTGCAGAACACGTGGGGTCTTATCTTAGGACAGAAACGTCCAGGCCCAGCACACCCCATCCGTCAGTGTGATAGCTTTAAGAAGGTAGAAAAAGGCCCTGCGTTCAAAGTTCTCTTGCATCATGTCTGTTCAGTGATCACATCCATTTCCTGTAAGGAGACTTTGTTTATGAACTGAGCAGAGTTGTGAGGTTTCGAAGGAATGTAGCCCTTCTCCCTTCACCTTGTGTTTTCCTGTATTTAACTCTTCTAAGATACAAATGGGGAGAAGAAAACAAAGACTAGACATTCCTCTCGCTTATTGTTCCAATTTGGCAGATAAGTGTATCCAAGGGAGAAAAAAAGATTGTTAGCAGATGATGGTGATTAAAGTAGCCGGGGAGGAAGCTTTTAACTCAGACGGGGGTAAATGTTCTCTTGAATGTCAAAGAAGATCCTGATTTGTAAAAATGTCAAAACCCAGAACAACAACTCTGGTGGCTTGCTGGGGGGAGGGAGGCGGCTAGCAGGGAGAGAGGATGGTTTTCAAAGACGAGCCTCAGTTGGATCATTCAACAGATCATAAAAATGATGACCCAGAAATTACCAGGCCCCCCTGTGGGGGCTGGGGTGGTGGAGGATGCTCGAGATCCCCTGCAGGGGAAAAGCAATGGAGCACAGGGTGGGGTGGGAGCAGAGAGAGGGCACCCAGCACCTGGCGATGGTGTCCACAAGAGAAGGAAGAAATGTCACCACAGCGATGCCCCTTGATTGACACCAGGTTGACTGCTGGGCAGGAGAGCTCCCAAGGGCTCTGATCTGGTGAAAAGCAGCTGAAAAGCAGCACCTTCTTTAATTTCTCTTGTCTCCATTTTGCATTCTTCTTATCCTGTATCAAAGAGCTGCCTGTCAGGAGCAAGTGAAGTGCTCATTAACATTGAATGCAAACCCTGCTGACCTAACAATAGCTCCATGAAGCCTTGACTTGTGCATTATTCTTGGTCCAGAACCCAGAAGTGTCTAGTCAAAGCGAAGGCCCGCCAGAATGGGCCAGAATGGGCCAGAATGGGCCAGAATGGGCAGCTGTTGCAATTCAAGTGTATCAAAATGTTTCCCCTTTTATCCATTTGTCCAGCTTTCACCCTCAACCCCACAGGGGTGAACTAACAATTCTAGCCTCATTTTGAGGGAAGATGGTACCAGGGATTAAATCCAGGAGCACTTGAACACTGAGCCACATCCCCAGCCCTTTTTCTGTCTTATTAGAGACAGGGCCTTACTGAGTTGTTTAGGGCCTCGCTAAGTTGCTGAGGCTGGTTTTGAACTTGTGATCCTCCTGCCCCAGCCTCCCGAGTTGCTGGGATTACAGGTGTGCGTCTGTTAGACCAGGACGCGAGAAAAGACCACTGACTCCAATGAAAATCAAATTAAAGCAAGCTTATTATTTCGACCGGCCGGGCTGCCGCTCCCTCCCAAAACGGCGGGAACAAGACAGCACAGCAGCTTTCCTGCAGCCCAACTTTATAGCCCAGAAAGTTACAAAGGGGGGTTACAGGTAACAGAACTCTGACAAGCATCACACTAATGGTAGTTTACCTTTTTTGCTGGCCCCAACGTCAGAATTTATGAGGACCATTAGAGCCTCAGAGAGGGTCGTTGTCTGGCCAGGGAAGGCCAATATTTATGAGGTGTCACTAAAGTTTCAGAGAGGGCTGCTATCTGGTCGGAGAGTCAGGCATGGGTGAGTTCAAGGCACGGGCAGGCATTCCAAGCAGGTTCAGAATCTGCAGTAATTTATGGTAAAGCCGAAATCATCTTTTCATGGTTTTGTGGCGAGATGCCCAATTTTAGGAAAAGATCAGGTTGAGTCTATCACGTCACCCACTTGGCTCTTCCAAACCTCATTGTTTTTCTGCTGGAAAACCAAGTTCTCAGAAGGGGGCAAATCTGATGCTCTTCTAAACGGTTCTCCATCAGACCCCTCAGGTCCTAATATGCTACCTATTTTTATTAATCTTCAGTTTTTTTAGAAAACAATAAGCATCAGACTAAAGCACTTCTACATGGCCGTCCAACTAAAAAAAAAAAAAAAAAATTAACATAAAGTCAGTGTAATACAACCAGGAACGGCAGAGACAGAGCTGAAAAGTAACATGCATATCTCTACTAAGGAAATCACAATTGAATTCTTAAAAACACAGCCCAAAGCAAACACTCCCATTGATTAGTAGGATTGGTTCCATCAGCAGCCAATTTGCAACCCGAACTAGAAAACTGAGATGTAAAATACACCCTAAGCAGAATGAGTCCAAGAGAAAACTTGAAAAACAATCTCCCAGTATACATATTTACTAAAAACATTCTAAAAGATGTAATTTGGTTTACAAACTGTAAACACATAATTAGGTACACTGTTAAAACATTACTGATATGCAAACCAAATGCAGACCTAACCCTTGTCTTAGGAAGGGGTCATCTCTCTCTGTTTGCCATCGGTACAGATTCGAGGAACTCACGTTTTCAAAAAATTAGCAGAAAGTTATGGCCAAAGCTATTATTTCAATGACCAGTTGGTTCTCTGCCCAGTTATTCCCCTCTTTGTGCCCATTTTTTGTAAAGCATGCTCCCTGATGACTGGCATGAGGGGACCGCTCCACAGAGGCCACACAACCTGACCAGGCTGCTCTACATCTCATGGCTTAGCATACTGACCCAGCAGAAGGTACTCCAGCATTGCCACCAAAATTGTGGTCCTGTAACTTGAAGGAGTGTGACTTGCTGTCCTCATCCAGTCCATATACCAGTGGATCTCCAGGGGAAGTCAGTGTTCAGTTCTCCTAGGACATATTTGAAAATGTTGTTGAAGCCAGGTGCAGTGGCACACGCCTGTCATCCCAGCAGCTCCAGAGGCCGAGGCAGGAGGATGGTGAGTTCAAAGCCAGCCTCAGCAAAAGCGAGGCCTGAAGCCGCTCAGTGAGACCCTGTCTCTAAATAAAATGCAAAAAAGGACTGGGGAGGTGGATCAGTGGTTAAGTGCCCTGGGTTCAGTCCCCAGGACCAAAGAGAAGAAAATGTTGTTGAATGGACTGTTGGTGGTGACAGTGACCAAGCAGAGCTCTTTGGCCTTAGGTGGTAGGAGCTTTGGGAGGGAGGCAGACCCTTCAGTGAACAGGACAGCCCTGTCCAAGGAATGCAGTGGTCTAGGCCAAGCTGGATTCTCCCTTGGAGAATCGGCACTCTCGATGATTTATTTATCCTCCATGAACTGCATTTTCCTCATTTGTAAAATGTCCCGCTGAGTTTATAGGATTATCATGAAGATCAAATGAGATAATATATGCGAAAGTGCTTTCTAAGCCCTAAAGCACTGTATACATGTATGGTATTAAAATGATTACTCTAAGTGGCAAAGAGAGGCCAAGCTCTTATTACAAATTCGGAATTGTACAGATCTGTAATCTCCTCCTCCTCCTTTTTTTTTATATGTAGCTTAATCTGGACCATCTGAGCCAGGATGGTTGATTTGTTTCATTAAGGGCTTCTGGTTTCTGATGTTCTTTAGAAACCTCTCAGTCCCTGGATACATTTATATTTGAAAATGTCAGTTACAATGGTCATTTACCAGTATCTGATTTACTATCAAAGCTACTCAAAACTAGAGTTTCCAGTCAGACAAGTAAGTGGTGACCCACGCCTGTCATCCCAGAGGCTCTGGAGGCTGAGGCAGGAGGATCGTGAGTTCAAAGCCAGCCTCAGCAACTTAGGGAGGCCCTAAGCAACTCATCAAGACCTTGTCTCTAGATAAAATATTAAAAAGTATTTTAAAAAAGGGGGGCTGGAGATGTAGTTTAGAAGTTGAGCACCCCTGGGTTCAATCCCCGAATGCCAAAACAATGTACAGTTTCCCAGTGATTCATAGAATCTTAGAAAAATCTAGCCTTGGAGAGGTCCACAGAACAGACACACATAATGGCTAGAAGTATGAATCTAGATGTGAAAGATATTCCTTTGGGGCCAGACCCCACCACTTATTTATTAACGGTAGGGACCTGGGACAAATGAATTCACTTTCTAGCCTTCAGTTATCTATAAAATGTGTGCTGGGAAGGATACAAGGACAGTGGCATTCAGCCTAGTGAATGTTTCCAATAAACGAATGATTTGTTCAGCCCCCAACACCTGCTTGACCAGTGGCCACCCTGACTTGATGTCCACACCTCGCCACCCGTGGGAGAAGTCCGCTTCCTGTTTTTCTGTCTTCTTGGAAAGATGTGATAGGCACTCCATTATCTTCCCAGTTATAGAAGAGAGAGATTCCTCTACACAGCTGGGAGTAGGGGAGCAAAAAATAGCCTCCCTTACTCTGCAGGGTATTGTCTGATCTTGTCTGCAATCAAATTATCTGCTGGGATGCGGTTTGTCACATCCAGTCACCCATCAAAACCATTCACAGGCAGTCAGCTGATGTGAAATTCTTGGCACCAGCCACAGCTTAGGTGTATTTTTAAATATTCCGTCTGGCAGCTCCGAGAGAGGAATTAAAACCACCAGCAGATTTCTTTCCAACAAAGATTTCTTCCCCACCACCTGTCCACCCCTTTCGAGGAAGGAACAGGTTGAGAGATGCTACATGGGAATAGCAGAGTGGTCATGTTACCTAGCAACCACCCCTCAGGAGGGGTACCAGCCATGCCCACTAATGACCGGAGCAAGGAGACCTGGGAGTGTCCCCTGAACTGAGCAGGAGCAGTTGTGTTTCAGCAACTTGGGGGAAAGGTTAAGAATGATGTGAGTTCCCACCTCGGAGCCATGGACACGGTGGGGCCCCCCTCAGGGATGACCGTCAAAGCCGTAAACTAGTAGAGTTCCAGGTTACTTTTCCCAGACCACGTTCTGCCCTTCTTTCTGCGACATCAACCTTTTTTTTTTTTTTTTTAACTTTTGATTTTGAGAAAATGCATTCACATACAGCTGTGAGAAATAATATAGAAACCAGGCACAGTGGCACCTGCCTGTAATCCCGGTGACTAAGGAGGCTGAGACAAGAGGATCGTGATTTCAAAGCCAAAGCCAGCCTCAGCCACTTAGGGAGACCCTGTCTCAAAATAAAAAAATTAAAAAGGGCTGGGGATGGGACTCAGTGGTTAAACACCCTCAGGGTTTAAAATAATAATAATAATAATAATAATAATAATAATAATAATAATAAAAATACAGAGAGATCACAGGCATCCTTTACCCAGTATTACTAATGGTGATACTGCACAGCTATCATTCCCCATCACAGCCCAGAAAATGACATGGATCCAATCACCTATCAACCTAATTCAAGTCGACCCCACTTTACATGTCCCAGGTTACCACCTCTCAGGAAAATGTAAACTTCCTCTCCTAGTGAAACAGACACTTTGCTTAATTTCTAGAAGGAACCTCTTTCTCTTTCTGGATAACTCTGATCTGTTGAATACATGACCAGAGCAAAATCCCCAATGTCCCAGCAATCTCTCCGTACCTCCGTAGGAATCTTCTTCTCTCCTCCTCTTTCCACCTCCATTACCTATCTCAACCTCCTCACTTGGAATTCTTGGAATGGGACAAGGCCCCACTAGGATTAGGCTCAGGGCACAGTGTCCCCATGTTTCAGTTATTTTTACTTATTTAATTATTTATTTGGTACCAGGGATTGAACCCGGGGGTGCTTAACCATCCAGCCACATCCCCAGTTCATAAAATATTTAAAACATTTTTAAATATTTTACTTAGAGACAGGGTCTTGCTGAGTTGCTTAGGAGCTCGCTAAGTTGCCGAGGCTGGCTTTGAACCCATGATCCTCCTGCCTCAGCCTCCTGAGCCCTTGGGATTACAGGCGTGTGCCACCGAGCTCAGCCTCAGCTGTTTTTAAGTGCATGCCCTGTATGTAGTCAGATACTGAAGTCTAAGTTCTTTGGGGCCAAGGAATCTTGTCACCCTGATGCCTTAACTGCAACCTCCCAGCTCAAGCGTATGATCCAGTCTCCCTGAATGAGCCCTGAGGGTAGAAGAGAAGGTTTGACTGGCAGCAGAGTAGGAAGGGTCATTGACCTCTACCTGGGGGCAGTTACTTTGCCTCTCCATAAGGCCAGGCAGAGCTGTTTCCAAAGTTGGAAGCTCTTTTTTGTGGCCAGTTGTAACTATGTGAAATGCTGCTTGGAGAGGGTTTCCTGATAGAAGATGAACTTGCTGGAGTGTCAGTCCCAGCCCCCTTAGTGCCCAGCATGGTGACCGTGGGCCTTATGTTTCCAAAGCACTTTTACTTCGTCTATGAAAGGTTGGAGATGGAGACGGCCATGCGTCTTCATAAGGCATTGGTGAAGCTGGGATGATACAAGGCAGGGAATCTCAGATCTGAACATGCATCAGAAGCACTTGGAAGATTTGCTGGACCTAATTTTTAGATTCATTTTGTCTCAGTGAAGGCTCTCTAATAATTTGCATTTCTTTATTCTGGGAGTTTTGTTGTTGTTGTTGTTGTTGTTGTTTGGGGGAGGGGGGGTTGGTGATGGTACCAGGGATTGAATTCAGGATTGCTTTATCACTGAGTCCTTTTTACTCATTTATTTTTTTAATCTCAGCCTCCTGAGTTCTGGAGATTACAGATGTGCACGACCTGGCACCTGGCTACAATTTGCATTTCTTAATGAACTTGCAGGGGCTGCCCCTGTTAGAGGAAATCATACTTTGGAGACCCCCATCATCACTTTTGTAGTCACATACATGACTTCAGGTATTCACAAAAGGGAAGTTAGTTATCCTCTGAGATAATAAGGATAATAAGGTTCTCTATCCCCCCACCCTCCTGCCACCTCCCAGCCAAAATGCCTGAGTTTTGGGACTTTCTAAAAACTGATTTCCTGGTTAACAGAAAGCCAACCATGTCTAAACACGCACTGTAAAACAAAGGCTGTGAAATTATCCAGCATGTTTAACATGGGTACACAGCCAATTTCTAGTTTTCTAGCCAGATGTGATGGCACAATCCTGCAATCCCAGCAATGTGGGAGGCTGAGGCAGGAGGATCCCAAGTTCGAGGCCAACCTCAGCAATTTCACAAGGCCCTAAGCAACTTAGTGAGATCCTGTCTCAAAATAAAGTATAAAAAGGGCTGAGGATATGGCTCAGTGGTTGAGTGCCACCCCCCAAAAATAGTGATTTTTCTTCCTGAAAGCAAATTTAAGGGTGGGGATTTATGCTAGATTTATGTTCATGAACATATGAACACACACCTCTTGGCTTTTTACAAGACAGCTGTACCCTGACACAGAATATCCTATCAGGCAGGGCTATTATATATGCTGTTTTTTAGCATGTGTATGTGGGAGAGAATGTGGGAGAAGAAAGCTTGAGAAAACAAGTGTTCTTAGAAGAACTGCAAAGAACCTCTCATTAAAGAAGCGATTAAAATATTTCAGTCCCCGGGCTGTTCTCTTTAAATACACCACATTGCATCAGATCTTGATCAAAGAATAAGCTGCAGACTTTATAGAATGATCTTCTTTATTTAAAAAAAAATACGCACTGATATATTTCACTTGTGCTGTGAGCTATGTATAGTGATCATTCTAAATGCTCCTTTCTTTATCACTATGGATTTATTTTTTGCAAGAGGAGGAACCCTCAGCATAAACCTGAGGGATTACTTTTAATAATTTTTGGTTCTCTGGACCTCCTGACATTGCATGCAACCCTTGCTTCTTTTATATTAGCTCTCTCCAGGCTCATTACATGCTCTGACTTCCACCGTGGGTGAGAACATTGCAACCTATGATAAAACGGACTTATCACTGTAGCCTGAAACCGCAATTCCAGATTCACCATGCTATTGAATCCACATTGCTGCAAATGGTATAATCGACTCCATTTTTAGCAGATAACTGTTGAATATTCATGCATCAGAAAAACATCAGTAGCTTTATTTTTCTGTGAGATATGTGGCTTGGCTTTGAAATGTATCTGCAAAGATGCATCAGGGGATTTGGTTTTGTTTTCTTGGTTTCTTTTGAGGTTGTACCAACAGGTACCAAAACACAAACCGCAAAGTGTTTCAGAATCAGGAGCTATGGGGCTGGGGATGTGGCTCAAGTGGTAGCGCGCTCGCCTGGCAAGCGTGCGGCCTGGGTTTGATTCTCAGCACCACGTACAAACAGAATCAGGAGCTATGAATGACAGTGGCAATCCCAGCCTTGTATTTCAGTTTCAATTTGGTTCTTTGTTCAAATCCTCCAAATCTGAGATTATTTCAGACCATTTCCCACCTTGCTGGTGTATTATGTAATATCTGCAAAGAAGAAAAGTCAGATTGAAATTCAGGTCAGAAACATGGTCAGTGTTACCACAGGCTGCCAGGAGACTTGTCAACCCACATGCCCTGGAGGCCCAGTGAGAGGGCAGTTGACAGGATCCTGATTCCCAATCAAGTTGTTCCTAGGAAAGGAAACCAGTAGGAATTAAAATGGTAATTGCTTTTCTTTATTCAAAAAAATCACGGATGAGAGACCATGAAACAGATTGAGGCTTACCTCCCTCAGTGCACAAATACATATATAGTCTGCTTTTCTGATTGGAATGTAACTGTCATTCCAAGGGATAGGCCATGGGAGATCCTGGTAGGGAGGAAGGAGAGAAGAGATAACCTTAAAGTGCATTCAAATCTGCAAACTACAGCTGTGGATTTTAATTCTAAAGATACACATTGACTTGTCCCCTCTTTGAAGTTGGCTGTTCTGTCAGCTACAGGTTCCCGACCCCAACCACTTTCCTTACATCTTTTTAAATGAAATTTTAAAAATCCATTTTTAAAAATCCGATTGCATTGAATCACCCAGGGGGGAAATATTAATGAAGGTAACTGTTTGTATTATCTTCCATGAGGAGAAACTTTGGAAGTGTGATTAATTTGGAATACTATAAGGGTCTGATTGTATCATTGGAAATGCAACATTGTTTTATCTAAAAATACCTCCCCCCCCCCCAGCAAGTTGGTGGTTTTGTACTTACAAGAGCCTGTTTATCCATTTATCAATTCAGCTGAGGACTGAGTGTAGGTTTTAATGTTGGCAGTCTGCATATGTCTGTTGGTTTAAGTTGAACCAGATAGGTGAGCACAGCCCCCAAATGCACATACTGTGTTCTCATTATCTGTCACACAATTGTCTGCACCTATTAATTTTTGGAAAAGGGAATAGATGTCCCTGGAGAAAGCAAGAGAAAAATGACACAATAAATGGTTATTTCTCCCTGTGGCAACAGAACTTCAGCACTTATGACTTTCTGACCATCATCAGTCAAGGTCCTGGGTTCATTATGTCTACTTTGTCCTGGGGTTTCTCATTTGCAAATTCAGTTTTGTCCTCCATTTCCGTGCCTGGGGTGGCGGGGAGTCTGGTCAGTTAAGATCCTGCTTCTTAAGGTTTCCATATCTAAGGTGCACACTAATGGATCAGCATCACTATTGAACCAAGAGAAATCCGTCTTTCTTTCCACCCATGCATCCATGTGTCCGTTCATTGATTCATTCATCCAAGTGACTGCTGGGTCACCTGCTTGGTGCTCAAGATCCCAACGGTGAATAACGAGCATTTATTCCCTTCCCTCATGGGGCTTACAATCTAACATGAAAGGCAAATGTTGAATAAGTAATTACAAGTTGGAAGAAAGGTGCCAAAGAGATTGGCTGGGGGTGACGTGGGGCACAGAATACCAAGAGTGACCCCCACTGGCCTGGCCCTGGGCTTTGTGTGTGTAGAGAACCTGTGACTATCCCACTGCCTTCATTGTGTGGTTTTATGTAAAGGAGAACTGATCCCGGTGCCCCTGATCTAGTTATGTGAGCCCTGCCAAAGCAGAACTCTTTCTCCAGCTGTTGAGCACCGGGAAAGTCAGAGGGATTTCAGGTGTAAGAAGATTTGGCACACCATACTAACTTGAGGTTGAAGGAAGTCACAGGATGAAGGATGTTGGTGGCCCTGAGAAGCTGAAAGCAGGCTCTGGCTGACAGAGTTCTCATTCCTGAAGCCACCAAGTATCAAACCTTGCTAACAATTGAATGAGCTTGGAAGTGAAATCTTCCCCACAGCTTCCAGATCCGAGTCCAGCCCAAATAACACCAGGGTTCAGCCTGTGGGACTGTTATGGGTTGAACTGTATCCATCAAAAAATATGCATTTTTTGCAGGGCAGGGTGGTGTGTGCCTGACATCTCAGCAGCTCAGGAGGCTGAGGCGGGAGGATTGTGAGTTCAAAGCCAGCCTCAGCAAAAGCAAGGCCCTAAGCAACTCAGTGAGACCGTGTCTCTAAATAAAGCACAAACTAGGACTGAGGATGGGGCTCAGTGGTCAAGTGCCCCTGAGTTCAATCCCAGATACTCCCTCCAAAATAAATAAAAACAAACAAATAAATAAATAAATGGCAGGTATATTGAAGTGCTAAGCTCCAGTCCCTGTGAATGTGCCATTGTGAAGAGACAAGGTTTTTGCAGATTTGATGATGTTAAGATGAGTTCATTCTGAGGGGACTTGATGCAGTATGACTCTAGTCTTAATAAGAACAGACACAGTGAAGAGGGTCATGTGAAGACACACAGACACAGAGGGAAGACAGTCACATGAAGATGTAGGCTGAGTACAGAACGATACTGTTATAGGAAGACGCTTCAGAACACACTCTAAGTCCAAATTCAAATCAATGAGAGCTTTATTTACCTGGACAGGGACTGTCACCCACCCGTAGAGACTGAAGCTCTGTGGGAGAACAGCAACTTCCTGGCCTATATCCTGGGAACTTAAAGATGAAAACCGCAACTCACAGGCTTTCCTTAGCATCATGCAAGCAAGCCAATCACAGAAATTAAGACAATAGTAAGTGGGAACTTCGAGCCCTAAGCAGGACTGGAATTTTCCACTTAGCAAGCAAGCAACTACAGAAGCTAGAGAAAAGGAAATCTGCTTGCAACTCAGTTAACCACATTTTCAGGTTCAAGCAGGTGCTAGACAACTGTATCCTGGGTTTGAGCAGGGGTCGACGGGGGCGAGAATTTATTTCCGAATCATGGAGACCCACAAGTGCACTCCATCCCATGACCACCACTTCATCCTGAGTAGGCTACAATTTGTGGGCTAAAAAGTACAGAAAAATAATTTTTATAAGAGAACAGCTTCCATTTCCATTTCTCAGAAACAGCTCTTGTAACAGTTTTTTTAATAAAGGCAGCAAAATGGAGTCTTAGGCCTATCTGTGACAGTTCTTGCTTTATAATTGTCTTATCTCACTTATCATATCTATAATGTACATTTTTTTACTAATCTATAACCTATAACTTACAGGCTTCCTGATTTCATTGATTAGTTTATACCACAACACTACAAGCCAAATGTTCATGCATGTGCTTATGCGCGCGCGCGCGCGTGTGTGTGTGTGTGTGTGTGTGTGCGTGCACCCCGCACACATGCACATGCACCTACATAGTCCCCAAGACCATCCTCAGTTTGATAATCCTCTTAAGGGACTCCGAGACACAACAAAAGCTATCATATATTCATAGCTACAGTTTATCATAGTAAGGCGACAGATTAAAATCAGCCAAGAAAAAAAGGCACCTAGGGCACAGTCCCAGAGACACCCTACACAAGCTTCACTTGTCCCCACCTAGTGAAGTCACATAAACAGCGTTGGCTCCTCTCAGCAACAGTGGATGACCACATGTGCAGAGTGCTGCCAGGCAGGGAAGCCCACTCAGACCTTGGTGTCCTGGGTTTTGCTGGGGAGTGGGTCACGTGGGGATGGAGTTGCATGACGAACCTGATCCTGCTCAATCTCTGGCTCAAGGCCTCCATGGTTAATGACCCAAGGCCCCAGGAACAAAGATACTCATCTGTGGTAGAGCAAAATGGGAACTTCATCAGTGTAAGAGGTGGCAGGCTGTGGCTTTGCACGCTCACACACAGCAGCTCTGCTGACTGACACTTAACCACAGAGGCCTGCAGTGTCTGACAGGCACCTGTAAGAGATAACTGCAGTGGCAGAAGCAGGAAACACAGCAACGGGACAGAACAGTCCCCCTTTAGGCTTAGGGCAGTGGAAGTCCCTAAGCTGTGAGCTGAGAGCCCCGAGGCTGTTGACAAGCTAGTACCTATATAAGGAATGTAAAATGCACCTTCCAATAGAATTGCACCAACTCTCTTGCCTTGAAGTGCCCCTAACTCACTTATGTATAAATGTAAAAGTCCTGCTGCACTCGGGACTCAGACTTTGGGAATTATCCCTCTGGGCTGTGGCACCGCTAATAAAGTGTTGCTTCCAGATCTCGGTGTCCTGACTCTCATTTCTTGCTACAATCCAGCAAGACAGTCCCCCACCCAAAGCCTGCAGGGAGTGGCTACACCATTCTTTGGAATGGGCAGAATCTGAACATCACAGATCCACTGAATAAACCCATCACTGTGACACACACAGCCGACCTGTCACCATGTCAACCCTAACCCTAAACCTCGCTTTCCCAGCAGGCTGAGAGCACCATCACCAATACTGGAGTCGTAGCAAAAAGTGGAGTTTATTTTGCAGTGCTCCTCCTGGCTTTCCCTTGATGCTGTGGTTTACGAAATACAGATTCGCATTGTAAATATGTAGACGTGTTGATCACACTTCTCCTTGCAGTCTTCCTTTACTCAGGGATAGTGCACATCCATTCAGATGAACAGGACTCAGGACTTATATGCACACGTCACATACTACTTTCAAAATATAGACCATTTCCATATCTTACAAAGTTTTCTCCTCCTCCTCTTCCTTCTCTCCTTTCTCTCTCTCTTTCTTTTTTCTTTTCTTTCTTTCTTTCTTTTTTTTTTTTTTTTTTTTTGTGTGTGTGTGTGTGCTGGGGATTGAACTTAGGGCTTTGTGCATGCTAAGCAAGTACTCTACACCAAGGTACATTTCCAACCCACAGTTGTTCTTTTACATTTGCTTGTTCTAAAACTTCATGCAAATAGAACCAAGTAATGTATGGTCTTTCACATCTGTTTCTTTCATTTTGTTACCTTTTTTTCCTTTTTGTTGGGGGGGGCGGTACCAGGGATTGAACTCGGGGACACTCCACCATTGAGTCACATATCCAGCTCTTTTTGTATTTTATTTAGAGACAGGGACTCACTGAATTGCTTAGGGCCTCAGTAAGTAGCTGAGGCTGGTCTTGAATATGTGATCCTCCTGCCTCAGCCTCCCAAGCCACTGGGATTACAGGCATGCGCACACATGCCCAACTATCCATTCTTCTTTTTCATGGACATTTGAATTGCTTCCAGTTTTTAGCTGTGAAGGATAAAATTGCTATACATGTTCCCATTTAAATTTTTCTGTGGACATATATTTTTATTTCTCTTAGTTAAATATAGCTAGGAGGGAAGGTGCTATTTGGTAAGGAAGGTTTAGGAAAATCTACCATACCATTATGCAAAGTGTTCGTACCATTTGTACATCTACTGGCATCATCTGAGAGTCCTAGCTGTTCTGAACCCTCCCCGGTGTGGGTGGTCCATCTTTGTCATCTCAGCTGCTCTTACAGGTGTGTAGTCAAATTCCATAGGAGTTTCGTTTGCATTTTTCTGATGACTAATAACACGGAGCGCTTCTTCATGGACTTACAAAGCATCCATACATTTCCCATTGTGAAGCATCTCTTTATGTCTTTTGCAATGTTTCCACGTTGGCTTATTGGACTTATTGGATTGAGTTGTGGGGATGCTATTTCGCCTGAGATTTTGATACTGTAGGTCTAGAGTGGGTCCCTCTGTGACTCTGAGGCACAGGCAAGTTTCAGGGTGATTGTGTTCATTGGCGTCTCATCATTTTGCTAAGACTTCCTCTCCGTTGGCAGCCATAACTTGAGATTTTCCCCTCCAGAGGTCCACACCGTGATGATTTCATATTGTCATTTTAACTCTAGAAAAATGGTTTCTAGAGGGTGATTTCCTTCTTACTCTGAACGTGCCACTGAATTTAGCATCAAACTTCAGTTAGAAAATCCCTAAGGCTGAACACAGTCACTTAAACCAGTACAGACAAGGAATTACATAGCTATTAAGGCGCTTTCCAGTGGATTAGCAGCGCACATCCCATTTCTCTTCCCTCAAAGGGAAATGTGGGATGTAGAGTTGAACTTGGAAGCCCACATACGATTTGCATTTTGGGCTTGAAAACTACTTGAACCTTGTGTTCCTGTTTACCGTGTACCAGTTGATGTAGCAGGAAACCTTCCTCATCCAAAATATTGGCTTCTTCTCTGTAATTCCTAAAACCTCTGTACTGATCTGCTTAGGGACCTCTGTTTATCCCCAAAAGAAGAGATTTCACAAGTCATTCCATCCAATTATTTAATAAAAATCCAAATGGTTTTTCTTCTTTAAAGTTAACTCCCAGTGTAGAAGTTGTCTGAACTTATGGTTCATGGCTCGGGGGGGGGGGGGGGGGGGGGTTAAAGGGCTAAAGCATCAGAGTATTTGTGAGAGCAGAGCCAGCCTCAGAAAAAGCGAGGCCCTAAGCAACTCAGTGAGACCCTGTCTCTAAATAAAATACAAAACAGGACTGGGGATGGGACTCAGTGGTCCAGTGCCCCTGGCACCCCCCACGTCACCTTCAAAAAGAAAAAAAAGAATCAGAGTATTCGAGGAATCAGAAAGTTTGTACCAGCTTATGCATTTAAAAAATTTCCAGTGGATCATTTCTTTTTTTTTCCCCCAGAAAGCCTGATACTTTAGGCAAGATGGCATGGTAGGCTGTGTCCCCTATGAAAATGCCGGTTGGTTTGATTCTCTTGAAGGATCCTGCAGTCCTGCAGAAAGCCTTCTCTGTCACCCAGGGAAGCATGCTGCAGTGGATTGGTGATGCCCACGACCCTCGGCCAGAATATACCTTTTTCAATACAGTGTACTTGACCTTTCAAAATATGAGGTTCTGAAGCGAGCCAGGCAGCAAACTCAAACAAGCGGCACTGTGTCTATCAAATATTCGGTCATCCCAATGTTTGGAAAGTCTCATCAGGTAAGTCTCTGCTTCTCCAAGCATATGAGAGCAATGATTTAAAACCTAGGGAGGAAGGTCTCTACATCCTTAGGGACTCCAGGTGACCTTCTGCTGTAGTTTGGATCTTAAGTGTCCCCTGAACTCCATGTGCTAAAGACTTGCTCTCCAAGGTGGCATTATCAGGAGGTGGTGGAACACCCTGGAGGCGGGGCCTGGTGGGAGATCTTTAGGTCATTGGGGGTGTGCCACTGGGAAGGATAGTGGGACCCTATCCCCTTCCTCTTTCTTTCATTTCTCAGACATTAGATGAAAAGTTCTGTCCTCCCCTGCGCTCTCATGCCACCACAGGCCTGAAACGGTGGGGTCAACTGGACATGTACTGAAATCTCTGAAATTATGAGTCAAAATAAGCCTTTTTTTTCCTTTTAGTTATCTCAGGTATGTGTTGTAGTGATGGAAAGCTGACCTCTCTCTTTTCCAGGGTCCTCACTTGCCTTTGCTTTTACTTCCTGTCCTGAGACCATTTCATGGTATTCCCACTCGGTTGAAATTGAGAAAGCCCAAGAGACGTTCCAACTAGCTCCTTCCCTTCATCTACAACTTTGGCTAGAATACTTCATAGGCAAAGAGGAAGGAAAGCTTGGACTTTGTTTCAGCTTCTGGTCACTAGATGATCTTTGTTACCGTGGACTGAGGAGATAGGGAGGTTTAGCACAAGGTGCTGAAATATGAGAGAGCTCTGTGTTAGCTCTGTTTTATTTACTCTGGGAGAAACTGCATTCTTCAGACTCTGCTGTGGAAAATGTGATGCTCTCTAAATGCACAACTTCTTCCCATTCTGAACGGAGCCAGATTTCTGCAAAGATGGTGGAGAATCCTTACCCAGCAGGGCCAGGAATACTGCATTTATCCATATCTGACTTTTATTTTTTCTTTGAAAGTTACCATCAAGGGGAAATTTCTTCCTTTTTCTCATCCTGGAGTAATGCATTTATTCTAAATGAAGGTCCTAAGCTGCAAATGGATTTTTTTTCCCTTTTGAAATCATCTACCATAATTTCCATATAGTGCTTTGAAATGAAGGTCATTTTAACACAAGTTGCATTAGTGGCAGGCAGAGACTAATAAATACCCATCGTTGTAAACAGATTTATTTGAGGATGGATGTGGGCGGCGAATGAGAAGCTCAGAATGTGGCTTGTTTCTAGGGGACCACATCCACAGCCTGCAAGTGGCTGATCTTTGTACAGAGGCACTGGCCCAGGCCTAGTGCAGATGGGGAAGAGTCTTGTCCATCACATATGGGCCATGGTACGCATGACACATTTTTCAACCTTTTGGCCATACCTATATTTCTTATAACAGAGGCAAAATGTTCATAGCAGAAGAGGGTCAGAGTGTCTCTCATGCCATTGTTCATTTAAAATTTTATAAAAATATATCCATTCCCTATAGTCACTTCCCATCAGAGTTGAGTGAGTAGAGAACAATTGATCTGTTCTTCAACCAAAGAACAGAAAGTAAAATGATCAATCAATAATAAATATTTTAACTATTCAAGTGCCCCACGTAAGCACAAAAAGAGGCTGGCTCTCTCTCTCGCTCTCTCTCTCTCTCTCTCTCTGTCTCTCTCTGTCTCTCTCATGCCTTTACTCACTTGCACAAGAGAAAGGCCGGGACCCAGGAAGTCAGGGCAGAAGAAGGAGTTGGCAGGAGGGAGACAGAGGGAAAGTCACAGACATTCACAGAGAATAAAGTGCCTTTTACTTAAAAGCCATAGCAGTTATTTTATCTTATTTTAGAATGAAATTCAAAAGGGCAGAAGCCAGAGGCAGCATTGTGATGTGCCGCCAACAGGAACAAGAGCCAGGAGTGTGTGACACCAAGCTTCTGATGTCCTCCAGTTGTTTTTATGTAAATGGCATCAAAGAATAATGGACATGCAGAAAATCATACAAATCATGCACCCAGATTAGGGGACGGGATGTGACCTGTGCCCAGGAGACCTCTCCTGCTGTCTCCCCACACATGGCTCCACCAACGGTCCTTGTTCTGTGTAGTATCCCCTTGAGGATAACACAATTTTTCACTCATTCTATTTTTGGGGGGTGGGGATGGGAGTGGGGGGTACTGGGGATTGAACTCAGGGGCACTCAACCACTGAGCCACATCCCCAGTCCTATTTTATATTTTATTTAGAGACAGGGTCTCACTGAGTTGCTTAGGGCCTCACTTTTGCTGAGGCTGGCTTTGAACTCAGGATCCTCCTGCCTCAGCCTCCCAAGCCCCTGAGATTACAGGCATGCGCCACCGTGCCTGGCACTTTTTCACCCATTCTATGGGGGTGGACATTTTGGTTGTTTCTGGTGTCAAATGATTAGTATTGTGTTTCCAGGATTTGTGTATACATATGGGTGAACACTTATCTGTAAATATGGCCTCCATTGATCACAGAAACCCTGTCATACAAAGGTCAAAGAGACAAGTTCCATTTGTTTATGAGCAAAACCAAATAAAACACAACTATGTGCATGTTAAAGAGGGGGATGGAACAATTTCTAAATGGTTGACTAGCTCTGCAAATATTTTAACTATTCAAGCGCCCCATATAAGCACAGAAAGAAAAGACTAACTGGAACCCTTCAGAGGCAAGTTTAGGAAACAATAAGGTTGAAGCAAAGAGAAGGCAGAAGTAAAGCAAAATCTGTTTTGTGAAGTTTATGTCTCTGCAGAGCCCTTAAAATTGAGTTAATTTTAAAAATGTTCAAGTGTGTTCAGTGATTCATGCCATTGACTAATTGCTTTGATCTTTAAAGTCATGAAACAGTTGGAAGAGACAGAGAGTGGGAACTCCCTGTGCTCAACCATTGAGTTTCTTGGAGGTGATTCCTGGTGAGGCCACACTCATCTGAAACATGTTCTTCCAGTAACAAGTTCACGTTGCAATCTTCCATACAGGGCTTGCCAGTCTTGAGGGAATCTCATGTTTGACAACCATGATGATTTGGGTCCTCTCACGGCGGAACTTCGTCCTGGAATTCAATTGAACATTTTGGAAAGTTACAGGCCCATGCTGAGATGTGTCCTATGTGAAATACACACATATTCAAAACAATCATTTTTGAAAAGCAAACAGCATGGGTAGCTTTTGACAAAAATTGATTATATTTTGAAATGAGGATATTGTGAAGTTATTGGGGGTTAAGTGTATTTATTAAAATTAATCTCATCTGGGCTGGGGCTGTGGCTCAGTGGCAGAGCGCTTGCCTCCTACATGTGAGGCACTGGGTTCGATCCTTAGCACCACATAAAAATTAATAAACAAAATAAAGATATTCTGTCCATGCATAACTAAAAAATTTTTTAAATCAATCTTATTTGTTTCATTTTTACTTTTTGAAGGCAGCTACAAAAAGTTTATGTATGTGGCTCATATTGTGTTGCCATTGTGTGTTTAGACTCTTGCTTTACCTGGCCGAAGTTTAAGAAACAATAAGGTTAACAGAAAAGGGGAATAATTTTTTTCAGATGATATAAGTACTTGCTTTATGCATCTACCCTTGACTTCACAGCAAATGTGGGCTTACTGCAGTTGCAACTATATTATTATTAGGTACTAGGGACTGAACTTAGGGGTGCTTAACCACTGAGCCACATCCCTAGCCCTTTTTTATATTTTATTTAGAAACAGGGTTTCCCTGAGTTACTTAGGGCTGCCGTAAAGTTGCTGAGGCTGGCTTTGAACTTGTGATCCTCCTGCCTCAGCCTCCAGAGCCACTGGGATTGCAGGAGTGAGCCACCACGCTCAGCAGTTGCTGCTATATTTTACTTTTTCTTTGGTCATAGTTTTTTCATAAAGTTAATACATATTTATTAAGTGCCAACAGTTTGCAGAGATGAAAATGTCATATGGCCAGGGCCTCTAATTAAAGTGAAAAACCCTATGTATTTCATTCATTCATTCATTCGATAAAAAGTTATTGAGCTTCTATGTGCTGGCAACAAGGCAAAGTTCAAGGGGTTGGTGGTACACAAAGTACTCCTGTGCTTGTTGTTTTCTCCAGAAACAAGGCCATTTAGTTTCTACATTGCCTTCAGAACCACACCCCTGGTCTGAGGCTTGGGATGCTCTCAGAGGGAGTGATAGAGAATTCTCTCCTTCTCTCTTAACTAACTGGAAGAAATTCAATATCTGATTCCTAAAAGAGCTTGCATATGTTGTTTCCGATGATGGAGGGGACACACTTCGAAACACTCAGCTGTCCCTATAATTTGCATAAAGCCTAAGGAACCATCTAGACAGTGTGTGTGGCCTGTAACGGCATGCACCTAAAATGAGGTCACACACACCCGAAGTGACACAACCCTGGACGTGGGATTGTACCTCAACACTGATTCAGAATGTAAAAGATGTCTTTTTCATGAATTAATTCTCTCTCTCTCTCTCTCTCTCTCTCTCTCTCTCTCTCTCTCTCTCTTTTGTACCAGGGATTGAACCCAGGGTCACTTAACCACTGAGCCCCACCCCCAACACCTTTTTATTTTATATTTTGAGACAGGGTCTCACTGAGTTGCTTAGGGCCTCACTAAGTTGCTGAGGCTGGCTTTGAACTCGTGACCCTCTTGCCTCAGCCTCCCAAGCCGTTGGGATGACAAGGTGTGCACCACCCACTGGGCCATGAACTGGTTTTCTGGCAGGAAAGAATTGTTTCCAGACAGTGACAGGTTTGGGCTTCACATTCCCCTCTGGCACTCAGCAGCTAATTAACCTTGGGCACATCAGCCAGATGCTAAGCATCATCACCTCCCAGTTCTTCGGCTTACATAGGAGAAAGAAAGAGCTGTTGGAAAGTGCTATCTGTATGATGGTACCAGTGAAGTGTTTTTCATTTTGCACACATGCAGAAAAGCATATTAAAAAAAAAAAAAAGTGGAAAAACCACCTATATTCCTACCACCAAAACCAAATATGTTCCCATTTTTGCATCTTTCCTTTCAATGGCTTATGGACTTCTTTTTAGAGCTGAGGTCAAACTGTATTTAAATAATAACATATTTTGTCTTTTTCACTTGGCATTAATGTTTTAAGTATTTTGCGTCGGGATGAAAAATCTCGAGATGAAGTTTAACGCAAACCCCCAAAGGTCCTTTTTGTTTTATTATTTTATTTATTGGTACCAAGGATTGAACCAGAGGGGCTTAACCACTGAACCACATCCCAAGCCCTTTTTATTTTTTAGGGTCTTGCTAAATTCCTGAGGGCTTTGTTAAGTTACTAAGGCTGGCTTTGAACTTGTGATCCTCCTGCCTCAGCCTCTGGAACCTCGACAGGTGTGTGCCACCATGACCAGCTTGATTTGTTTTTTTTTAAGAGTATAAATTAATTTGTTTAAGCCATGGTGCTTAGAGAGAGCAAATGTCCTCATTTTAGGGAGAAATCTACTTTCTAGCCAAAGTCAACTGAGCATTTAGTAAAGACTGGTCTTTGGCTGTGGATGAACAAGTTGTGAATTGCCCATTACATACTGATGCAGTTGTTCAGTTGTCTGGGCCAACAGTAGGTTGTATGCCCCTCAGAGAAGGAAAGTGGGGTGGGGCTGTAGGGGGTGGGGCACTGGAGAAAGTTTGGGAGCAAGTGGGTCAGTCTTTGAGACTGAGTTTTGAAGGGTAGACTAGGATTGAGATAAACCCTCATGATGCAGGGCTTTTGGTAGTCACTTGGCATATCCCTGAGTCTACACATATTGGCTTTTGCAATTGTTTTAAAACAGACATAAATCCATAGCAAATGCATGCTTTTTAAATTAATTATTATTATTATTTTTTTTTTTTTTGGTACTTGGCATGGGACCCCAGGGTCACTGAACCATTGAGCCACATCCCCAGCCCTTTTTAATATTTTATTTAGAGACAGGGTCTTACTGAGTTGCTGAGGCTGGCTTTTAACTTATGATCCTCCTGCCTCAGCCTCCCAAGCCACTGGGATTTCAGGTGTGCACCATCGTATCCAGCCGCATGCACTGTCTTTAGGCTTGGGGTGCGGATAGTGTGTGCTTCTGAAAGGTGGAAATGCCTAGCAGTTAACTCTAGTGGTGGGATCAGGGTGTAGCTCTGAAGTGGCAGACTGTTTTTTGGGTTTTTTTTTTTCTTTTAAACAAGATTGCCTGGAGGGAGGAGTGGGTGGGATATATGGAAAGAAGAGGAGAGAACAATTGGGTAAAAACGTTAGGCCACTCGCTCTCTGATTTCAATATTAATTAATATCGTGGAGAGTTTGAGTTGATTCGTCTAAATGTGCTTTACATCCAACACTGTCTGCAACCTGCATCTCTGACTCTTGGCTTGGATGAAGGCATCCACCTGTTTTGAAAGCTTCACACCTGCAGACTTGCATTGTACTTTCCAAAAAGAGGTTGCATGCCTTCTTAAACTTTTTACTTATATTACCTGGGTCTCAAGTGAAGAAGGCAGATCTACACACAGATGCTGGTTACAGGCTTCCCTGTTCTGGTTTGTATCTCTACACACACACACACACACACACACACACACACACACACCAATTGCTTTGGATCTGGTATCAGGCTCATCTGAATCGGAAGGGGAGAAGGAAGCTCAGCCTAACCTCACCCCTCTCTGCTGCTGGTGCTAGACACCAAATGCACCACAGACCCCTGAATCCTCCCCTCACAGTAACTCCAACATCTCCAGGGCAGTCCTCAGAACAGGAAGCTCACAGGGACCCAATCCTCACCAGTTAAGCTGCAGCATCAGAAGACACTCACACAACTCTTGCTGCCACTTGTCATGTAACGTCACACATTAATTCTGCTCCAGAACTTCATTTCAACTGAATAGCGGAAATCATCCTTTGATCTGATCTATCACTACTGGAAACAAGCGGCTGGAAAAGAACAGACCATTGATAAGAATCAAGCAGAGGAATAGTGAAATTCATCAGATACTTCTCATCAGAGTTTTTCTCAAAGGTTTTACTATCTGGTGGACAGGCATTTGAAAAGCTGCTTCTTAGTAGCTGAATGTCATGGGTGATGTTGATATTAATAGTAATACTAAGATGAGCCCTGCTGCTAATGCTTTATGTGCTCACTATAACCTCGTGTTTATATTGGGTACTTATATGAATAAAATCACTCAATTATTTAATGGTAGATAATATTGTTATTCTTACTTTTAGAGGGAAAACTGAGACCTAGAGAGGTCAAGAAAGCCTCCCGTGATCATCCAGGTAGAAAAGGTATGAATCTAGATGTATATGGCACCCCCAAACCATGTTCTGACTGCTTCTCTCCTTTGCCTGTTAAGAGCTGGAAGGGACCTCAGAGGAGGTCATTTTACAGTTTAGAAAACAGAGGCCTGTTAAGGTAGTGCCTGACCAGCATCTCGCAGCTCCTTAGCAGCAGGGAGAGGAACCCACTCAAGTCTCTGGTTACCGTTATATTCGGAAAGTCTGCAGCCCAATGCAGACCACTTGACAATACTCCTGGTGTTCAAAGATGAGTTGTGGGTGATATGGCTATATTGGGGCAAAATTATAAAGCCATGTTTCATGCCAAGGTACAACGGCATTTGTTCAAAATAAGAAGGCTGATAGGCTATTAAAGAAACATCCAGGGGTTTCTACTCTGATGATTGCACAGGTGTCATGGTTTGGATGTGAGGTATCCCCAAAAGCTCACGTGTGAGACAGTACAAGAAGGTCCAGAGGAGACATGACTGGGTTGTGAGAGCCTTAACCCAACCAGTGAATGGACCCCTGATGGGATTAACTGGGTGGTGGCTGGAGGCAGGTGGGTGTGGCTGGAGGAGGGACCTTGGGGGCGTGGCTTTGGGGTCTATTTGTCTCTGGAGAGTGGAGTCTCTCTCTGCTTCCTGATCACCATGTGAGCTGCTTCCCTCCACCACACTCTTCCTCCATGATGTCCTGCCTCCCCTGGAGCCCTGAGGGATGGAGCCTGCTGTCTGTGGACTGAGACTTCTGACACCCTGAGCCCCCAAATACACTTTTCCTCCTCTCCAATTGTTCTGGTCATATTTTTTAGTCACAGCTGACAAAAAGCTGACTCAAACAGCAGGTATTATGCACCACCTACTACATCGCTGTGCCAGGGGGTGGACATGGAACGGCAGTCAGAGGGACCTCATCCCTCCTCTCATGGGCCTGGCGTCCTCGTAGGGGTAGACAGATGACACTTCTGCAAATGATCATAAGGAGAAGATCAGACTGTGACAGGTGCTTGGCACAGTGCAAGGCCTAGATGTTGTGATGGCTAGTTCCTGGGGGACTTGAGATTGGACAGTCAGGGGCAGTATTGTGGAAGCTGAAATCTCAGCCACAACATGAGACAGTCACAGGAGGCAGAAAAAAAAAAAAAAAAAGGTTAGTGCATTGAAAAACCCCTGGGGCAGGGCAGGCTCTGAGATTGACAGGTTTGGAGAAACAAAAGATCTCTGCCACCGCACAGGCGAGGACAGTAACAGCAGAAATGATCAGGAGTTTGATCTGGGAGGTATCTTTGAGCCAGAAGATGTTTGGTCTCTCTTCTAAGCGCCCTGGGAGGTCAGGGGACATTTTCTGCAGGTGAAGTGACGTGATTTGATTTCCTTTTTCACAAGATCACTGGCAGCTGGGACACATGGCAAGAAGCATCAGTGAGAAAACAGCAATTGCTCAGCAAGAGAGGGTGGCGAGGCCTCGCCTGACAGCAGCATGGATGGAGAGGGGTAGAGGGTTCATTTGGTGACATATGCAAGGAAATTTGACAGTGGATTAACTGAGGGGGAAATAGAAACTGATTTCAGAATAAGGCCAACATATTTTGGTTTGTGCAATTGAGTCCACAACGGTATTGTTTATTGAGAGGAGGGAGGAAGATGTTTAGGATGGAAAAGCCCAGAATTTTGTTTGGGCTGTGTTTGGTTTAAGATGCACGTTGGACTCCGGAGGCTGAGGCAGGAGGATGGTGAGTTCTAAGCCAGCCTCAGCAATTGAGCAAGGCCCTAAACAACTAGTGAGACCCTGTCTTTAAAATAAAAAAATAAAATAAAAATAAAACAAGACTGGGGATGTGGCTCAGTGGTTGAGAGCCCCTGGGTTCAATCCCTGGTACAAAAAAAAAAAAAAAAAAAATGCATGTGGACTCCGCCACCATTAAGATGGAGGCGTCCATCAACCATTGGGTCTCTAAGTGTACAGCTTAGTGGACTGCAGCCTAGAGACATGGCTTGGGTGTCATTTGCAGAGGAGTGGCACTTAGAGCTGCTGGATTGGATGAGAACACCTAAGGAGAGAAAGGAGGTTGATAAAAGGAGACCCAGGGCAGGACCTGGATCTCCCCAACATTTCACATCAGAGGAAGAAGGTGGCGGGAAGTGGTGCATGCTGGGAAGGAAGGCCAGGGCAGTGGAGGACAACCCAGAGAGTACAGGACCTTGGAAGAGAACAGCAGTTGATCGGATAAGACATCACTGGGAGCGACTAAGTGAAGTGAAGCACTGAAATCGACTGGACCTGAAACAGGACTTTGGACCCCATTAGAGACTTGGGGTTGGTGATTAAGCCACAGGAACACCTGGGACTCCTTCCTTCCTCTGGCCTTCAACTCTCCCTCGCTCTCCGCCTCTCCAGTGGCCCCTTGTTTGGGGAGTTTGGTGCTCCAAGACTTGCACCTTGGTTTTCTCATGAGACTATCTATCTTTTATCTCATTTATGATTCTGGGGATATTTAGAAACACTCAATACAGAGTTAAAGCGAGGATACCACAGACCACACACGATATAAACCTGATATTACCTAAAAATCGATGGGAAAGAACATTTTCTTGACAAAATCTAATTTGCAAAAGTTGGCCCAGGAAAATGAGCCTTGATAGAAACAGCGGCTAGTGAGAAAAGTCACCGTGGCCAAAAAAACATTAAATAAAATAAAAATTAAAACCTTTCAAATTAGTGTGTGCATAAACTCTAATGGATGGCACACATATTTATTAAAGCTTTTTGAAAGAAATGAGCTCACCCCCATGAAAGCATTTTTGATACAATAAAAACGAAAATGGGAAATACTGGGTGATTCAATTGTGGGCTGGGTAGAAATTTGATTAAGGAATTAAATTGGCTTAATGACATTTACCCAAGAAACAGTTGCCTTGATGAAGATTGCCCAGTGTTGATTAAGTCTGATTAATATTTACAATCAAAACATTTGTGGCATCCAGATGGCAGGGTCAAATCCTGGGGTCAAAAAATTGTTTTCCCGCCAGGCACCGAGGTGCATGCCTGTAATCCCAGCAGCTCAGGAGGCTGAGGCAGGAGGATCGCAAGTTCAAAGCCAGCCTCAGCAACTTAGCGAGACCCAAAGCAACTCAGGGAGGCCCTGAACAACTCAGGGAGGCCCTGTCTCTAAAAATATATATAAAAGCAGATGCGGATGTGGCTCAGTGGTTGAGTGCCCGGTACAAAAAAAAAAAAAAAAAATGTATTTCCTGATAGACCCATTTTATCATTTATGCGATTCTACATCATGAACAGAAAGTATAAAGGGCAAAGCTTTTAGGGCTTTTCAGAGGTGAAGGCCCACTGAAGTCATCCCTGATTTTGAAGGCTTTGATTGGAAAAAGCGATCACTCTGGACTTAAGCCGTTTCCGTCTCAATTAAGCGTGTAGTGCTGGAGGCAAAATAATTATTCCAGCATCGCATCCAGACCGAGTTGAGGATGCCTTGCTTGAGCAATTACAATTTTTGAATTAGTGTCATCCGAATTAGTGCCTTTTCGACTGGAAACAGTTCTCTCTAAAATACTTGTTAGTTCTTATGCTTGTTTTCTCTTCTTTTCTTTTTTATTTTTAATTTTATTTGGTTGCAAGTGAGGTTAATATTAGTTAAATTCAATTCCACTTTGATCACTTCATTCGGTAACAAGCTCTGGCACTTGGTAGCTGTGTGCCCTTAAACAGGTTACTTAATCTCTCTAATCTTCTTTCCTCAAGCCCTATAAATGGGACCAGGGACACATACACCCCCACACAGGGTTATTTTGAGGATTTAGTGAGAGAAAGACTTTCCATGCCCTGGTTTTAGGTAGAGGCTCAGTGAATTCTAGACTTTACTATTGCCGCTGTCACTAGAGTATTGCATATTTTCTTTGCACCCAATATAGTTACTCGGGCTGTTTTGTTTGAATGATTTGTCTCCCAGTTAGTTAGAGATTTCATAAAACAAGGGATATCTTATCTGCCTGTATCATTCATAGCAGAAAACAGCTAGGCCACCCAGACTGGGTCATGGAGGGGAGGAGCTTCATGGGGCTACCCGTGTCAGGGAGCCCTTAGCTTTAAAAGGCAGGGGGAGCCCCCAACACAGTGGTGCACACCTGTGATCTCAGCAGCTTGGGAGTCCGAGGCAGCAGGATTGCAAGTTCAAAACCAACCTCAGCAAAAGTGAGGCCCTAAGCAACTCAGTGAGACTCTGTCTCTAAATAAAATACAAAACAGGGCTGGGGATGGGGCTCAAGGGTTTAGTGCCCCTGAGTTCAATTTCTGGTACCAAAAAAAGGGGGAGGTACAGGGGACAAAGCTTCTCGTGGAAGATTGCAGCCATGGAAGAATGGAAGAGTGCCCTAGGACCAGGACTGGGGGGATTAGGTAGAAAAATACCAGACCCGCCTCTAATCTCCTGCCGGATGCTTCTTATTGGCTGAACTCGGCAGAAGGGCAGCAGGTAAGACTAGACAGTCTTCACACCTGTCATCCCAGCAACTTTGGAGGCTGAGGGAGGAGGATCACAAATTCAAGCCCAGCCTCGAAGCTTAGTGAGACGCTGTCTCAAAATTTAAAAAAAAAGAAGGGCTGGGGGGATGTGGCTTGTTGATAACCTCCAGTATCTAAAAAATAAATAAATAAATAAATAAATAAATAAATAAATAAAATAACCTGTAGACGCCCACATTCCTGATCACAGAGCGGGGTCAGGAAGGGAGGAGAAGAACGGAACTGGGCAAGTCAAATGCTGAGGACACTCTGGGGCCTCCTTAATAAATACAGCTGCTTCCCATGGAATTGGTGCTCATCAATGTCTGCAGACAGAAAGAAGCGGAAAACAGGCTGAGGCCATTCATCAGGTACAGAGGTTTATCTTCAGACATAGACTGAGAGAGTTTCCACTTGATAGCATAGTGGTTTAAAGATAAGATTTGGTAATAGACCAGTTTCAGTTCCAGACATGTCTCTTCCTCTTCCTGTGTGATGAATGGCAGTTAAGCCGGGTGTGGTGGTGCCCGCCTGTCATCCCAGTGGCTCAGGAGGCTGAGGCAGGAGGACCGCGAGTTCAAAGCCAGCCTCAGCAACTTAGTGAGGCCCTAAGCCACTCAGAGACCCTGTCTCTAAATAAAATGCAAAATTGGGGTGGGGATGGGGCTCAGTGGTTAAGCACCCCTGGGTTCAATCCCTGGTACCAAAAAAGAAGAAGAAAAAAATGAGTCTGTCTATTGTCTCCTCAGAAAGGGAGAGACATAGAGTTAATATAGACATAGAGTTACTACCTGTGTCATGGGAATAAAGGAGATGATGTAGGAGTACAGCTAGCGCAGTAAGAAATGCTTAAAAGATGTGGGCAAATTCTCCATACGAGTGGTTCTCGGCATGGGGTGGCTTTGGCCCCCCTCCTTCTGCACCTCCTCTGGGAGAACCTTCTGGAATATCAGGGGACAAGTGTGAAGTGCAGCTGGCATCTAGTGGGCAGAAGCCAGGGGTCCAACTAAACATCCACTGTGCCCAGGACAGGCCCTCAACACAAAAATTACCTGGCCCAAATGTCAACAGTACTGAGATGGAGAAATCCTGAGCCGAGTCATCTCTGTACTGTTATCCTCAGGCCTTTGTTTCTTTTTGGGGGGAGTGGGGACACAGGGCGGGGTACCGGGGATTGAACTCAGGGGCACTTGACTCTGAGCCCCATCCCCAGCCCGATTTTGTATTTTATTTAGAGACAGGGTCTCGCTGAGTTGCTTAGGGCCTCACTTTTGCTGAGGCTGGCTTTGAACTTGCAATCCTCCTGCCTCAGCCTCCCGAGCCACTGGGATTAGGGTGTGCACCACTGCACCCAGCCCTGTCCTTCTTGATGCTGGCTCTGAATTTCCATGATGACCAGACCTTTGTTTCCTCTCAGGTAGTGTGAGATTGACGTCGTCTCTCTTCCCTAGTAAGATGAGAACACCTGACATCTTCAGTCCTTCACACTCTCTAACTTTGTCCTTTCAACCCTTTTTAAAATAAATAAGCATAATATAGAAATCACGGTGATGATAGGTTCTAATCTGGGCTGCGGTTTCCCAATATGAAAGCACTTTGTGTCAAGTGGACGATATAAATCTGCAAGGTAGCCTCAATAGAGGGCTATTTCTAGGGGCATTTCAAATCTCCAAGGAGCCATGTTTTGGAGCAGGCTGTTATTTCTGCATCTGAAATCTCCAGCCAGGCTCTTTCTATGGAAAACAAAAGCCACAAACAAATTCATTATGCTAATGAGTCTGAACTAGGTTCCAGGAATTAAGTGGGACTTTAAATAAGTTCCAACTAGTTTAAAAGTGTCTTTTCCTCTCCATCCCTCTTCCCTGTCCCCCAGCTCAGTCCCAAGGTACCCAGAGTTCTTGCTCCTGACAACAGGGTCCTCTCCTGTGAAGAATGTACAAGTCACAGAGCAGGACGCTCTCCCACCTCCAAACAACCTCAAAACAATGTTTTAACTGAAGCAAAGGGAGATGGGGGAATCCCTGCAGGACTGCATGCAACCAAATAAGTCACTAGAAAGAGAGGGGGAAAATGAGGATTCAGGAAAATCTAGACCGACTTGATGCTCTAAAGCAGAAGTGGACTGGGACTTGGAGGAAAGATCACCAATTTTGAGGTCAGAGCTCAGCTGGGCCTCCTCTGTGACCCTGAGCAAATTGGCTTCACTTGTCTGAGCCTGTTATCTATAAAATGGGGATAATGACACCTGCGTCCCAGATACAGGGTCAAGCCTGTTTCACACGGGATCTCACTGGACCACACTACAACCCTGGAAGTGGACGGTATTATCTACATTTATGCATAGACGTACTTGAGACTCCAGAGAAATTAAATGACTTCACTGGGGTCACACACAGAAGGCAGGACAGACAGTACTTGAGTGTGAGTCTACATGATTTCAAAACCTGCACCCTTATCCTAGCATTTTGAATCTTGCTGCTTCAAAAATATTTTTAATCCAATGAACTTCTATACTCCCCCTCTGTACCCTCCCTTATGATACATTAGCATCCGCCTAGCAGAGAGAACATTTGGCCTTTGGTTTTTTTGGGGACTGGCTTATTTCACTTAGGATGATATTCTCCATATCCATCCATTTACCAGCAAATGCCATAATTTCATTCTTCTTTATGGCTAAGTAATATTCTACTGTATATACAGACCACATTATCCATTCATCTGTTCAAAGACACCTAGGCTGGTTCCATAGCTTGGCTACTGTGAATTGAGCTGCTATAAACATTGATATACCCTTCTGTTATGTATATCTAAAAACAACAAATTCAAAAATGTAAAGGATACACACACACACATTTCATAGAGGAAACAAGTTGCTTTTCACAAGTAGAAATTTAGAATGAGTCTGTGAAGGCACTATCCTTTATCTTATAAGATATCAAGGAAGGTAGATTCATATGTGAACATGTTGCGTATATTAGTCAGCTGTCCATTACTGTAATAAATAACCTGAAATGATCAATTTATAAAGAGAAAAGGTTTATGATCTTGCCTCACAGTTTTAGAGATTCGGGTCTACAATGCTTTGGGCCCATTCCTTGGGGCCCATCTCAGCACAAGACAGCCAAGGCAGAGCAAAACAACTGACCTCATGATGACTGGGAAGAAAATTGAAAGACGAGACCAGAGTCCCTGCATCCCTTTCCACCACCTCCCAATTGCACTAAGCTGTGGACCTTTGCCATGTGTGCCTGTTGGGGACTTTCCAGAGGAACCCTAGCCGTGGGAGGGTATCCGACAGCCCAGATCTGCATTGAGGATTCTGCCTCCAGAGCTGCTGTCCTTCTCCTTCTGGGTGTGTGGCCTACCCTGGACATACTGGCCCTTTTGTTTGGCTCTTTAACTTTCTATTTAAGGAAACCAGAGTCCTGGGAGTGCCTGAGGGTCAGCAGCCATCTACTCTCTGCAGAGGGCTGTTTTTCTCGTGGAGCTCCTGGGCAGCAGGCCCCCATGCCCACATGGGCTGCCCACAGCAAGACCTTGCAACCAGATGCTGGGAAACGGCCACCCACAGGAGCCTGGAGAAGCATTTTTCAGGGTGACACCAGAAGCTGGTGGTGCAGTCAATGCCAAAATATTTGCTGATGTCTAAGACTCAGAGCAGAGGGTTCTCCATTGAAGTCTAAAGTTCTGATGCTTTAGGAGCCCGTAGGTCATTCATTCATTCGCTCAAGGAGTTCCCCGTGTCTGAGATCCTTGTTCATGATCTGGTCTAAGTACTGAGAAGGAAGCCTATTTATTAGGACCCAAAATGAGGCAAAGGGAGCTGTGTCGATAGAATTAATTAAAAAGAGAGAGAGAGAGAGGAAAAGAAATGTCTTATATAGCTGGGGGACTTTGGGAAAGTTGTCAATGAGAAATACTTGAGCTGAACTTTAAAAGAGAAGTAGAAATTCCAAGTCCTCCTCCATCTGGAAAGTTGAATGCATGTATTATGCACTCACAGGCTGTCTGTCTCCTGTGTCTTTCAAACCCATCACATTCACAGTCACAAGTCACACTAGAGCACAGTAAGGCTCGACGTTTTGTTGAATGAATGAATGAAAGTTAGACATTGAGTTTTGTTTGTATTCTTCATGATCGTGTGTGTGTGTGTGTGTGTGTGTGTGTGTGTGTGTGTGTGTGAGACATTTTACAGTCTCAGAAGATCATTTTGTTAGAGGGCACTTTCGGAACCTTTCCCCCTTTGGTGGTGATACACTACCTATCTTCTATGCCAGGCAGGAGGCGAAGGGGACTGAAATTTGATTGGCTTGTGCACTCATCATTCATTCAAGATGTTTGGAGTATCTACTCCATGAACAGAGCTGGAGGTGAAACTGTCACATGGAAGCCAAAGACACATTCCCCAACCATGAAGGACCCAAAGGGGACCAGTGCAGTGGTGCACGCCTGTCAGATCCCAGAGACTAAGGAGGCTGAGGCAGGAAGGCACAAGTTCAAGGCCAGCCTCAGCAACTTAGTGAGGCCCTAAGCAGCTTAGCAACCCTTTCTTAAAATTAAAAATAAAAAGGGCTGGGGATGCAGCTCAGTGGGTTCAATCCCCAGAATCAAACAGAACAAAACATAAAACAGCCACAGGACATTGTGTCTGAGCCTGCTGTACAAGACAGAATAAAAGTAACAGGCAAAACTATCAACAGTAACAAAACAAAAACCAATAGAGAGGTACCCTACAATCCCATGAATATTCCCTGAGCAAAACCCAAACAGTAACTTAAACTGATCCTTCTGGGGGGCAAACTTTTGTGCTGAGTAACACCGATAAACTCCGCGAATTGATTAATTTCCCCAAACTGTCTGTCCCTCCACCTTATTTTCTTCTCTCCCTCCCTCTCTCTCTCCCTCCCTCCCTCCCTCTCTCTCTCTCCTCCCTCCCTCCCTCTCCCTCCCCTCTCCCTCCCTCCCTCTCCCTCCCTCTCTCTCCCCCTCCCTCCCTCTCTCTCTCCCCCTCCCTCTCTCTCCCTCCCTCTCTCTCTCCCCCTCCTTCCCTCCCTCTCTCTCCCCTCCCTCCCTCCCTCTCCCTCCCTCTCTCTCCCCCTCCCTCCCTCTCCCTCCCTCTCTCTCCCCCTCCCTCCCTCTCTCTCTCCCCCTCTCTCTCCTCCTCCCTCCCTCTCTCTCTCCCCCTCCCTCTCTCTCCCTCCCTCTCTCTCTCCCCCTCCTTCCCTCCCTCTCTCTCCCCTCCCTCCCTCCCTCTCCCTCCCTCTCTCTCCCCCTCCCTCCCTCTCCCTCCCTCTCTCTCCCCTCCCTCCCTCTCTCTCTCCCCCTCTCTCTCCTCCTCCCTCCCTCTCTCTCTCTCCCACCCTCTCTCTCCTCCTCCCTCCCTCTCTCTCTCCCCCACCCTCTCTCTCCCCCTCCCTCCCTCTCTCTCTCCCCCTCCCTCTCTCTCTCCCCTCCCTCTCTCTCCCCCCTCCCTCCCTCTCTCTCCCCCCTCCCTCCCTCTCTCTCTCCCCCTCCCTCCCTCTCTCTCCCCCTCCCTCCCTCTCTCTCTCCCCCTCCCTCTCTCTCTCCCCCTCCCTCTCTCTCTCCCCCTCCTTCCCTTCCTCCCTCCCTCCCTCTCCCCCCCCCCAGTACAAAGGGGAAATTATGCAGTTGGTAAAACTGCAAAAGTAAGCATACTTACAGTTTTAAGAAAAATGAGTTATGCTTAGAACTGTCCTATTTATTTAATTAGTAGGTGATTACTAAATATTAATAGGGTCTAGTGTTTTCACAGCAATGATTAATTTATCCAAAGAGTTTCTGTCAAACATTTTTTTATTCCAACATTCCCTACATTTATTTAAAATTTTTTCCCCTCTCTGTAGTACTAAAGCCCACAAGTTTATTAAAGAGTCTTGCTCATCCTCAAATGTGCTGATCCTGAATGCTTATAAAATATTTAGGCAGGTCATTTAAGTTGAACCAGAGATGGTTTCCAATCAGAGTGAAATCATCCCTCCATTTAAGCAAATGTTGCCAGTATAAAAAAGAATTGCAATTATGCCCTAGACTCTGCTGTATGCCTTCACTACAAAAAAAAAAAAAAAAAAAAAAATGTCCTTTTAGTGTATCATTTTTCTTCTTATGTAACTTCCTTATGGACCTCCTCGTCCTTCTTTTTTTTTTTTTTTCCTAACTTGGCCAAGTGCAAACTGCTACCCTGAAAAGCTTTAAGGTTGTTTTTTGGAACCAGGGATTGAACACAGGGGCACTGAGCCCCATCCCCAGCCCTTTTTTGTATTTTATTTAGAGACAGGGTCTCACTGAGTTGCTTAGGGCCTCGCTAAATTGTTGAGGCTGGCTTTGAACTCATGATCCTCCTGCCTCAGCCTCCCAAGATGCTGGGATTACAGGCGTGTGCCACTGAGCCTGGCAAGGTTGCATCTTAAAAATATGAACAGCTTTGTACCTGCCCTGAAGATTTCCTTCTCCTGGATACAACCCTCAATGGCTCCCACTGGTCACAGGATGGAGTTTCAGACTTTCAGCCTGTGACTTGAGGCTAGGCATCGCCAGGGCCATGCCACCCTTTCCTCACACTGGACCATCTGATCATCAGAAGCACAAAAACCATAATAGCAATCTCAATGCTGACTTACCAAGTGCCAAAGACTGGGCCTCTGGAGTCAGGCTCCATGTATTCAGAGGCTATCTGATCTGTCAAACGGAGGGATGGTGGGAATAACAGTGCCTTTCCCGGGTCCATCGGATAATAGGCAAAAATAAATAAAATAGCACTTTCCATGTACTAACGTAGGCACAAGCTTCCCTAGATCATTTATTTTATATTATATTTGTGATAATAGCAACAATCTTCTGGTTAGTTCTATTGTTCTCTATTGTTTATTCTCCATTAAACATCCCAGGGAATTTTAGCAGCTGTTCATAACACACCAGGGTTGTTCATGGTCAATGGAAGAGCTGGGAATTAAACTCAGACTGATTGCAGAACCAAAACTTCTAGCTTACTCTCTCTCTCTCTCTCTCTCTCCATCTCTCTCTCTTTGGTCCCAAGGATTGAACTCAGGGGCACTCGACCACTGAGCCCCATCCCCAGTCCTATTTTGTATTTTATTTAGACACAGAGTCTCACTGAGTTGCTTAGGGCCTCGCTAGTTGCTGAGGCTGGCTTTGAACTCTTGATCCTCCTGCCTCAGCCTCCCAAACTGCTGGGATGACAGGGATGCACCATCATGCCCAGCTCGAACTGTCTGAATCAACACTTTTTCCTACTTCTTTCCTTTAAAGGAGAGCTATCTGGGTTGGAGGCTTGCCCATTCATTCACAGTTTAATTTGTCTGAGTTGGACTGTGTGTTTCCTTTGCTTACTTGCTGTTCACGGGGGTTAAGAGAAGAAGGCTGTCTTGAGATGGAAACCGGAGGGCTTTTGGATCAGGCCTGGACCTCAGATCCACCGCACAGCCAGAGAGTTCCACAGGTCCAGACCGCAAATTGGATGCTAATTGGAGTTCTTGCTTTCCAAGGGCTTTTTCACAGCCCCCCTACGATTTTTTTCACGATGATTTTGAGAGAAAAAAAATCATCAAACACACACCCACATATGCACACCCCGTGCTCAGGATGGGCTTCAGGTTTTTAAATTTTTTTCTCTGAAAATCAGAGATCCTTCAACTTAACTATTGAAATTCTCTACAGACCAGATTACCTCCTAGAAAATGATCTCATTTCCAATTGGTGTGGGCACGTCAAGTTTACGTGGGGAAAGGACCCGTGTTGTTTGAGGTGGTCAATTTCTAGCAATGGTTGATGTCAAGAGGCCCATGTTCTGGGTTAACTGTGATGCTCAAAAATGAGAAAGGCCGCCTCGTGGATTGGTCAGCTGCACAAGTGCGCTCCAATGCTGAACTTGGTCCTTGACCCTCTTCTACATTTTTCTTTTTTTTTTAATTCAATCTCTGGAAAAATTTGGTCAGCAGTATCACTGAAATGGATTCTGTAAACTCTGGTCTGTGTGGAAACCTTTCCCAGAAGACTTTGTTATATAGAATGCCGAAAGGAACCTGCTTCAAGTAAAGAGTGATTCTCCACCCTGTGAGATTGAGCGTTAGGGTCAGGCACGGTGGGTGGCACATGCCTGTAATCCCAGTGGCTTGGGAGGCTGAATCAGGAGCATCTCAAGTTCAAAGCCAGCCTCAGCAACTTAGTGAGGCCCTAAGTAACTCAGCGAGACCCTGTCTCTAAATAAAATACAAAATAGGACTGGGGATGGGGCTCAGTGGTTGAGTGCCCCTGAGTTCAATCCACCCCGGAAAAAAATGAAATTATATGTTAGGTTTCACAGGCATTATAACTGCTCTGTGTCACCTGGCATTCAGGTGACACAGCCTCAGAAGTTCTCACAACACTGGACACTGAGCACAGATGTGGCGAATTTATAAAGAATGCTCTGAAACCCTTCTTAGGTTGATAACCTTTGGGCAGGTTTTTTTTTGTTTGTTTGTTTGTTTGTTTTATTTACTCTAAAAATTCTTTTTTTCTTTCTTTTGTCTTCTTTTTTTTTTTTTTTAATACAAACATGTTTTATTTTGTTTGCTACGGTTACCTTTCTCGCTTATTTTTAAGGAGCTGCCAAGGACCTGACACTCTGCCAAATACTTTCAATAACTCAGCTCCCTGAACATCTCACAGTGCTGCAGCTTGATGTTATTCCAATTTTACAGACGAAGAGACTGAGGTTCAGGGAATTTGAAAAAAATCGCTAGTCAGCAACAGGGTTAGGCTTCCAATCCTAGTTGTGTGGCTCTAGGATTCACACTTTAACCTCGCAGCTATCCTGCCTCCCCAAAAAACTCCTGTTTTCAAGAACTATTTGTAAAATAAATGGATGATCAGGTGGGTTCCAATGGAGGAGAATAGGCCAAAGTCCTGTGGCAGACAATGTGGCGTTTAAAAATTAAACAGGCACACTCATTGGGTAGTACATGAGTTGATGACCTTATGATATTTTGTTTCATAAAGAATGAACCCATGTCCCAAGGGTCCTGCCTTCCCACAAGCCTTCCCACTGGTAAGGGTGACATTTCCCTAAGAATGATGATTGCTGAGACTCGGCATCTTTGCTCGGTAGCCTGTGTAGTTGGACTTCCCTCCGCTTCATTTTAAGAGCCTACATCCGTAAAACAACAGCAAAAGTTGTTATTTCTTGGATCATGATTGTCAACCAGACATGGGGTAGGCATTCAGTTTGCATGAACTCATTTACAAATCGCTTCTGCTTAAAGGAAGTAGAAGGAGCCTCAAGAGAGTGCAATTAGCTTGCTGGAGATGATGCATTTTTAACCAGCGTGTTACAGGCCCGGTTGATCCCAAGCTCATTCTCTCAGCCACTCGCTCCACCGGCTGATATCCATTCAGGCCCCCTGCTCTTTTTCCTTTTCCTGGTCCTGGAACCCTAGACAGACATTAGCACCTGCTTCCTGAGTGAAAGGTAGTTGGTACTGGATGGACAGATCAGCAAAACGGAAAGCTGAGCGGTTTTCTCTAGAGTGATGCTTCTGTACGTTAGTTTTCACACGAATCTCCCAGGGGAGTTGTTAAAAATGCAGATTCTAGTTCAGTCGTTTCCGATGGGGAATGATATTCCGCATTTATAACAATTTTGCATTCCTGATAATTCCCGGATAGTGCTTATGCTGCTGTTGCATGGACCGCCCTTTGTACCCTGAGCTGCCCAGGGTGGCAGCCAGAAGCTCCAGGTGACTGTCTGGACTTAAATGAAGTAATGGCACCGACATTCAGTTCTTCCCACACATGAATCCCATTTTGAGGGGTCTAGAGCCACCTGTGGTTTTTGCCCACCTTATTGAACAATGCAGATCTGGAGCCCTCCGGTTGGATGGCACTGCTGTAGAAGATTCAATTAGTCGGGAACCAGCTTTCTATTACCAAAGACTAAAACCTGCTCATGTCCCTGCTCTGGAAAATGGTCTTGCCTGTCTCCATCTCTTACATCGTCCTCTCTGCACACAAGACACTCTCATCTTTACCAAGGAATTGAAATCTGGCACAAAGAATACTGATGAATATGTTTGTAGTTTTTCTGGGGGTCTAATACACGCTTGAGGGGGAAAAAATTGTTTTTTTTTTCCCCAACATTTTTTATCAATGCATTATTATTGTACCTAATGGTGGGATTTGTTGCTACCTGTGGATACGTGCACACAATGGAACGTAATTTGGCGAATATGGTGCCCTAGTAATTCCCCTTTCCCTCCCCACCTCTCTCCCCCAGGCCTCTTAAAATAGCACACAGTAGAATTGTCACGACCCTGACAAATGCAACAGAGCTTTATTGAAAATATTCTATTCAGACCCAGGAAAATCTGGATGTTCATCTGCAAAGCCAGAACTCTCCCTCCTTTTTCATTAAGATGTGACTTTTCTCTGCACATAGTTTTGTCAAAGACAACTTCCACGGATGCCCTGGGCCCCGGAGGCCAAGTTCACTGACAACAGAGTGAGGGAAATCATTTTTGATGATTGACCATATTCTTAAAAAATAAAAATAAAAGAATCACTTTATTTAGCCATTTTACAGATGGGTAAAAGAAGGCTCTGTGTGGAGCCATCATATGCAGGGAGTTCCTGGTAGTTAGTCCTGGTCCTGGGGAGACAGTAGTGTTTCTTGAACTGATAGGAATCGAGATATGTCTCCTCGATACACTCTCTGCTATATTGGAGGGCGTCACAGACACTGCAGCAAAACACTTCTCACTTCCATTTCTTTGCACTGATTCAAAAATATAGTTGATATTAGATTCAGACCCCGATATGGAGACAGACATAAGACTCAGAACTAGTTGTCTGGCTTGGAAACAAATAGGACTCTAACATTTATAAGGTCATTTCTTTTTGTATCTGTAGTGGTTGTTCATTATAGAAATTTAGAAAATACAAACCAAGGGATACAATGTACATCACCCATGATCCAGCTCTTCAGAGATCCTGCTATAAATTTGGTGATTACTTTGGCCTTCTTGTGTTTTTCATGTGTATGATTTAAAAAAATGTATGACACCTACTCTTTGGCAATACCACTGACATTTCTCTGGATCATTTTACAAAATTCTAAAGCATTTCTAGTGATTGATGTAACATTCCATTGCATAGAAGTTTCCAAATTAATCCATCCTAATGACAATTGCTCAACATATATAGTATCACCTACAAGCAACCCTGTATTGAACACACTTTGTAGGAAAAAAAAATTGATATAACTGTCTTTAGGATAATTTCCTAAAGCAGAATTGGTTCAATCACATTTTAAAAGGTTTTAAAAATTTTAACACTATTTTTCAAGTCTTACTCCAAAAATCTTTTATTTGTATATGCAAAAATTTCTGTGTTTTAGTTAACCTTTCACTGCTCTGACTGAAAGACTTGACCAGAATAATTTTAGAGGAGGAAAAGTTTATCTGGGGGCTCATGGTTTCAGAGGTCTCAGTCCATAGACAGCAGACTCCATCCCTCTGGGTTCGAGGGGAGGCAGGACATCATGGAGGAAGAGTGTGGTGGAGGGATGCCACAGTCTGGCTGGGCACAATTCAGGAGCCACTTGTCAAAAGAAACTAACTTTATTTTTAGAACCACACACGCCAAACAAAACAGCTCCTCAGGAAAAAACCCTCAGAGCCCAACTGCCACCACTGGCTTCCCCCCAGCCACTCTGTCACCCACCAGTCTCTTCACCTCCCACAATCCTCCTGCTCTTGAGGCCGATTGGCTGGGTCGCATGGGCGGAGCCAAAAAAGTCCCCCAATGAGCAGCTCCGTGGTCTGAAAGGGCAGGGAAACAGCTCAATGAGCATCTCCAATGAGCATCACCGCAGAGGAGCCAATCAGCTAGATGTTGCTGGGGCCGCTGTGAGCCAATCATCAGCCAGCAGTCTGGAAGTTTGCTGGCAGCTGGAAGTTTGCTGGGGCCCCTTCGGCTGTGGCTCTCAACATCGGGAAGCAGCTCACATGGTGACCAGGAAGCAGAGAGAGACTCCACTCTCCAGAGACAAATAGAGACCCCAAAGCCACACCCCCAATGCCCCCTCCTCCAGCCACACCCACCTGCCTCCAGCCACCACCCAGTTAATCCCATCAGGGGGTCATTCACTGGTTGGGTTAAGGCTCTCACAGCCCAGTCATGTCTTCTCTGAACCTTCTTGCACTATCTCACACGTGAGCTTTTGGGGGACACCTCACACCAAATCATAACATTCTATATAAAAATAAACTCCCTGAGGGCATGAACTATGATTATTGTATTCAACGATGAATCCTAGAGCTTTAACTACCTAGCATATATATTAGACACAACAACCCCCAAGGAGCAAATTAACCTGCTCAAAATACTATTACGTTTATGAAAAACAAAAGAAAATGAAAAAAAGGCTCACCCTCTCCAATATAAGTGTTTTTGAATGAGCAGGTTGGACTCCCTCTCCTCCTCCCCCCTTGGAAATACACTGGATTATTTAAAACACTGGCTGTAGGTTGGCCCTTGGAGTTTGCCATTCTGGCTGGGTGACATTGGAGATGCCATTCAGCTTCTCTAAGTCATTCCCAGTTGTGGGAACAGTACCTGTTTCTCAGAGTTCTCAAGAGGATCCCCTGAAACAGTTCTATAAAACTCTTGCTACCAAGTGTAGCGCAAATAGTGACCAAAGACACTACGACTTCCTTAACCCCAGTGATTGGAAACTGAATATCTGTATCGTTTCATGTTCCCCTGGTTCTATTTTGTGGACTTGGCGTCTGCTTCCAAATTCCAAGAGACAAGTGCATTCAATTTTGCTTGGGGAAAAATTTCAGCAGGTTTCATTGAATCCGTTCTCCACTTGGAGAAAATGAGACCTGGTAGCACACAGCAAATGCACCTGGTATACCCGAGACCCAGCAAAGCAAAATATCGGAATTGGAACTTGAACCAGAGTTCCTCCATTTCCATGTCAAAGTGTCAGACAGTTGCCTGATCATCATATAATCAGTGCTCATTGATAATGACAATCATGATAGAGTTAATAGGAGCTTGCAAAAAATGAGTGCTGTGTTGGAGTAAATAAGTAAATTGTAAATTGTCTCACATCATCTCATTTAATCCTCAAAAACATCCACAATCATAGGTACTATTATTCCCAGAAATTGTGTTCATTTTCCAAAGATCACAGAGCTGAGAAATGCCAAGATATTACCAGAAAACAAATCCTGTTGACACCAAAACCAGTGCTTTTAATCACCACAGTCTGACCAATAAAACTCCATTGTTCTGAAACTAGTCCCTGCTCTTAGCAAAAGCCTGGAAAAATACTCTTTATGATCACAGAAAGTCTGCTGAATCACCAGCATTGAATATGTAGCCAGATCAATATCAGAACTGAACCTCTGTATCCTGTTTACAGTCCTCTGGAAGATCAGTGAAATATACCCTAAGCCTCTAGCCTTTCAAATTCAAAGTTCAGTAGAATTTATTTTTAAAGTCTTCTTGGAAAAACAACTGTGGGAAATCCTGCTTACTTTTTTTTTTTTGGTACTGAGATTGAACCCAGGGGCACTTAACCACTGAGCCACCTCCCCAGCCCTTTGTTATATTTTATTTAGAGACAGGGTCCCACTGAATTGTTCAAGGCCTTGCTAAGTTGCTGAGGCTGGCTTTGAACTGGCCATCCTCCTGCCTCAGTCTCCGGAGCTGCTGGGATGACAGGTGTGCATCACAGTGCCTGGCCCTCCTGCTTACCTTTTTGAAGAGAGATTTATTTTTGCCTGTATTCATTAGCTCTCTGGTTGAGCACACAAAAGAGGACCAAGTCAGAAGATTATTCAAATAAATAAGCCCTGTGATTGAAAATCCACCGATAACCCTGTGATTTAGGAGGGCTAGGTAGGGTCTCTACCCTACCTACAGGAAATCTCCAGCAACAATAGTGTCACTGAATCAGATTCTAAAACAAGCATTGACGTGCACATGAAATAACTGTGCAAAATTAAACAATGCAAGTGTGATGATCCTCGAGGTCTATCTGATGGAACTGTAAGACAGGGGGAGGGAAGGCCGAGATCTTATGTAAGTGGTCACTGGGAAGGGAGTAACTTTCTATGAGTCACTGACCTCCCGGCTACCCCATCCTGAAGTGCATGGTCATTTAACTTCTTAATTTTCTAGTTTGCCCTGATCAAGGGACACCTTGGGATTCCATCCCCAACAAGCAAAACCAAAAAAGAAGTCCAAGAGAGGACTTGGGTAGTAAGAGGGCCTGGCACCACATCCTGTCTGATTTCTTCCAAGGGTCTCTTATGTCTCAGGTGTGTGCTGGGTAAACACATTAAGAGAGTAAACTAGTGAGGAAAGTCATTGCACTTGCTGACCTTCAGTTAGTTCACTTTCCACAGTGTGTGGTTGACACTGTGTCCCTCTAGCACGCCTCCGGGGACACCTGACCCAGTGGAGTGGCCATGCTTTTAACAGAACTGCTGAGATAGATCATGGGGTTCATTACACAAATGAGGGTCTCTCTCACAGGAAAGTTCTGTCCCATTCACTCCACTGTCCTTCCTATTCCCATCCTCCCTCCCTTCCCTTCATTCCCCTTTGTCTCATCCAGAGTACTTCTATCCTCTCTCCCCCTGCTTATTGTGTATTAGAATCCACATATCAGAGAGAACATTCAGCCTTTTGTTTGGAGGGACTGGCTTGTTTCAATTAATATGAGAGTATCCAGATGCACCCATTTACTGGCAAAAGTCACAAAGTTATCCTTTTTATGGCTAAGTAATATTCCATTGGGTATATATACCACATTTTCTTTATCTAGCCATCTGTTGAAGGGCACCTAGTTTGGTTTCATAGCTTACCTATTGTGAATTGAGCTGCTATAAATATTGATGTGGGTACATCACTATAATATGATGATTTTAAGTTCTTTGGGCATATAATGAAGAGTGGGATAACTGGGTCAAATTGTGGTACCATTACAAGTTTTCTGAGGAATCTCCATACTCTTTTCCTTAGTGGTTGCACCAACTTGCAGTCCCACCAGCAATGTAGGAATGTACCTTTTCCCCCACATCCTCACCAACATTTATTGTTACTTGTATTCTTGGTAATTTCCATTCTGACTGGAGGGAGATGGAATCTCAGTGTAGTTTTTGTCAGAGTTTCCTGAGAGGCTCTCTTAAAGACACCCTGAAGATTGACTGAGTTTTACTGTTTAGAGCATTAATGGATGATAGTGACCAGTTTGGTTGCAATACCAAGACAAGGATGATGAAGACCATGATAATCCCTAACATTTTACTTTATCTCATTTGATTGTTACAATGATCACAATGAAGATGCTATTAATATACTTGTTTTACAGACAAATAATCTGAGGTTTAGAGAAGCCCAGGTGCTAGGCCAAGGCCACATTGCTAGTGGGCAGTGGGTCCAGAATTCAAACTGAGGCATTCTGAGTTCAGAACGGAGAACTTCAATCACTGTTACGTCCACGGTCTCTAAATTGTTTTGAACACACACTTCATGAGTAAAATATTTTGAGGACACCCCAGGCTTGCACTTACTGATTAATAACTGGTACTATGCCAATATTCTATATAAGTAAAAGTACACATAAAAAGTATAAGTTCATCTCCAGGCTTGGTGCTGCATGTCTATAATTTTAGCTACTCAGGAGGCTGAGGCAGGAGTATTGTAAGTTCAAGGCCAGTCTGGGTAATTTAGCAAGACTCCATCTCAAAATGATGATTCTTTTTTTAAAGGAATGGCAGTGTAGCTCAGGGGCAGAACCCTTGCCCAGCATGCACTAGGTCCTGCCTGCAATCCCCAGAACTTCAAAAATAAAAAGGATGAAACAAAAATGAATTCATGGTTAGATTTTATTATATTTACCAATGGTATGAAAATGGTTTTGCACAAATGAAAATACAGTAATGATTTTTGAGTGAAAGAAATACATTTAAGTATGCTTTAGAATTTTTTTTTTTTTGAAAACTTTGGTTTAATCCTTTGTGGATCAGTCACTCAAAAACCCCGTTCTGGATGTTTTTCAACACTTGATCCAAATGGGAAAAGAGGTTTCAAACTGATTCTTAGATCCAAATGGGAGATGGATATCATTGGCTCCACCTTTGAAAGCAGTATTCCACGTTCAATTGTGCCCAGCAATTTTAAGATTTTAAAAAATCCAGTTGTAAATTGAATCTCTCCCGGTGTCAAACTATGGTTGTCATTGGACCAATGTGCCTCTTTATATCATTAAAACATTTCTTTAGAACTTGCTAAAACTCTTAATTCAAACGCTTAGTTCGGGTTTATAAAAATCATTTATTCTGCCAGTGCCGTGGCGCATACCTGTAATCTCAGCTGCTGCCAAGAGGCTGAGGCAGGAGGATTGCTACTTCAAAGCCAGCCTCAGCAACTTAGTGAGGTGCTAAGGAACTCAGTGAGACCCTGTCTCTAAATAAAATACAAAACAGGGCTGGGGATGGGGCTCAGTGGTTAAGTGCCTGTGGGTTCAATCCCAAGTCCCCGCCCCTCAAAAGCATTTATTTTAAAAGGAATTATGGGGGCGTGGGCAAGGAGAGGATTTTTTCTTTCTTTTTTTCTTTTTCTTTTTAAATTTATTATTATTATTTTGCTTTTTAAATTACCTGTGGATGCTCAGTGTCTAATAGATGCACATGTGGTGGTGCTCAATAAATAGTTGAACGGACGCGTGGGCAGATGGATGGCTGAATTGGAACCCCAGAAGCTTGAAGGGTACATCCTGACCTTGAACCTGTGCTTCTGTCCTTGGATATTACCAAGAAAGGGAAATGCCTTCTCTCCCTCCTGTTTCTCTCTCTCTCCTTTCTCCAGGATCCTGAAGCGGTTTCTCCCCTGCGCCTGTGTCCTCCTAGTAAAATCTAATTTGCAATTTTTAGAGGATTTGTCCCACACCGCTCCAGGATCCTCAAAGGCTACCCTGGCTGGGTGTCAAGTGCATCCTCACCCCTTCCCTGGGTCCAGGGGCCCAGGAGGCTGGTTCTGCTAATCTCCTCTGCCCTGGGCTTCGGCACCCGCTTCTAAGCCGCTTATCCACAGGAGGCGGCTCGGTGGGCGTGGCTTCTGCATTGCCAAGTGGGAGGGGGGTGAAGACAGCCATGCAGACTCAGCTTCCAGGTCTCCGCCTGCAGATCCCCTGCTGTTACTCAGCCACAAAAGGGCAGGTGGCTTTGTTGGTGGGGAGCCCTGGGGCAGCGAGCATTCCAGAGGGAGGTGCGCACCCACCCGGGACAAGCTGCCTCCTGTGGTTTGTGTCAATGAGATCCTGCCTGTCTTCCCAACTTGGAAAAAACAAGCAGCCCTGCAAGTTCTGTCCTAGTCCGTCCCAGTCCCAGCTGCAGCCAGTCATTGATCAGAAAGGAAATTAGCCCTTAATAAGCATCAGCCCATCTTTCTGTAAAAATGTAGAAACTGCTTCCTGAGAGATGGATGAGGACTAATGCTTATCGACTAGCTCTTAACCCCAAGCCCTCTGCTGAGTTCTTTATGTGTCCTCAAAGTGCCTTTATTACAGAGTTAAAAGCATGCTTTTCATATGTATGCATAATGAGTGTTTATCAGAAATGTACATTAGTAAAGGAACTAGTAGTGTGGCAAAGCTGGTTCAGAGAGCAATAAAGAAGGGAAAGGTTTAGATTGTCAACCTAAAATTGGCTAAACGTTCAGAATTAGGTCATGCTCTTTAGATCAATAAATCCCTTGGGTTTATATATATTTTTGTTGTTGTTCAGACAAAGATAATTTGCAATTTGTCAAAATTCATCAAGTTATCTTCCAGCTTAAGAATCTGTACCCTAATCAATAAAGTAAGTCAAACAAATTTAGTGTTCATCTACAATGGGATGGCCTGTGAGTTTTTTTTTTGTTTTTTTTTTTTGGTACCATGGATGGCACCCAAAGGCACTTTACCACTGAGCCACATCCCCAGCCCTTTTTATTTTTTAATTTTGCTAAGTTGCTGAGGACCTCACTAAGTTGCTGAGGCTGGCTTCAAACTTGCCATCCTCCTGTCTTAGCCTCTGGAGCCCCTGGGATTACAGGAGTGCAGCTACACAGTCATCTTTGTATTTGTTTTCAAATGTTTGATATTTTCCTTTGTAAATTATCTAATTTAATCTGCACAATCAAAATATTGGATAGATATATGGATACCCTCATTTTTTAGACAAATGTAGAAAATTTAGGGAATAAGCCTAAATTTCCCTGTTGGAAAAGCAGAGAAGACAATCATCTTTATTCCCCAGCTAGGGACTTGTTCAAAAATACATCCATCCGTGTTTTATGACATGTTCACTTATTTAACAGATATAGAAGACTCAGACAGCTGTGTCTCATGCGCTCTCCTAGTTCAGGAGATTCCATAGCGAGGGGAACAGACCCAGAAGTAGACCTTCTGGGCACATTCTGACAGCATCGGATTCACTGTCTGTCTCTGAATACCAGGGTGGAAGGCATTTCAAACTGAGGGAGCGGTGGATGTATATAACTTCCTCTGGATGCTCACAGAAGGTTTCCTAGAGCATCATTTTGTTTGAGTTTGGTATTAAACCTAGGGTAAGAGACAGGAGGTGAAGCATTGCAGACATTCCCCAAGTTCTGTATTGGGACAGAGTTTGTACCTGCATGAAGATTACCCAGCTGCTAGATTCAAATAAGAATTCTAGATTTTAAATAGGGGTGATGGAATTTCTTGGAAGTTTCAACTAACACTGTCCACTCCTGCCGCAGTCTGGCTGGGCACAAATCACCAGCCACTGAAGCAGGAAGGAACTTTATTTCTGAATTCCCGCGAATGCCACCCACGCGGCCTTCCCTCCCAACACACCACACACCAACCGGAAATCCCGCCTCCGGCACTTCCCCAACCAATGGGAACTCTCCGGGAATCCCCGCGAGAACTCCAAAGTAGCAGGCCGAGGCGGACAGCAGGGGTCTAATATACACAGCTCGACATAACCATTATCATCTCAATGGCTTGCTGGCCTCTCAACCACTCCGTTCTGGCAAAAATGCCATGTGTCACTCGGACTAGGCTATGGCTCTCAGCAAACTCCTAAGTCAAATACTGATGGAAGAAGGAGGGGGATGGAGAAGGGGGAGGAGAGGGAAGTCCAGAGCAGCAGGAGGAGAGTGTGTCAGCTTTCCAGTGTCACTGGATCACAAGGAAAGACTGCTCAAGTTTCAGGAATTTTGTGAGCCACACAACGTCCCAGTAGTAGCTGGAAAGCCATTAAGGTGGAAGCATTTGGATCAGGGACATCACTGAGTGCTACAAACCAGGGATAACTTTTTTTCCCTCCTCTCGAAGATCCCGTTCCTAGGCCTCCACCAGCACATGGTGACATTTTTCCCTATGAAAAATTCAAAACCAAAAGTTTAGTTTCCATTTTTAGAGAAGATAATCAGCTGCTTCTTGTCTTCGCGAAGACTATAGTTCTAAAGTAGAAATTCACGGTAGAATAATGTACCCTAGACTCTGGGCCCAGGGGGCTGTGGCAGCGGGATTTTCTAATCCTCATTTCAGTGGTGACTACCTTCCACACAGGGGATGTTCACAAAGGCAGGAAACGGCATCCAGTGGCGACTGGATCCACTTTCAGAGTTTCAAATAAAAGAAACTTCATTTCCTGTCACCCCTAAATACACCTACCTTCATTTTCTACTAAGTCCTATTTAGTCTTCCGGAATTGCATGGAAAAATCTAGTCTCTATTTTACCTGATGTTGTAGGATATTCAATCCATGTTGAAGAGAATAAGAAATATCTTACATCTGTCCTTAAGATATCTTAGATGGGTGCCGCAGTCCGGCTGCAGCAAACTAACCTGGGGGGAGGAGGGTGATGAACAACTTGTGTAGATTGATACAGCAGGAGTAGGAGCCGTTTATTGTAGGACAGGAGGGTATTTATACATTCCACACAGCTTATCTTAATTAGCATAAACTAGATACAGCAGTCAACCAATAAGGAATCTCCACACTTAATGGCTCGCTTTTGTTACTTCACAAACCACTCCCTCTGGCATTTTGCCAGGCACCATCCAGACTTGTTTACAGACTCTAACATTTCCCTGGCAAAATGCCAGGTGCCATCCTGACTTGTTTACAGACTCTAACAGATCTGTCCTTAAAGTTCATGCAGTCAGTATTCCTTGCATTGGCTCTCAACCTGGTGCATCAGAATGCTTGGGAAGTTTCTAGGGGATGGGGTAGAACTCAGTGGCATAGCATGTATGTGGCATGTAGGAGGCCCTGGGTTCAGTTCACACAGATACAACTTTTTTGTTGTTAAAATTGTGTTCCTGTCACTAGACATCCTGAGTGACAGGTCTATGGTGGGGCCAGGGATATCAATATTTTGGTTAATGTGGATGCAAGGTGGGTGATAAAGATCTTACTTTATACCCATACTATACACATAGGACTAAGAGTCCAGAGATCAGAGAGTTGAGACCAAAGGTAAGTGGTTTAACACAAGGAGGAACAATCAGAGAGAAGGGACCTTAACAGCATTTTGATAGACAAGGTGGAGCTAAGGGAAGGGAGAAGAGAAAGAAGGCTTGCCTAGAAATGGTACAGATAGGCACAGAACTCTGGACTCGCTAAACTGCTGCTAATCAACCAAAGGACCAGGATTCTAGACACAGCAGAGAAAAGCCATTGTCTCCTGATTTCAGACCAATGTACAAGGGAAGAAAAGGAATGTCCCTTACAGAGACTTCCGTGATATTCCGGAGAGCACTTGGGAGTACTTACTTGAGCAGGAAATAAATACCGCTTGTCCACTGTTGAGATCAGTGAAGTCACTTGTCTCGAAGGAGGTCCCTCTTCCCTACGGTTTCCAAGGAGGAACCAAAGCAATTACAAAACCGATGCCTTTAAAATATGAGTAATACCCTGCCCAGGTGCCATGGGCCAAGCCTGTCATCCCAGCAGGTCAGGAGGCTGAGGCAGGAGGATCATGAGTCCAAAGCCAGCCTCAGCAACTTAGTGAGACCCTCAGCAACTCAGTGAGACCCTGTCTCTAAATAAAACACAGAAAAAGGGCTGGAGATGGGGCTCAGTGGTTGATGGCCCCTGAGTTCAATCCCCAGTACCTGTATGTATGTATGTATATAGACACACACACACACACACACACACACACACACACACATAATACAAAATCACAGAGGAGAGAGTTAAATCAACAATAAATATCATTTTAGTATACAGAACTCATTTGTGAGTACAGAGGGTCTCTGAAACCACTGTCCCATATTACCATGTGACACAGGATTCAAAAGCACTGGTGGCTTTTGACTTTTTTCTGCTTCTGAATTTCAGGGCAAACTTCAGTGCCAGTGTTTTCTGTTTGTCCCTTGGCGGTGTGTGTGAGCCACTGTACTTGGGTCTCTTTATAGAAGCTCGCTAGAGGGTGTGTGTGTGTGTGTGTGTGTGTGTGTGTGTGTTTAATACATTTTATTTTTTAGAGCAGTTTTAGGTTCACAGATGATTTGAGCACAAAGTCCAGAATTCCCATAGACTCTGTGTCCCTCTCCAATACAGTTTTCCCAATTATTAACCTCTTGCTTTAGTGTGAGCCTGTGTTACAGTTGATGACCCATCAGTAATCCATTACTAGCTAAAGCCCCCACCCCGTATGCATTATTAATTCCTGTGTTCTAGTTGTTTCCAGCGTCAGAGCACCTTCCAACTTGGCCACATTTCTTCTCTCTTTCTGGATGCTGGTTGGAAACTGCTAGAATAAGCGGTTAAGCTTTGCATGTTCTTCCAAATAGCCCAGCACCCTGAAGAGGAATTCCAGTCCACTGTACCTGTTATCACTGTGCATGACTGACAGGATGAGATTCTTATCTCAATCAATTTCAATGAAGTTCATGGTCCCAGTTTGGAGGGTACAGCATTAAAGAATTTTATACAGCCTACCCATAGACCTCATTCAGGTTTATTTTTTTTCCCCTTTGAAAATAATTGCAACGGATAAGTTCATTATTAAACCTCCTAAGACCCGATGGTATCTAGTGATTAGTGATTTCATATATTGCTGCACTGGCCCTTTTAATCTGGGTTCCAACCCAAGGAAACGACCTGCCCATCCATTCCCAGCCGCCATGACTTTTACCTTTGGACTGCTCTGTATGCTTGCACCAAGAGCTGCGTCTCACTCTTTTTGGGGGGTCAGCAGGGTTTAGATCATACATTGACAAAAGAAGTTCTTGATGGAACCCACACTCTCTTTTTTCTCTGTGCTCATTTTGTACCCCCATCCTGGAATAACCTTCTCCTGCCTCCTCCCAACTTCCCCAGCTCCTTCCTCTTCCCCCAGCTATTCCTGTCTTGGTAAACAAAGATTCTGTTCCATGCAAGACCCTCCTCTCCCATGCCACAGCTTCCATGAAATGTTAGGTTATTGCACATTGACCCTGAAAAGTTGTTCCTGTGCCCCAGTCCCTTGTCCTGTCAGATCATACGGGTCTTCTGTACAGAACACATCAGGGACTTCCATTGCACGAGGTGCTCAGTCCTAATGTCCCACTTTAGGATCCAAAGCCTGATACCTGTTCTGCTCTCTGCCTATTCTGTTCTCACACTGTTCACCACGATCCTCTCCTTCTAACAACCTTGGAACATTAAAAGCTGGTCAGGTTGTTGGATTCACTAAGTTAATATTTTTTAAAGCATCATCTACATACCCCTAGTGATTTATAAGCTAATTTTTCTAATACTACTGAGACATTATTTGCTTTTCTCCTAACTGTGTTGACATTTGCAAAAATGGTGCAAAAGCACTGGTGGAAAACTGCAGATGCCCTGTTACACCGAGGTAGGGCCAAAGCATACTAGTAGTCATTCTTCTCCTCATAGTTGCGTATAAGCTGCTTAGAAACTGCCATCTTCACTGAATCCTTTTCTTGATAAAGCAGTAGGAATTATTTTTATTAACTTTTAATCCTTGAATACACATCTTTTTTAATATTCTGCATAGTAAAATGGCAAGTACAGATAAAAACACTAGGACTCTATAACCAAAGACAGCGTCTCATGGGAAGGACATATAATATAAAAAAAGTTTATTGATGCTATATCAAATTTTATATTGCTGCTAACTTTTTAAATATTTTTTTAGTTGTTGATGGACCTTTATTTTATTTATTTATGCAGTGCTGAGAATCGAACCCAGTGCCTCACCCATGCTAGGCAAGTGCTCTACCACTGAGCCACCACCCCAGCCCTTGCTGCTAACTTTTGAGAGAATACCACCACCACATGAGCTTTGGTAGAGTATTAGAGACAAGTATCCACATTTATCTGAAAAGACTATTAAATATTCTTTCCTTTTCCAATAACCTATCTGTGGGAGGCTAGATTTTCTCCATATACTTCAGCCAAAACAACACTGCACAGCAGATTGCACATAGGAACAGAAATGCAAATCAACTGTCCTCTGTTAATCTCTGAAAGAGACTTTTAATACTATAAAATGTTGCCAGTCTTTTTACTTATTCTTTTGTTTTGGAAAACATTGTTATTTTTATAAATGTGTGTTACTTACCTTAACCCATGAGGAGTTTATTTATCATTATTTTTAGTAAGTAGTAAATATTTAAGAAAAACCCCAATTTCTTTTTTTTTAATTTTTTTATTAGTGTGTTATTGTTATACATAATAGTGAGGTTCATTTTGACAAAATCCTATCTGCATGGAATATAGTATCCTCCACGTCAGTCCCCAGTACTTCCTTTTTCTCTGCCCTCTTCCCTCCCCATGTTTCCCTTCTTCTATTCTAGTGGTCTGCCTTCTACTTTTTATTGTTTGTTTGGGTTTTTTTTGGGGGGGTGGCATGTACCAGGGATTGAACTCAGGGACACTTAACCACTGAGCCCCATCCTAGCCCTATTTTGCATTTCATTTAGAGACAGGGCCTCCCTGAGTTGCTTAGGGCCTCACTTTTGCTGAGGCTGGCTTTGAACTCGCCATCCCCCTACCTCAGCCTCCCAAGCTGCTGGGATTACAGGCCTACACCACTGTGCCCAGCTATTTATTATTTTTAAATTGGTGCTTTATAGTACACATAAAGGTGACTGTGGTATATTCACATATGTACGTAGCATAATTTCATTCCACAATTTCTTCTCTCTCTCTCTCTCTCTCTCTCTCTCTCTCTCTCTCTCTCTCTCTCTCTCTCTGTCTCTCTCTCTCTCTCTAGATCCCTTTGTACCACTAAACCGATCTCCCTTCTATTTTCATGGGATCAACCCTCTTTTTGCTTCCTTATTTTGCTCTCGCTTTTGTATATGGGAGAAGACAGTCAAGCCTTAACTTTCTGAGCCTGGCTTATTTCACTTAGCATGATGTTCTCCAGTTCTAATCACTTACCAGAAAATGCCCAATTTTGTTCTTCTTTATGGCTGAGTAAAGCTCTAGTGTGTGTTATATGTACCACATTTTCTTAATCCACTCCTCCGTTTGACAGGCACCTGGGCTGGCTCCATAACTTGGCTATTGTGAATGCTCTGCTATAACATGGATGTGCCTGGGTCACTATAGAATGATGATTTTAGTTCTTTTGGATAAATACCAAAAAGTGGGATAGCTGGGGGGAAAACGACAAAGTTGCTATGAACAAGTTGGAGAAAAGATGGCCTTTTTAACAAATGGTGCCAGGAAAAGTCGATATTGAATGTTTATGAGGATGAAGATATAACCCTCTCTCCCACCCTATGCAACAATCAACCCCAAGAATTAGACCTGAAACTTTGCAACTGCAAGAAGAAAATAAAGCTCAACACACCAACATATGGGCACAGACACTGACTTCCTTAACAGGACCCTTAAAGCACAAGAAATAAAACCAAGAATCAAAAAGTGGGCTCTCAAAAAATTAAACAGTTTTTGCACAGTGAAAGAAATGATGATGAGGGTGAAGAGAGAGCCCTACACAGTGGTGAAAATCATGGCCAGCTGCTTCTCTAAAAGGGAAATAATATCCAGAATCTATAAAGAACTGAAAAAATGTAACCCCCAGGAAACAATAAATGGGCAAAAGAACTGAATGGATATTTCTCAGAGGAAGAACTACGAATGACCAACCCATTTATGACAAAATGCTCAACGTCCCTAGCAATCCAGGAAATGCCCATCAAAAGGACACTGCGGTTTCATCTCACTCCAATTAGAAAGGCAATAGACAGACAATGATAAGTGCTGGCAAGGACGTGGGGGGAAAGGTGCATTCCTCCATTGTTGGTGGGGCTGCCCGTTAGTGCAACCACTGTGGAAAGCTGTATGGAGAGTCCTCCAAAGACTTACATTATGATATTGACTCCGAGAGCCATCAGGAGATACAATACAACCTGTATAGACTAAAGCTCTTTGGAGTCCTCAACAATGTTGAAGTGTTTAAAGAAACTTGGAATTAAAAAGTGGAGAAATGTGTGACAGCTGAAAGGACTCTGTTATGGCTTCCATCTGGAATGTCCCCCAAGATCTCAGGTTGAAAACATGGTACCCAATGCAGCAAGGTTCAGAGGTTGGGCTTTCAGGCTCTGACCTCAATGCAGCAAATGGATTAATCCACTGACAGCTGAATGGGCTGCTGGGTGATAACTGTAGGTATAGAAGGATGAAGTAGATCACTCGGGGTGTGGCCTTGGCTCCTCTCTTTGTTTTCCAGCTGCTGTGAGCTGAGCCAGATTCCTACATCTACCCCATCCCTCCACCATGATGCTCTGCCTCACCTGAAGCCAGAGCTCATGGATCCACCCAACTGTGGACTGAGGGCTCTGAAATCATGAGCCCAAACAAGCTTTTCCTCCTCTAAGTTGTTCTTGTCAGACATTTTGGTCACAGCAATGAAAACCAGGTGAACACAACCTCTTCATGAGGCCTTTGCATTTAAAACTCCATATCTCACTTCCCCACGGAGGCATCTAAGTGAACACCGCCTGAGCACTTCTAAAGTGGAGACACATATTCTTACTAAATAAAAATAATAATAACTATTGTTTGCAAGGGTTGAACATTTGTCCTACTAAACAACAACTTTAAAATGCTTTGTCAGAGGGGCTGGAATGTAGTTCTCTTCTTATTCTCACCCCTTCTCTGCATTTCTTCCTCTCCTTCCATCTTCAAACCAACTATTAGCCCCGATTCACTCTCTAGATTCATTCTTCTTATTTTATTCCTCTTCTGCGAGGTGGTTGTCTTCTGAGAGAACTCCCATTCTGCTCCCAGGATCCCTTCTCTTCAGAACTCTTTGTGGGAGCATCACGTGGTGGTCTTGTCTCTCTTCATTCTTTCTTTCCTACCCAAATAGGTCCTAGAAATAATGGAACTGCTGGGTCTTTCTATTGCTCAATGATTTTTTTTTTCTTTTTGGTACCAGGAATTGAACCCTGGGGCTCTTAACCACTGAGCCACATCCCCAGCCCTTTTTAATATTTTATTAGAGACAGGGTTTTGCTAAGTTGCTGAGGCTGGCTTTGAACTTGAGATCCTCCTGCTTCAGCCTCCCGACTTGCTGGGATTAAAGATGTGCACCACTGTGCCAGGTAATGTTCAGTGGTTTTAAAATGCACAGTTGATTTTTTTAGAGTATAATTAACTTAAAGATATTCAGCAGCTACCCTAAGATAAAATGCACATGTGTGTGTGTGTGCGCGCACACACACACACACTCAAAAATTTGTGTATATAGCAGATTAATATTTTTTTTCTTTAAAAATGCCCTCCTGGTCTTGGATATAATTTGGTCGTAGAGTGTGCACTTCCCATACATGAAACTCTGAGTTCAATCCCCAGCACCGAAACAAACAAATGAAAAGGAGCAATTATTAAAATATGGGAGGTATATGGAACCCATCTATTTTAACTATAGCTGCAAAATAAAGCCTGCAATTTCAGATACTATTGCTTAGAACAAGCTCAGTTTGAAAAATGAAGTAATTTGAAATAATTTAGGGCAAAAATATAAAGCAAATATTCATACCTTTGGTGCATAGGGAGAGCTACTCCTAAAGATATTACTTGAGTGGCAGAATATTGGGAAACAGGTTCAAAATCCAGGCCAGGGGTTCAGCCTCATTCTGAATTTTTCCCACCTGCAATAGTTTCGCCCCTCAGCTTTCGTCTTAGAATGATTCATTCATGTTTTTCCATTCAAACAGATCTTTTTATTCAACCCAAATGAATGAAACTCACTTAACACATCCTTTTCAGAACATATTATATAAATGTATCTAATATAGAAGGTGAGAAGAATTTTATGTAAATAAGTAAATAGTTGGTTAAGTGTGATATGATTTCTAAATTCCCTAGAAGCAAGATTTCATTTAGGACAGAGAGTATTTTAATGTGCTTATAAAAGAAGACCTTTTGATATTTATATTTTGCCTAATATCAAGTGTTGCTCTCTTTAAGAAAAGGAAATTGAATAAACATTGCCCTCATCTCTCTGAAGGAACTGATGATTTTTAAAAACACTTGTTGATTTGATATTTTTGCCACTTTTCTATAAGGAATAATAGTCATTAAAGACCCTTGTTGTTGTTGTTGTTGTTTTTTTTTTTTTTTTTTTTAAATGGAGCTCCTATTGTGAGCTTGCAGTATATAGTCCTGGTATTGTGCTTTGTGTAGAAAAGGATCCCACCTGTGTGTATAATTGGAATGTCTTCTAGCATTCAAAGATGGTTTCCTGCTTCCTCCCACCTGCATTTGGAATGCTCCCATATTAGATTCAGTCATTTAGGATAAGCATTGCTTCCTTCTTCCCACATAATAGAATTGCTGCTGTAATCAGAGGCATGCTAATCAATAAACGCCTTAGTAATGCGTTTTCTTTTATGATAGAGAAGGTCACACACGCCCATTAGGAAAGCATTTGGCTGCAAGTAAGAGGATACACACAGTTGTGGCACACACCTATGATCCCAGTAGCTTGGGAGGCTGAGGCAGGAGGATCGTGAGTTCAAAGCCAGCCGAGGTCTTGTAGTAAATCCAGGATTCTTCTTCACTCTGAATTTGACTTTCTTTCCTGAGACCAGCACTTAGAACATGTGGTTTTTTTTCACCATAGGTCCATGTTTTAATCAGTGTTTTCACTCTGTGACCTGACAAGAACAATTAGAAAAGTTTATCTGGGGGCTCAAGGTTTCAGAGGTCCCAGTCCATAGACAGCAGGCTCCATTCCTCGGGGCTCAAGGGGAGGCAGGACATCATGGAGGAAGAGTGTGGTGGAGGGAAGCAGCTCACATGGTGATCAGGAAGCAGAGAGAGACTCCACTCTCCAGAGACAAATAGAGACCCCAAACCACGCCCCCAATGCCCCCTCCTCCAGCCACACCCACCTCCTCCAGCCACCACCCAGTTAATCCCATCAGGGGTTCATTCACTGGTTGGGTTAAGGCTCTCACAACTCAACCATTCCTCCTCTGAACCTTTCATTGCCTCTCACATGATCTTTTGGGGGCCACTTCACACCCTAAGCCATGCCAGTCCATCTGACACTTCCCCTCTGTGCTGAGTGGATTGCAGATGGTCTGAAATGCAATGGGACTTTTCAGTACTTGGTTCATGAGGTAGACTGAAGCAAGGGCACTTGGATAGTTCTAGCAAGAGCTGCAGCCGCACTTTCCTCTGCCATAATTACCCTTTCATCTTTTCAGGTTTTCTGCTCTTGGAACGCGTTACAGCAACTCCCAGTTCTGGCCTCGATGCACAAGTGGATTCTATCCATATTAAATGCCGCCCACTGGACTTCTGTTTCCAGAGGGTTCTCTCTGTATGCAGCTTGCAGAATCCTGCTTATCTAGAGTTGTACACCTGGCGTCAGTTGCTCTGGGACAATTATTTTAGTTTGTTCCTGTAAGGTCACCTTCTGGGTTCAATCCTATCTAGGTTACCCAGAGGTCAACTCTGCCCCCAAAATTAATTCTCAGGCTCACTGTGTTTTAAGAGCGGCTAGGTAAGATTTTCCATTCACTCCTGCAGTTGGCAAAGAATGCTGGGAGGTCAAAGTTGAACCTGTGATCTCTGACTTGAGGGCTAAGGTTGTACCTTGGCCATTTTACATCTCCAGAGCCTGTATGCAGTAACCACCGGGTGAGTCAATGCCTGCATTCAGCAAACCTTAGTTGGAGTCCATGATGTGCCGTGCAGTAGAAGCATACCAGAGTGCAAGATGGGTGTGGATCTTGTACCTGTATTCCTCTTGTGGATGGGTGCCCATTGAAAAGTCAGCACAGTTTGAAAATAAAGAAAGCCCTGCTAACCATAACTGATGAAGTGGTCAGTTATGGTGGAGTCCTATGTTGGAACACCACACAGCAATGAGTTTGAGCAAACTTGGATGAATCTCATCATGTATGGTGCACAGGTAGCAAGTTGAAAACCAGGCAGAACTAACCTAGGATGATAGATATGAGACTCATAGTCAGCTTCACAAATGACTTTGGGGACCTGAAGGTGCTTCTGGGTTCTGGGTGATGTTCTTTATTTTGATATGAGAGTTTTTTTATTTAACATTTTTTATTTGTCCTTTTCACATATAATAATAATAGAGTGTATTTTGACATATTCTACCTACATGGAATGTATCTTCCCATTCATGTGGTTGTACGTGATGTGGAGTTACACTGGTCGTGTGATTATATATGAACATAGAAAAATGATGTCCCTTCATTCCACTGTCTTTCCTATTCCCATCCTCCCTCCCTTTCCTTCATTCCCCTTTGTCTAATCCAGTGAACTTCTATTCTTGCCTCCTCACCCCCTTATTGTGTGTTAGGATCTGAGAGAACATTCAGCCTTTGGTTTGGGGGATTGACTTATTTCATATAGCATGGTACTCTCCAGCTCCATCCATTTAGCAACAAATGCCATAATTTCATTCTCCCTTATGGCTGCATAATATTTCATTGTGTATATATAGACCACATTTTCTTTATCCATTCATCTGTTGAAGGGCACCTAGGTTGGTTCCATAGCTTAGCTATTGTGAATGGAGTTGTGTTGTGGTTTGGATGGGAGGTGTCCCCCAAAAGCTCACGTGTGAGACAATGCAGGAGGGTTTAGAGGAGAAATGATTGGATAATGAGAGCCTTAACCCAACCAGTGAATGAACCCCTGATGGGATTAACTGGGTGGTGGCTGGAGGAGGTGGGTGTGGCTGGAGGAGGGGGCATTGGGGGCATGGCTTTGGGGTCTCTATTTGTCTCTGGAGAGTGGAGTCTCTCTCTGCTTCCTGATCACCATGTGAGCTGCTTCCCTCCACCACACTCTTCCTCCATGATCTCCTGCTTCCCCTGGAGCCCTGAGGGATGGAGCCTGCTGTCTATGGACTGAGACTTGGAAACTATGAGCCCTTGAGTAAACTTGTCCTCCTCTACAGTTGTTCTGGTTGACTCTTTAAGCCATAGCAGGAAAAATGGTGACTAAAACAAGCTGCTGTAAACGGCAGTGTGGCTGCATCCCTGTAGTTCACTCATTTTAAGTTCTCTGGGTATATGCGGAGGCGTGGGATAACTCTGTGCCAGTTTTTGTGCTGATTGTTTTAATCATCATGAGCACACCCCAAGGTCGGTGCTGGCCCATTATACAGGTGAAGCAGTTGAGGTTTTCCCTGCGACACACCCAGAGAGCTGACTGAATAAACTCAATGCTTGTTTACTTGGTGGTGAGAAAGTAGTGGATGTGCATGTGCAGGGGGCAACACAGTTCTGCCATCCAAATCCCCACCCTTCACTCCCCTGCTGCTGGGAGTTGATTCGTTGAGGGAAGTGTGAGATGTTTTGTGTGGATTTGTGGTGTGTGTTCTCTGACCTTGATTGAAATCAATGTTCCTGAAGATTCTTTCTCTTTTCAAAGTTTGATACTCTGTAATTTCTCCTGTGAAATCCTAAAAAAAAAAAAAAAAAAAAAAAAATTGCATTCTTCATATGCTTTTCCCTCTTCATCTGAACTGCAAAATCCCTGAGGAGAAACCCTTATTTGTTTTGATTTCTAGTGCCTGATCTTAGTCAGTGAGATCAGGGGTTGAGTATATTTTACTGAACACCAAAGCATGGGTCCTGGTGCAGGGAGGGGCAAATGGTAGTTGCTTTGCAATTATTTGTGAATAAATGAACATCATGCACATCTAATGGAAGGTTAGACGGGTAGTGGATTTGTCCTGGGTCATCAAGCAATCATCATTATTCAAATGATGCTATATGGTTTTATTTCAATTAAGCACTTAATATTGTATATATATGCACAATGAAACATAACTGAGCAATAAAAAAGAATGACTTTATGGCATTTGCTGGTAAATGGATGGAACTGGAGATGATCATGCTTAGTGAAATAAGGCTATCCTCCCCAAAAATCAAAGGTCGAATGTTTTCTCTAATTTTTGGAAGCTAACATACAACAAGGAAGGGTAGGGAGGGGAAGAATAGAAGTTCGATAGGTTAGACAAAGTGGAATGAAGGGAAGGGAGTGGAATGGGACTGGGAAAGATGTGGAATAAATCTGACACAATTTGTCTGTGAAGATATATGAATTCACAGTAAAACCCACCATCGTGTACATCCACAAAAATGGGGTCCTAATTAGAAAAGGATATATTCTATACCCATAAAATTATATCAAAATGGATTCTACTGTCATGTATAACTAAAAATAACCAATAAGAAAACAAATAAATAACATAAAAAAATTAAGCATTTAAGACAAAAGCAAAATTTATTGTTCTCTCCTGCTCCATTACCCCAACTCACCCCCCAAAATGTTACAGAGCTGGGCCTGACCCTGCTTGGAAGGAATTCTGAGCAAGAAATTCTTGGCCTTGCTCTGTTCTGTTCTGTAAGGATTTGTGACTGAAGTCAGTTATGTCCGGCTGCAAAAAATAAATTCATGTTAGGGTGGCATTTTTATGAGCAAATGAATTGTTGCCTCATAGTTTAGCTCAAATGGTTTCAAGCACATTCAAAATAACTATGATTTTCTCTTCATCTCCACTTACAATATCCCTGGGCCAGAATAGGAAAGCTTCAACAAAGTGACTTAGAAGTGAGTTCATTGTGCCAGGCATGGTGGTGCATGCCTGTGATCCCAGTGGCTCAGGAGGCTGAGGCAGCAGGATTGTGAGTTCAAAGCCAGCCTCAGCAACTTAGTGAGGCCCTAAGCCACTCCATGAGACCCTGTTTCTAAATAAAATACAAAATAAGGGCTGGGATGGGGCTCAGTGGTCAAGTGCCCCTGAGTTCGTTCCCTGGTTCCCGCTACTCCCCAAAAGAAGTGAGTTCATCGCATGCTGAAGATCTGCAGCATCCAGTACAGTAGCCAGTAGCCAAGGGGCCCTTGAACACTGCCCTGTGGTTACTCTGAACTGAGATGTGTGTAATAAGGGTAAAATACACCTGATTTCCAAAACACAGCGTTGAAAGTGTAAAATGTCTCATAAATTTGTATAATGATCACAGAATAGAAATGGTCATATTTTGGACATTTTGGGTTAAATAAAGATATTAAAATTCATTTCAAATTTTCTTTTCTTTCTTTCTTTTTTTTTTTAGGTCAGGGTAGGGGGTTGGAGCACTTAGATTGAACCCAGGACCTCATGAGCATTCTCCTGTTTCTTTTAATATTTTTGAAATGTGGCTTCTAGAAAATTTAGAATTACAAATGTAGCTACCATTGAACAGAGGCACTCCCGGATGGAATGACTGTGAATTTGCCCAACACCTAACCCCTCTTTATCTGACCCTGAGTCCATGGTTAGCAACCCATTTCCATCTCACAAATATCGCAGATAGAAGTGACCCCACAAAAGTCCCATAAAAGGAAGATTGAGGAAAACGAAGGCAATTACTATCGAGTCTGACACATGTATTCTGTGTTACCTTTGCCTCTAAGGCAGTTTATTTAACTGGGATTTGGAGGACATTTTAGTGGTATCTGCTAATGACTGGTCTCTTTGGTGGAAAGTCACCATTAACTAGCCTTGTCCTGAACAAGCTCATTTCTCCTGTTTTTCGGCTTCTTGCAGATCAGCAAACAGCAGCTGCAGACCGTCAAGGACCGCTTTCAGGCCTTCCTCAATGGGGAGACGCAGATCGTGGCCGACGAAGCCTTCATGAACGCCGTGCAGAGTTACTATGAGGTGAGAATCACCAAGCAAGCAGCCCAAGGCCCAGGCTGCCCAGGCCCCAGGTGCAGGAATTCTGAGCTATTAGAGACAAGGAACCAGACCCTTGGGCTCCTGTGGGGTTATCCCTCCTGAGGCAAAGGGGGTGGTGATTTGTTACAATGTTAAGGAATAATGGCATTTTGCTTTAGGGACCCTGCAAGTACCAACTATTGTTGTTTTTCTGATGCTGGAGATTTAACCCAGGGGAGCTTTACTACTGAGCCACATCCCCAGCCTTTTTTTTTTTTTTTTTTTTTTTTTTGTAGAAAGGATCTTGCTAAGTTGCTGAGAATGACCTCCAACTTGAGATCCTCCTGCCTCAGCCTCCCACATTGTTAGGATTAGGAGTGTGCTGCCATTGTACTCAGCCAAACTACAATTTTCTAACAGTTTTTTTGTGCTGAGTGTTTTCAATAGAATTGGTAACATTCTTATGAGTTAGATCTTGCTAAATATCTCCATTTTACTGATGAAGAAACTGAGACTCAAAGAAATTAAATCAGTTAGTCAAGGTCATGTAGCTGTTAAAATGTTGTAAGCTAAGACTTTGTGACCAGAGCATTTATCCACCGCTTCAACCATTTCTAATGTAGCTGTGATGGTGATGCATGCCTGTAACCCCAGTAGATCTGGATGCTGAGGCAGAAGGATTGCAAGTTCAAGGCCAGCCTCAGCAATTTAGCAAGGCCCTAAGCAATATAACAAGACCCTGTCTCAAAATTTTAAGAAAGTCTTTTTCTAGAATATAACTGGGAAACAAATTTTAAAAATTAAAAAAAAAAAAGCTGGAATATAACTCAGTGGTAAAGCCCCCCAGACTCAATTTGATTCCTAGAACCACAAAAGAAAAAAAAAAGAAAAGAAAGAAAGAAAAAAAAAACCATAAAACAAGAAAAAATTAAAGGGATAATTGTGCCTCCCAAGGATGGTGGCTTAACAATCTCCCTTGTGTTTTTTATTAAAATGCTGCCATGTGTGGGTTCCTTCCTAGAGATTAACATTCTGTCCAAAATGCAGTACTTATCTGAAGGAAAAAAACCTACAAAGGAGAGAACGTATCTCTCCTGAGTACATATCTCAGATTTATTTTCACCACTGGGCCTCCAAGTTTTATTTATCAATACAGTGGATTTGCAAAGAAAAAAAAATTCAAGTTTTTTGGTTTTGGTACTAGGGATTGAGCCCAGGAGTGCTTAACCACTGAGCCCCATCCCCAGCCCTTTTTGGTATTTTATTTAGAGACAGGGTCTCACTGAGTTGCTTAGGGCCTTACTAAGTGGCTGAGGCTGGCTTTGAACTTGTGATCCTTCTGCCTCAACCTCCTGAGCCACTGGGATTCCAGACGTGTGCCACTGTGCCCAGCTCCTCCAGTATTCTTAAGTTTCATAAGTATTCTTTCTCAATGTGGATATTATCTGTCATTTGTCCATCATTTAAGAAATAGGCATGCCATTTTCTGGAAAAACGGATGGAACTCGAGAGCATTATGTTAAGCAAAATAAGCCAAACTCAGAAAGTGAAGGGTTGTATGTTTTCTTTCATATGTGGAAGATAGAGAGGGAAAAGGGGGGGAAATAGCAGGGGGCGGTGGTCTTATGAAAATGAAGTGGTCTAGCAGAGCAGAAGAAGGGGAGCAAGAGGAAGGAAAGGGGAGGTCCTGGGAAATGAAATCGACCCATTTGTATTATTGTATTGTGTGCATGCACAAACATGTAACAATGCACCTCACCCACTATTATGTAAAATTATAAAGCACCAATTTTTAAAAAAAGGTTTTTTTTTAAAAAAGAAGCAGACATACCCTACCTTCCCATTGGCAATGTTTTCCTGACATGCATATTTTCAGAAATGACTACGTAGACCTTAAAAGAATTTTACTTTATATCCTCATCTATGTTAATGTGAACCAGATAAATGTTATCTGTATTTGGAATGCCATGTCCCGGATTTCTTATCCACCCTCAAGGCTAGTTTAAAACCATTAGATTCTAACTCCTAAACACCAAAAGCTGATGGCATCCTGCCATGTGCAATTCAAAATAAAAATAATTGTGAAACAAGTGTACGAAAATCCAACACGATCGGATCCTCGCCCCAACAGGATTGCTTCATTAATTTTCTTCTTCCTTCCCTCCCTCCAGCTCTCCTTCCTTCCATTATTAGACAGAAAATTATTTCAGAACAAATATGTTGGAGCTCCTGCCCCTCAGATGCTCTAAGCACACCATCGATCTTCCCATTGGCCAATTCAATCCACAATTGCTTTCAATATGGTAATTGATTGACATCCTAGTTGAGAGATCCTGATTTGGTAAAACTCTCCTTCTCACTGATTGAAGTATTTGATTCCTTCTTTCATGCCAAGATGCCGCAGTCTGGCTGGGCACAAATCACGAGCCACTCACAGCTTTGTAGATTCAAACAGCAATTCTTTATTCCCGATCTCACACCGGCCGTCTACAAACACGTTCTGGGGAAATCCACGTTCTCTGCCCAAATCCACACCTCCACTGGGCTTCTGTCTCCCAAAAAATACTGTCTGAATCCTTAAGAACTCAAGAGGAACTCAGGCAGCAGGATACGCCCTATTCCCAGCAGGAATAATCTTCCTAAACCGGGAACGCCCTAAACTCGGATTATCCTAAACCGGGAACACCCTAAACACGGATCCGCCCTGGTCCTTGAGCAAGGTCACCTTCCAGGAGTCCTTCCACTAAGCAACATGGGGGTACACTGGCAAGGAAATTGTCATACCTACTTGGCTAATGGCTCCCAGCACCAAGAGTGGAGCATGATTGCAGTGAGATCTTGTGAAAGCATCAGCTGGTTTGCTGAGTAGCATTTAACAGTAAACAACCTTTGTTTCTGGATATTTGTTGGTTCCAACCACAGACTCGTTTTACACAATATTTCCTTGATGGGATTTCTATATGAAGCTGTTTTAGAAGTTGAGATCATTTTTTAGCCAGGTGCAGTGGCACACGCCTATGATCCCAGCAGCTCAGGAGGCTGAGGCAGGAGGATCTTGAATTCAAAGCCAGCCTCCGCAAAAGCAAGGCGCTAAGCAACTCAGTGAGACCCTGTCTGTAAATAAAATACAAAATAGAGCTGGGGATGTGGCTCAGTGGTTAAGTGCCCCTGAGTTCAATCCCTGGTGCCAAAAAAAAAAAAAAAAAGAAAGAAAGAAAAAAAAAGTTGAGGTCATTTTTATACTTGTGCAAATTTAAATCTTTTTTTTTTTTTAACTTTAGCAATTAGCATCCATTATTGTCAGTGAGCATTGGTCTTGCTGTTTTATCTGATGTCATGCAATTTTTCAGTTGAATTTCATGGAGAGTAGAAATGGAATTTGGAATCATAGTGATGTATGGCAGGGACTAACTTGAGTATATGTAACCAAAGATTGTGTCTAGAAAATGCCTAGTAATGAAATTAATTTCTCCCTCTTTTTCAAGTTCTGAAAGCCAGTAGGAGAGAAACGTGAGAACCCTTGTCAGAACAGACCCTTATCAGTGGTTCCATGTTTAGACTCATTCACTGGAGTTTATAAATTTGTAGATTGCACATCTTAATTAGGAAGCTCATTTGACTAATGACACAAATTAAAAGAAAGTGCCATTTCTGTTAATTAAATTTGAAAATTAATAGTCGTCACCAGGCTAATGAGTCTCTGGGAATCGTCATGATATCTAAAGTGATCCCGATATTTTCTTTTATAGTGTCTGGTTTATTTGAAAGAGCTTCTTTGGGGTCTCGTGAGAATGCAGGCCAACAAGAAATTACTGAATGTTTAATGTTAGGATTTGAGTAACATAGGAGAGAACGTGGGGCATTAACGATCTAACTGCTGTCTTCATTAGTAAGCTCTGGAGAGTCTCAGATTCACTTTTCTCGAGAAGTCTGATCCTCTGAAGCGGAGGTCCTCAGTCCAGGGATCAGGGTTCATACTCAGCCTGGCTGAGCTCCAGATCCAATCACTCCTGGGCGGTGGAAAGCTAGCACCTTCCCCACCTGACTCTGGGGGCTGGTGTATCCCCAGTAAGCCTTTTGGACTAGGATTCTTTGAATTCCAAGTGACAGACACCCACCTCAAATTGGCTTTAGCCTAAAAAGAGAGATGTTTGCTCAAGTAACTCAACAGGCCAGAAGTAGGCCCTGCTTTAGCCACACAGAGACAGACAGAGACTCCAGATTGGCCAGTAGGCCAGAAAGATGGGCATCTTCACCCACTTCTTTTTTTTTTTTTTTTTGGTACCAGGGATTGAACTCAAGGCTCTTAACCACTGAGCCACATGCCCAGCCCTTTTAATTTTTTTTTTTTTTAATTTAGAGACAGGGTCTCACTGAGTGGCTTAGGGCCTCTCTTTTGCTGAGGCTGGCTTTGAACTTGGGATCCTCCTGCCTCAGCCTCCCGAGCCACTGGGATGACAGGCTTTATGCCCGGCCCTTCCCCCCTACTTCTCACATGAGTCCACTCACATGTGAACTTCACTCTTGAGCAGGTACTCTCCATGGAGAAGACACTAGACCCTTCCACCAGCTTTGCAACCCCAGGGGCGAAGAGAATGCCTCTTTGCTGAGAGTCCCAGCAAAGACCAGGGGAGATTTCCTAGAATAGCCATGGTCAACTGTACCTTCCTGAGTCAATCACAATGTATGGAGGACAAATATAGCCCAGGGGTACGGCCTGCGATGGATGGTACCACCCCTGGAGCCTGAAGTCAGACTCGGCCTGCGGCAGTCACAGTGACACACCGTGGTTTCCGAATAAGAATTTAGGGTGTTTGATGCTGGAGGGTGAATGGAAGCTCCAAAGCTGAGATCAGCCAACATTCTCCTTCCAAATGGATTCTTCCTCCCTCCCTCCCTCCCTCCCTCCCTCCCTCTCTCTCTCTCTCATCATACACTCCATCTTACCATACCACATGTTTGCATACCAGTTTACCAACATCACTGACAGTTAAATATATATATCAACTTTTCCTTTAAAACTTTTGAGATTATTGTCCTAGGAAAGCGCAGTTTAGGCCTTAGAATTGTTCGGTAAGAGTGGTGATTTATCAACATGCTAAAGAAATCCAGAGCCATTTTTTCAGAAGTAAAAGCAGTGGGGAGACACTGTTCTTTTCCACATCTGAGCCCATGCAACTTTGGCCACCCTTAACGCTAGCTCCTGTGGCCTAGGATCTGAGCTGGAAGGTGAGGTTGAGGTTCCCATGACTCTCAAGAGTATATGGGTTACTTTGTCCTTTGCTGGTGGCCCGGATTGTCTGAGCGGATTATGCAGAGCAGCAGAATAAGCCTTTAAGCCCTTGGTTTATGGCATGAGGGCGGAGGGCTGGAGTGCATGCTCTGAAATCTGACTCGAAAGGCAACTCCATCCTGTCCCCACACCCACAGACCTGAGATGGGGCATCAGAGGGGCCACTACACCCTTCTGGACTCTCAGCTCCTTTAAGATAAACATCTTGGCCAGGTGCAGTGGTGTGCACACCTGTCATCCCAGCAGCTCGGGGGGGGGGGGGGGGGGGGGGGGGGGGGGGGAGGGGGGGGGGCTGGGGAAAGAGGATCAAGTTCAAGGCCAGCCTCAGCAACTTAGTGAGGCCCTAAGCAACCTGGTGAGACCCTGTCTCTAAATAAGATATAAAAATGTGCTAAGGATGTGGCTCAGGAGTTGAGCACCCCTGGGTTCAATCCCCAGTACAAGGGAGGAAAAAAATAAAACGACAGAATTTATCACTGTGACCCAAGCACTCTAATTGGTAGCAGGAATCTGTGTCCATATTCTACACAGACTGCCCCACTCTTCATATTGATGGGGCGGCTGGAGGAGTTATCAGGAAGCAGATTTATTTAAGCTGCAGCGGTCCAGAGGGACTAATGCCTAAAAATCCCTGGACCCTGAGTCTGGAAATTCTTTGAAATTTATACCCAGTTTGTGCGGGGTGGGGGTTACATAAAGGTGGTAACATGCCAGGTAACATTGTAAAACCATTCTTAGGCTAAACAGAGGTTTCCCAAGTTTTTACCAAGGAAAACAGAAATAGTAAGTTAGTACAATGAGCTCTCTTTGTTTGCTTTGGTACTAGGGATCCAACCCAGGGGCACTGGATCACTGAGCCACAACCTTAGCCCTATTTTGTATTTTATTTAGAGACAGGGTCTCACCGGGGTTGCTTAGCACCTTGCTTTTGCTGAGGCTGGCTTTGAACTCGAAATCCTCCTGCCTCAGCCTCCCAAGCTGCTGGGATTACAGGTGTGCACCACAGTTCCCGGCAACAATAAGGCATTTACAAAAGAGAGGAAGCTTCAAACCACATTGAGCTCTCAGGTGTGCATAAATGATATGTGTATATACGTCTATGTGGGTTTGCATACTACATATGCATATACACACACATACAGACATATGCACATGTCCTGGAAAGTTGCATTATTGATACATTAAGGTTATAGGGAGAGAAAGGTGGCACGGTACCATGTGCTACATGTATACAGCTGCATGTATTTCTATGCATGTGCTACCTAGCAATAATAGAAGAGAAATCAAACTTAATCAGTCCACTGCCTGCTTTAAGGACCTGGGAAAAGGCAAGGGAGGTGCAAGGAGGAGACAGGGAGAAGGTCTGCAGAGACAAAAGGGAGATGGTTTGCTCTTGGCCTATTTCCACCTACCACCTGGCCGTGGCCCCAGGTGTGCTAAAGAAATCCAGCCCAGGACCCTTTACCTTTTGTTGGGGAGTATCTTTAAACCCATGAGGTGTCAAGTTTTCAATCCTGCAAGCATTTCAATGAAATCGACACACGTGCATGAATATGGGTTGGAAATCGTAATATAGTATTTAGTATATAATTTACTATTGTAATATTATCAATGACATCATTGTGTTAATGAATATCATCACCAATCATTCACCTTTTACTTTTCCCAAAAGAATAGAATTCTAAAAACAAAGATCTATTTCAAAGTTATCATAAGTGGTCTATTTTTTGCTTAATTTAAGTTTTTAGGTGTCCCATAAATGAGATCATGAGACATATGGGTTAAGATTAAAAAGCGCATTTTATTTTAAAAATTAACAGGCACCCAGCCTCAAAGAAAGTAAAATTTTGTATTTTTTCTTTTTCTTTCTTTCTTTTTTTTTTTTAGTTAGAGAGTGGTATTTTAAAAGACGATAAAAGTAAGGGATGTCAGCTATAAAATAGTTAGAGAATGTAGGGGAAAAAATCTCTGAATTTAAATGGTTAAAATACTTATATTCCTAGACAACCATGCTTAGATTTTTTATATATCTTTCCAGGTATTTGAGCATAAAGGTAACTATTAGACTCCCATTATAAACTGGGACATCATAGCAAAATGTTAATGCCCATCTCTCTTATTTAGAGCAAGTTGTTTTGATCTCCTTCCTGTACAAAACTCAAATATATGACATATTATCACTAGTAAAATGCCATATGTGTATGGTTCTCAATCCAGGATCATGCTCTTATCCCAAGCCTCATCTCAGAAGGCTCTGACTTAAAAGTATATCTTAGATAACTTGAGATACCAGTTATATATATATATATATATATATATATATATATATATATATATATATATATATATATATATATATATATATATATATATAATTTTCATAGCTGCATATTTCCATTAAAATAACTATAACTTTTAATCACATTCTGATCCCGTCATGGGCAATGTACTAATGAAATGGAGGCATGATCTCATTGGATGCTTATCAAAATCCTACTGTTAAAGTTTGTTCTGATCCTCATTTTACTTTTTATTTATTTATTTATTTAGGTACCAGGATTGAACCCAGGGGTATATAACCACCTAGCCACAGCCCAGCCCTTTATATTTCATTTTTTTAAAATTTTGAGACAGGGTTTTGCTAAGTTGTATAGGGCCTCGATAAGTTGCTGGGGCTGGCCTCAAACTTGAGATCCTCCTGCCTCAGCCTCCGGAGCCCCTGCGATTACAGGTGTGTGCCCCACCACACCCAGCCTATGATCCCCACTTTAATGGGGAGGAAATGAAAACCAAGGACAATTACTGCTCAGGTGACAGAGCTAGGAGGCAGAAGAGCCTAGATTTGAACCCACGTGGTATGATCCCAGAGCCCCCTGCCCTGAACACAATGATGTTGGCCCCATGCCCTTAATGAAGGGCGACCATGTGTTGCTGGTTGGCGTCTGGGGTTTTCTGAATCTCATTGACTTTCTGATCTGTGTTGGAATGATAAACTTGTTCAAAGCAGGAAAGACTCTGTCCTGGCTTCTCAGCCTGTCAGCAAGTCGTGGGAGCTGGACCAGCCTCACCATGTACTAGAGCCACGCGGAGCGGGTGTGTTCCTGAGTTTCCAAACCGACTTTGGTGGCTAGACTGTGGGGGGACGGGGAGGGCTGATAAAGGGGCCACACTTCTGGATTGACTGCCCTTCGCAGCCCCCTATTTCTTTATCTCCCATCTCTCGTGATGACCTGTCTGGGGGTTGGCAGAAGAGTAGAGGGGGTTTATGGATGGGCTGCCAAGAGTGGCACCCGAGGTTAAAGTCCCATGTCAGAGCCACTAAGCCACACACACACACACATACACACTCACACACACACAAGAAGCCGCAGGAAAGCAGGTAGAGCGCCCAGCACACGTGAGCTCCAGTGGTTGTTGCAGACGCCCAAGCACATCCGTCCCCTGTGTGGGGGTCACGGGGAGGCTGGCTCGGGCCCCACTTGCCTTATGGCGGGCAGAGAGGCCAAGGCAGATGATGAGCCTGGGAAAATCAACTTCCTGCTGTCCCCTTCTCTCCCCGTGGCTGTCTGGCCTCCTTAGGGCACTTCACCTTCCCCTGTCCCCTCAGACTTCAGCTTCCTTTGTCACCCTGTTGACAAAGCTCACGGCCCCTTTCTGGGTCCCGGAGGTCACATCTCCTTCCGCTTTTCAAAGTCCTCTCAGTTTGATCCTTGGCCAGGGAGGAGGGGTGATGAGCCTGCGGGGACGGGGCAGGAGAATGAGGTTGATGGAGGTGAAGTGACCGCTAGGCCACCACTCGTGGGTCGACAAACATGTGCTGTGTGGCTGCTGGGCACCCAGGGGAACGTGTCTGGGATTCAGGGCTCCCCAGCCAGTTATGGACACCAGCTGGGACTACAGTGTCAACATCCTACCTGTCTCTTAACTCCTTGTTATCAGGTCCCTGGGGGAAAAAAAATCTAGTCTCACTAACTTGTTTTGGAAGACCCATAGGGCCAGGCACGGTGATGCACACCTGGAATCCCAGTGGCTCCGGAGGCTGAGGCAAGAGGATCAGGAGTTCAAAGCCAGCCTCAGCAACTTATCAAGGCCCTAAGCAACTCAGTGAAAACCTGTCTCTACATAGAAAACATTCACCCTTTGGTTTGTTGGGATCGGCTTATTTCACTTAGCATGATATTCTCCAACTCCATCTATTTACCAGCAAATACCATCATTTCATTCTTTTTTAAGGCTGAGTAATATTCCATTATGTATATATACAACATTTTCTTTATCCACTCACCCGTTGAAGGGCACCTAGGCTAATTCCATAGTTTAGCTCTTGTTAATTGAGCTGCTATAAACATTGATTTGGCTGTGTCACTGTAGTATACTGATTTGAAGTCCTTTGGGTATAAACCAAGGAGTGGGATAGCTGGGTCAAATGGTGGTTCCATTTCCAGTTTCCTGCGGAATGTCCATACTGCTTTCCAGAGTGGTTGCACCAATTTTCAGTCCCACCAGCAGTGCCCTTAAAATGCAGGCTAATAGCCCTGATGCCAGCAAGCTAGGGCCAAAGCTGGCATGGGACCAGGTTTAAAGTGCCTGTCACAACAATACATTGCCTTTCCAGAGACTTCTTTGTGTGCCTCAGAACTTTGGTCTTCTTTGAGGTCTAGGCCTGCAGCTGAGGCTCACAATAGGTTAGACAGAGAAACCATCTGCATGTAGCATTCCAGGTTTTCAGTGAGTTATTTAGCTCATTAAGACTCCTCCGCCCTAAGCATTCATCTGGAACTTTTCCTCTGTAATTGATTTTCAAAGGACCTCCAAGGTCTCAACCAAGTCCCAGTTTCAGGAAGTGGGGAGCGGGCCCCTCTCTATGCTGTGAAGAAGCCCCCAGCCCCACTTCCTAAGCTAATTACTTCATACAGCCAACAGTAAACATAAGTCACCTTTGTGACATCTCTCCACCCAAAGAAAGTGTTGCAATAAAGCGTGAGGCATCTGGATGCCCTCCAAGTGCCCCCAGGCAACACCACCTCCCTCCCGGCCAGCCAGGGCGCTTCCTCCAGCCGCACAGAGGAACATCCGACATTTGCTCTGCCTTTCGAGGGATCTTTATGCACCTTACGAAGTGTGACCAGGACACAGCTCAGTAGTGCCTGTTGTTCCCTCTCTGAATATGAGCCTTGTATTACATCCCAGAACCATGTAGCTCTGTCACTTTGGAGTGGTGGGTAGTGGACCGAAATCAAGAACTCTTAATAGGTGGCATGATGCCAGAACTCAGGCACAACAGCCAAACCACTAAGGGAGGGTCCCACCGGGCGGAACAGCCCCAGAGAGAAGGAATCAGGTTGCAGTAAAAAGACCAGATGTTGCTGGGTATGATGGCGCAAGCCTGTAATCCCAACAGCTAAGGAGGCTAATAAGGCAGGAGGATCGTGAGTTCAAAGCCAGCCTCAGCAACAGGGAGGCCCTAAGCAATTCTGTGAGATCCTGTCTCTAAATAAAATACAAAATAGGGCTGGGGATGGGGCTCAGTGGTGAGTGCCCCTGAGTTCAATCCCCAGTAACCCCTGCCACCCAGAAAGAGACCAGATATTGGTCATTAGACAGTTTTGGTGACCAAGAACGATTCCTTTCCCCTGTCTTGGTTTTTCTATCTACAAAGCAGACAGAACAGAGCACCACAGTTCATTGCTAATTTTCTAAGGGTCAGGTGCTGTACTAGAGGCAATAGATATTGTGGGGAACAAGGACATACCGTTGCCTGGTATAGTGGCTCACACCTGTGATCCCAATGACTCGGGAGGCCAGCCGGAGGATTGCAATTTCAGAGCCAGCCTCAGCAACTTAGTGAGACCCTAAGCAACTTTGACCCTGTCCCAAAATCAAAATATAAAAAGGGCTGGAGATGTGGCTCAATGGTAGAATACTGCTGGGTTTAATCTCCAGTATAAATAAACAAATAGGAAAAAAAAGAACCTAGTCCTGCCTGTCTGGAGCTTACATTCAGGAAGGTCATAAAAAATTAAATATACGATTACCTAATACTTATTTAATTCCACTTATGACGAGCACCATCAATCCAGGGAATAAAATAAGTTGCAAATACAAGCTATCAAGAGCTCTGTCCACACAACATGCCAGCTACTTTACCTTATCATGATCATAACAACTTATGTGGCATTTAGTGAGTCAGGCACTGTTTTTAGTACACTTCATTGAATCCTCATTTTAAAAGACCTATCTATATAGGGACCATTACCCCCATCGTATAGAAAAGAACACTGAAGTACTAAGAGGTTAACTTACCAAAATTCACACTGCCTCTAAGTAGCAGAGAAAGAACCCCAGTGGCCTGAGCAGAGACCTGCTGCCTCTTGTAATATTGTCACATGCAATCCTTGCTACACCTGGGAGGGACTGTCCTCTCTCCATTGGGGGTTTTGCTTTCTGCAAAGTAGTCAAGTACAATCTAAAAATATTAAATTGAAAAATTCCAGAAATGATCGACTTATAAGTTTTAAGCAACTTTTATGACAATGCATTGTTATAATTGTTCTAGTTTATTATTGGTATTATTGCTAATCCCTTATTAGGTCTGATGTACAAATGAAGCTATATCATAGCTATATAGGTATAGGGGGAAAACATGGTATATACAGAGTTGAGTGCTATTAGTGGCTTTAGGCACCCACTGGGGTCCATGAAAGATATCGCTTTCAGCTGGGCACGGTAGCCCACAGCTGTGACCCCAGGGACTCAGGAGGCTGAGGCAGGAGGATCATGAGTTCAAATAGCAAGGCCCTAAGCAACTCAGTGAGACCCTGTCTCGAGAGAAAATACAAAATAGGGCTGGGGATGGGGCTCAGTGGTCAAACGCCCCTGGTACCCTGCACCCCAAAAAAGATACCCCTTTCATATAAGGGGAGACTAGGGTACCATGGCTACTTTCATTTTGCAAATATGGACACAGAAGCCAACTGGGTGACTTGGCTGAGTTCGCGCCGGGAGGAGGTGGTGGGGCTGGCTGTGACCACACTGCTGCCTGGGGTGGGACACTTGAGCGACGGCCCCATGTCCACCCCAGGGGACCAGCACCTCCGCGGCTCACTTTCTTTCCCGGCCCTTTTCTCCCTCAGGTGTTCCTGAAGAGTGACCGTGTGGCGCGCATGGTGCAGAGTGGAGGCTGCTCGGCCAACGACTCCCGGGAGGTCTTCAAGAAGCACATCGAGAAGAGGGTGCGCAGCCTGCCCGAGATCGACGGCCTCAGCAAGGAGACGGTGCTGAGCTCCTGGATGGCCAAGTTTGATGCCATCTACCGGGGGGAGGAGGACCCCAGGAAGCAGCAGGCCCGGATGACGGCTAGCGCGGCCTCCGAGCTGATTCTGAGCAAGGAGCAACTCTACGAGATGTTCCAGAACATCCTTGGGATCAAGAAGTTCGAACATCAGCTCCTGTACAATGCCTGTCAGGTAAGAGTCTCTCGCCTGGGCCCAGAGCCATCGGGTCGGCAGAGCTATGGTGTGATTTCCGTGGGCTGCCTCCGGACAGGAGGACATTACAGTTGGGGCTGGGGCTGGGGCTCATCAGCAGAGCATTGCCTGGCACATGTGAGGCCCTGGGTTCCATCCTCGGCACCACATATAAATAAAATAAAGGTATTGTGTCCAACTACAACTGAAAGTATTTCTTAAAAAAGAAAACATTAAAATTATATTTTATGACTATATTAGTGTGACACTGTATATAATAGAGACTAGATTATATTCATAGATTTTTTTTATTAACAACTTACTGTTAATATGCTTTAATTCCATTTGGATATAATAATATAAGCATGGGATAGATCTTATTCTAATTAGATCCCCATGCTAATGCATGTCCATGTAGATTTTTTTCTGATTTTTCTTTTTTTGGGTCATTTTTTTTTCTGATTTTGTAATAAACTGAAATATTTTTCCTGAGCTGCTAGAAGTCTCATGGGCCCTAAGATTGAGCTCATGGTGTTGAGGGGGAAAATTCGCCCTATGAGTAAGACATGCTTTTCGTGTGTCAAAAAATGTCAAAACTCAAAACGATGATGACTCTTTTAAAAGATAGTTCTGCCTATAAAATAGGGGCTGTCATCAGTTGAGTTCACACGTCTTCTGCTGGGGAAATGTAACACCTGGTCATCCAGAGTGATTATTTAAAATAGAAAGCTTGTGCAGTTCTGGGTTTCATCATAGCTCTGTGTCAATCACAGCGTGAGTTTCTGGGTGTGACCAAGGGGGAGACCAGAGGCTTTACTTGAACTCACCCTAAAACAGGCCTATATTTCCTCTGGGTGGAGGGTTGGGAAGCAAGGTGTCCTAGATCTTAAGTTCCGGCATGTCCTTAGCTCAATATCCATTCATTCAACAAACACTTATTTTGTCTTCTTTGCAAGACTTTGAACATTTTAGTACATTTCACTGTGGAACATTTTTAAATGCACATTCCTGGCCTTTAACCCTAGAGATTCTTGTTCTGCAAACCAGAGTAGGGTCCAGGAATCCACATTTGAAAGTAAGGGCTTATTCCCATTGCCTTCTAAGAACTCTTGGCAAAACAGTTGGCTCTGATTTCCCTGGGCCAGTGCAATCCCCCATGGCAGGGTAAATTAGGGCACTTGAGGGTGTTAGTAAGACTTACTCTTTGCTCAGAGTCAGACAGACCTAGGGAAATCCTAGCCTGACCCCTTGTTAGCTTTGTGGCCTTGGGGTTTAGTTAACTTCCCTTCATGAGTCTGCATTTATAATCAATTAAATGTTGATTTAGCCATATAGGAGAACATGTTTAACCCAATAAAAGAGTTGTTGAAGAATCAAGCATCCATGTGGGAAATTTTTCATTGGATACTAATAATTGGAAAAGCTATCTGGCTATGCAACAGAATATGCAGATATAGCCCCATTTTTATGGAGGAAAATAAAGAATAGAAAAAGTACCGGATGGGCAGAAACGAAAACGTGGATTGGGTTTATCTTAATGGGATGGTATTATGGCTGATTTTTATGATTTTCTCTTGTGCTATCTCACATTTTTCTACCTTAAACTTGTGGTTATTTTGAAAATGGAAGTAAATACTAAAAATCTCTACAAAGAAACAATCAAAACAATGGGATAAGGAAAAAATAATCTTCTGAATGGTTTTCTAGACTTTGACTATCAACATCCTACCTGTGTGATTTTTTCCATTTCTGAGTACCATCTGTATAATCACTGAATTTTTTTTTTTTTGTACCAGGAATTGAACCCAAGGGTGCTTAACCACAGAGACATATATCCCCAGCCCTTTTTCAGCCCTTTCTATATTTTATTTAGAGAAGGGGTCTCACTGAGTTGCTTAGGGACTCATTAAGTTGCTGAGGCTGGTTTTGAATTTGTGATCCTCCTGACTCAGCCTCCTGAGCCTCTGGGATTACAGGTCTGGTGTATGGTCATTGAATACTTTGTGTTTAGTCAATGGCCAACTCACTTTTCAATCTGTCTGTATCTTAAGAATTAATGCATGTGAAATCACATCTTTGATATACTCATTCTCTCTCTCTCTCTCTCTCTCTCTCTCTCTCTCTCTCTCTCTCTCTCTCTCAAATATACATTAAAACAAAACAGAACTATTGAAGTAGAAGCTGTTCATTAGTTGGTTCTCTTAGATCATCTCACAGTATCAGTGATGTGCAGCCAGTGCCCTGTGTATACAAGTTGGTGGGGCAGAGCTCTCTGCAGCCGTGTCCCAAAGTATCCCCATGCTGATCAGAGCAGCTCTCACATGAAGTCTGCACAACCAGCAAAGCATAGGTATAATTTACCTCCCTTCTCTTCCCTTGGGGGCAGCCCATACATGCACAGGCAGGGGAACCTACTGAATGCTTCACATCCTTTAATCAGATATCAGAAATTAGAAATTCACTGGCTTGCTTTCTTCCAGATTTCCCTCAGATCTGCCAGACCTCTGTCAACTCACATGAGCAAGAATCAGAAAAAGGACACCCTATGGCTTTCCTCCTCACCCTGCCTCCTCAATGATTTCTTATTTTTGTTTTTTCTGCTCTTCCATTCTCCTCCCCCCACTTCCTTACAAGACAAAGCAATTCCTAGGCACTTCCAAAAATATGCACAAAGTGTTCCTTTTATGCATGTCGTATCTGAGGGGAAGAAGCTGTAATCTCATTTCTGCTGCTGCTTTGGAAAGTTCCCACCATCTCTCTTTACGGGGACCTGCCAGTGGCTGCCATTTTCATCTCAAATGAGAAATGACACTTATCAAAGAGCGATTACATCAGTTACACATCCGTTGTCTGTTGGAACGTGAATTGTGTCCATCAAAACATGAAAGTAAGAGGCCTTAACAAATGTCTCCCTGTTTGCAAATGGATTTTTTTTTGAAGTCTATTTTATTTAAGAATGTATGGATCATTCTTCCAGAACAAGTTGCTCACGTTCAACATACTATCCAATGCAAAATAATTGACAACTCATTAGAAAATCAGTGTTGTTTTTATTTTTCACAGGCTTTTGGGAAGAAGCAGTTAATTATGGAGCTCTTTGAGCATTTAAGCTGTATGCTAAAGCTAACTCAGAAAAAAAAAATAGAAAGGTTATCTGTTGGAGATGGGTTGCATCATCTGAAAAATCAGACTAAGGCAATTCTGTGTTCCATTTTCACGAAATGCAAAGCTCATGCTGATGATAATAATGGTGTGATGTTTAAAAGTCTCCCTAAGATGCACCACCCCTCCCGGTCCCCTTAAGTGACCTCCAAATTTGCTGTTGGTTGGATACCATGTGTCTGCTATCTGCTTGCTATCTTCTATTTCCTATTCTTCTGTTGAGGACACAAGTCATCTTTAATTGCCTCTTTCTGAAATGTATGGGCATTTCCCTTGGAAAAACACCTCGGAGGTGCACTTCGGGAAGAGACAAGCATAGATGGTCACATTTTTAAATGCAAATAAATACTTCTTGGCAGAGTCACTTAACTGATGCTGAACGGTGGTAAATGAGCAGGACCTAAAGAAAATCATTTGGGCTCTACTAATCACACTCTTAGCTCCAGGGACCGTCAGCTGGAATCCACTAGCTTTCTCTGTGACCACCACTCATGCCCAATGGCCAGCAGAAATGACATTCATGTTCCGACTCTTAGGAGGTGACAGTGTACTTCCCCTCTGAATCTCTAAGAGTTTTCAGATGAATCTAAAAGGCTTGACTAGACACATGGAATGTGATTTCCCTATCTATGGAACACCTTTGCGTTTTTCAGTATTGAATTCGTCATCGTTACAGAGTTGCTAATTCTCTTACCATTTCATTTTCCTTCCCTCCAAACCATCAACAACATCAATGCGGCCTTGGATGATGGGGTTATCTCGTTGCAGTACTGTCTTCCTCGGACTTGATTAGCACTTGGCAGGTTTTCAGATAGTTTATTAAGCTCTAAAGAGAAACTTCAAATCATAGGCTTTCAGCTGTGATCCAGATTGCTGGGTGGTATCCTACCTCATTATGGAGTCCTTAATCTCCAAATAAGTACGTAGCTTTTTCCTGGTTCAGAAGTTCCCAAAAGATCTGCTAGCTAAAAATTTGCTTCTTGGGACAAACTCTATTTCTTAATCACTTATCTTGGCTCTAAGACAATGTTATAGTCTTTGTGTATGATGGAATTTCAATAAATACTTGTTGAAGACATTTTAATTTATTTTAAATATTTTTTTAGTTATAGTTGGACAAATGCCTTTATTTTTTTAATGTGGTGCTAAGGATTGAATCCAGTGCCTCACTCATGCTAGATAAGCGCTGTACTGCTGAGCCACAACCCCAGCCCCTTGAAGACACATCCTAAAATCTGGGAATGGGGCTGTGGTCATGGCAGTCTAGTGTTAAACGCTTATTTAGAAACACACTTTCATGAGTCATTCATTCAACAGCTTTTTTAAGCATTTCCTGTGCCGTTGGCATCATATAGCCAGGGACTGCTGTATGTCTGAATTTGTTCTGGAAAAGTCTACGGTGTGGCTCCTGTCTCTCTTCTTCTTTGCCTGCCTCTTAACCTTCCGGCTTAGATTGGAGTAGCCTATTTGTTTTTGATGTATTGCTGTGTAATGAATTGCCCCAAATTTAGTGGCTTTAAAGAATATCCATTTATTATCTCCCATTATTAATTATCAGTTTTTCTGGATCAAAAGTGCAGATGGGACTCAGCTGGGTTTTCGGCTCAGGGTCTCACACCACTGGGATTTAGGAGCTGCGCCCGGAGGCTAGGTTTTCACATGGAAGCTCCACAGGGAGCGACACAGGTCTGAGCTCCTTCCTTGGCCCCTCATAGAATTGCAGCTATGGAGTTCCTTAGATTTGGCAGCAGAGACTATAGTGGGAAATGAGTGAGGGTCAGGACACCGAGATCTGGAAGCAACACTTTATTACTGGCACCATGGCCCAGGGGGATAATTCCCAAAGTCTGAGCCCCGAGCGCAGCAGGGCTTTTGCTTTTATACATAAGCAAGTTTGGGGCACATCAAGGCAAGGGAGTCGGTGCAATTCAATTGGAGGGTGCATTCTAAATTCCTTATATGGGTGCTAGTTCATCAACAGCCTGGGGACTCAGTTCATACAGCATAGGGACTTCCACTGCACTAAGCCTAAAGGGGAATGTTCTGTCCCCGTTTCTGTGTCTCCTGCTTCTGCCACTGCAGTTGTCTCTTACAGGTACCTGCAGTCCTCTATGGTTAAATGTCAGTCAGCAGAGCTGCTGTGTGTGAGCGTGCAAAGCCACAGCCTGCCACCTCTTACACTGCTGAAGTTCCCATTTTGCTCTACCAAGAGACAGTCTGCTTGTTCAGATCTCTGATTTCTGAACCCAGTCTTAACAGGATCACCTGGTGAAATCAGGCCACGAAGATCATCTCCCCGTAGATTCATTTAAGTTCAAGGGATTAGGAATTGTACATCTACAAAATCTTATGTTCATTCTTATCACGTACTACCGATTGGAATCAGGTTGTAGGTTCTGCCCTTACTCAATGGAGGGTCCATAATAGGGCACAACTCACTGGTGGTCATGCTAAGGTTGTCCATCACAGATGCCCAGGTGACTTGCTTCTTCAGGTATCAATTTAAATGGTTTGTTTGCTTTTCTGAAACAGATCCCAGTTTATTACTAAGGTAGCACTTGAAACAACCTGAAATTACCTGACTTACTTCCTTACAGTCGATCTCCTTCTCTAGTCTATTTCTTTCTTTCTTATTTTGCTGATGCACATTAACTATATAGGATAATGAGCTTCATGGTAGGATATTTGCACATGCAACTATTTTTTTTTAAGAGCAGGAACCATGTCTGTTGTATTCACCACAATATTGACCAGCACTCAGTACAATGGCTGGCACAAAATAGATAGATGCTCAATTAAATATTTACTAAGTCCGTAAGTGCAGAGGCCAAGCCATTTGTGACCTCCTGGGATTAATGCACACATTGCACAAAGTTGTGTGTTCCGTCATTTTTTTCTCCAGTGAGGCAAAGTGTAACAGTGAAACAGGCCTGTCAGCCTGTGACCTCAATCCACCTGCCAATCACTCCTATTTTATAATGTGGATATCACCTGAGAGTCACAGTGTTCTTCCAGAGATAAACTTTCCCTCCGGTTACACTTAACTTGTCCCTTCCATCATGTGCTTGACCCAAAGGGGACAGAAATTCAATCTTGTCTTTCTTTGCAAAGTCATGCACTACCTTTTACAGTTCTTAACAACTCGAGAGACTTCCAGTTTTGGCATGCCATATGAACTAATTTCAGCATTCTTCTAGTGTAAAAAGAGATCCAATTGCTTATACCACGTGAACATGTCCTGTTCAGTTAGTAGAGACAAAATTGAAGTCATCCATAATGTGAGGAGTATAGGGCCCGACAGCTCTATTTCATTTCCCAGAGCATTAATTTTCTGATGATCCCATTGTGATTTTTTTCCCAGTTCTCTATCAGTTGTTATTAGAACACATAGGTAGATATTTCTGATGGTGCCTGCTGTTACTGAGAGACGAACAGCTGCAGAGAATTGAAATTGAAAGACAGTGGGTATCCTGCATCTGAGAAGCAGGGAATTGGGCATTTTCTCTGCAGCCTTCAAAACTGCTATAGACATTTCATCAATTCAATCTCTTCCCTACCCTTTGTTGCCAAAAATGGAATCGAAATATGCTTGTTTACTCAAAATGCTTTCATACGTATTGAAGCACAGAATTGTAATCGGAGGTGTTAAAGAAGTGTCCTTTCAGAAAAGGACATTTCGGAAATAGTATTTTCTCCTTTTTCCACCTTTTGCCAAATGAAAGCTATTATAAGTCATCCAGCACAACCTTGCAAATAGATATATTTTACCAGCCTTCTGACATGTTTCGCCATCCCAGGCGCCCCACAGTGATGATTTAAATATCTTCCTTCTTCCAACAAGCATCCTTCCTGCTTCCTTAATAACTGAGACCCAGAATTAGCAGAAGTTTGGGAAATACAGGGTAATATACTGGTTGAATTTTGTTGTCACCCTTTTTGTTTCGATTGTTTCTGAAAATATGAGTAAAATACATTAGTTTTCTTCCTTTTGTGCTGGATTCACTCAGTGGAGGTCTCATGATCTAAGTTTTGACCTTCAGCCTGAACAGTAATAGCACATCAAATATTAAGCATCTACTGGGGGCCAGGCACTAAGTCTAGCACCACATGCACACATGGACACATTCATGTAAAATCCTCATAACAAGTCTGTAAAGTAGACATTTAACCCATGTGTTACTCAGCTTTGTATCATTGTGACCAAAATATCTTAGAAGAACAATTTAGAGGAGCAAAAGTTTATTTTGGCTCCAAAGAGGTTTAGTCCATGGTGGACTGACTCCATTACACTGGGCCCAAGGTGAGGCAGAACATCATGGTGGAGGGCATGGTAGAGGGGCATTACTCTGCTCATGGTGGACAGCAAACAGAGAGAGGAAGTAGAAGGGGCCCACAGGGAAGATGCCTCCTTCCAGGACAGGCCCCCAGTGACCTACCTCCTCCAGCCACGCCCCACCTGCCTACAGTCACCACCCAGTCTCTTCAAACTAGGAGTGACTGATGAGGTTCCAGCTCTCACAATCCAATCATTTCCCCTCCGAATATTCCTGCATCAACCCAGGAGCTTTTGTGGGACACCTCATGCCCAAATCACAACAATCCACATTTTAATAATGATGCTAAAAAGAAGCTAGAGAGTGAGAAAAGGTAAACTGAAGACTACATGATTCCAAAGCGAATGCTTCAACCCAATCGCTGAACACAGTGAGTGGTACAGCTTTTCGACAGATACACAAGTCGTAGATCTTTTCCATAGATTTGAAAGATTTGGGAGATTTAAGTAGATTTATTGATCCTATCTATACTCTAGGAAGATAGGTATACGTGTATCTGACTAAATCCTATGAGTCTTTTTATATAGCCTGCTCAATTTTCCCCCTAAAATTTATTGAAAGAAAAGAAAAGTCAGTGGAGGACCAATTTCTGTGCTAACTATGATTTTAATGGATGTGTCTGTTGAATAGAGACTGGTTGTATTTGATGGCTTCACTCCTTGAGGCTTTGCCATATTGATATATGTATTTCCTGATTTAATTTTAAACATACTCAACAAAAGATGGCTGAAGGATAGAAAATGCTTGTCTTTTTTGCCATGTCATTGCTTATGTGATCCCGTACTGAATGACCTGAAAATTGGCTACTTTGTGTTACACACTATACTTCTAGAAGCTAGGCTCAGTGACCTCAGAATGAGTGGCTCAGCAGTAGAATGCTTGCCTGGCACATATGAGGCCCTGGGTTCAATCTTCAGTATTGCATAAAAATAAATAAATTAAATAAATAAAGCTACTGTGTCCATCTACAACTAATAAAAATATTTTTTAAAAAGTTTTAAAAAATGCAATTACTCTTCACAGGAAAAATACCTAGAAAATCATATATGAAAATTGAAATTTAAAGTTTTGAAGTTAAGAATTAAACTAGGGGTTAATAAATATCTTCAGCTTTGTGGAACCTATAGTCTTTGTACCAACTACTTAAAATGTCACTGTAACAAAAAAGCAACCATAGATTATATAAAACATATGGACGTAAAACTTTATAAAAACTATTATTTGGCAGATTTGACCCAAGTACTGCAGTTTGTCAACCCCCGAATTAAATAATTATCACATCATAACAGCAAAAATTATTTATTTAAAAAATACTCTATAAATAAAAGATTTTACCTTTTCAACCCCAAAAAAGTTTTTAACAAAAAATTTAGCATATGCATTCTGTGAGCATGGCTTTATTTATAATCTTGGAATTTAAGACAGAATCATTGTGTAACACAGAAGCCAAGTATATTTGGTTAGACTTTTATCATATGCGACTGTTAAGGGCTATGCTTCCTACCTCCACAAATCTAGCTAAGTCCCTTTCCTGAGCATGCTGGGATAAATTAGAACCATGCTTGGCATATATACATTTTTAAAAGATATAAATTATCAGTATCATTTTATATTATTGCCTCTTGAACCAAGACTTGATCCATGTGTTGGGATTTACCAAGTACTGATCTGTAGAGTTTCATACATAAAGACTTCAAAATAGTTATCATTTAACACCAGCATTATACAAAAAAATTAAATATGGAATATCAGTGATTATCAGTGATTATAAAAAGAGGCTCCAACATAAACCAATGAAAAGATGTGTTAGTCAGATTTTCATTTTTAGGACTGAAAGAACTAAAAAGAACAACTTAGAAAAGTTTGTTTTGGCTCATGATTTCCGAGGTTCAGTCTATGGTCGGCCTACTCCAAGATGAAGCCGAATATAATATAGCAGAGGAAAACTGCTATAATATATAACATATAACATATAATATAGCAGAGGGAAACTGCCCCGTTAGTGACATCCAGGAAGCAGAGAGAGCTGAGTGCAAGGAACTAGAGATAATATAATACCCAAGGACATGGCCTCAGTGACCTACATCCTCCAGCCACATCCTTCCTGCCTGTAGTTACCACCCACTTACCCATTCACATTATTCATGCATCCAATGGACTAATCCACTCATTAGGTGACAGCTCTCATGAGCTAATCAATTTCACCTCTGAACATTCCTGCATTGTCTCACACATGTGCTTTTGGGGACCCCTCATATCCAAACCATAACAAGAGGAGATAGAAATGCTGATTGCCCAGATTTGATCAGTACATATTGTGTATGTGTATTGAAGTAGTACACTGTGTCCCTCCATTATGAATAATTGTTATGTGTTAATTTAAAATAAAAAGTAAAGACTAAATAAAATAACCAAAGTTATGGAGCTCTGGGCTTGTATTCTAGCTCTGCAGCTTACTGTACGAACATGAGTCAGTCAGCTAACCTCACTGAATCTCAATTTTCTGCATTTGTAAAATGGGAGTCATTTATCTTATAAGGTAAATGGTGCTAGTTTTTATTGCCTGGCATCAATTAATTGAATTTCTATATCTATGGAAAATTCTATTCTGATAAATATTGATATATAGGGTTGGACTGATTTTCTGATGTCAGTTGTTGAAATCAAATGATCTTATTGTGCCAGGGGAAGAATTTTAGGACCCAAGGCTCTTGACTTCAAGAGGTGAACAATAGGGTTAAAGGAACAAGTTAATACATAAGCAAAATCATCCAGAATACAAAGTCAAATATGTGAAAATACAGATAGACAGAATCTGCAATTCCTGTGTGAATCTAGACTCAGCAATTTCTTATGTATGTAATATTTATCAGTTAACTTCCCCATAAAATAGTTGTTAGTAACTACCAGGTAGAAATGAGGTATCTAAAGAGCCTGACACATGACAGCAACTCAGTAAATGGTAGTCCAGGTTGGTGATGGTAGTTAGTAGCACTGTTAATGGAAGTGTTGGGGGTGGAAGTGGTGTGGTATAAGATTCAACAGCTGAGTGCTTCCGAGATCTCGCATAATGGTGGGGTTTGATGGATCTGTGGCTGCTCCACAGAGGCACTAGTTCAGTTGGGATTAAATGAGAAGGAGATGGTTTGGACTAAACAGATATTATATGAAATGTTTGCTATCCTCTCTGCCCAATGATTGACTAGAGCAGAAAATAAATTCTGTCATGAAAATAATATGGCAGTTGAAATAATTGGTTTCAATTCTTCACTCCCTGGATTAAAGTTGAACCTGCTGCCATGGCGGTTAGGACATTTGGTAAACTTCTTCACCTCTTGACTGGGAGCCTATCCCATTCGCTTTGTTAATGGGCTGTCAGCTGACAAACAGCAGAGTGTTGACAAATGGGTGTACCTCTGGTTTTGCTGGTATCTCATTTTGGCAATCTTGCAAGAGAAGATCATGCCGCAGGTATTTGTTACCCCACTAGCCTGGGTCTTAGTATGATACACATGGAAGAAACCTAACTGAATGTGTGGGCTGACCAGTCCACTGTCTGAAACCTACAGCCATGTTCAGTCTAGATCTGCAGAAACACAGCTAAAACACAGACTCACGAGCATAATAATTAACATGAGTTAGTGTAAGTCAGAGTTTGAGGGTGGTTTGTTATCCAGCATTATCATGGCAGTAACTGACTGATACATACAACAAATACACATTTTGAATAGTAGATTACTAGTAAGATACAGGGGCAATCATAATGGTAACAGGGGATGTTATGAATCTCTATTTATTATGGCAACCATTCTAATCCAGAATCTCCTTTTTCCTCTCATTTTCTGCACTCAACATGAATTGTTGGCTTCTCTGAACTATGCAGGTGTGCTTGCTTCCTGGCATTAGTGGCTACCAATATCAACTTTAAAAGGCTTGTTTTGTGAAATTGGAAGGAAGGAGAAGGTAGGTTGGTTGAGGCAAACATTTGAAAACTCAAGATTGATGATTTTCCTCATTGTGTAAGAGTACCTGTGAAATCTGAATAAATTTGGGAAGTAGGCAAGTGATCAGGAAGTCTGAAGTCCATATTCTTAGGGATGCCTAGGAAAATTAACAGATCATCAGAAAACTTCAAAGCCCTTGCCTTTATTTGACTCTTACGACAATGTGTATCAGCTAGCTATTTCTTGGTAACAAACTACCTCAAACTCAGTGGGCTAAAACAGAAGCATTTGTTAATGCTCCTGAGGCTTCAAATGAACCTGATGGTCCTTCAGGTCTTGGTAGGGCTCACTTGTGAGATTTCTGTCAGCTCTGGGTTTGGCAGGAAGCTTTGTTCTGCTTGGGGGTGGAATTACCACAGACTGAAGTGGGATAAATTCAGCTGCATGATTCCACACCCTGGACTTCTTCCCATGGCCACCAGACAGTGTATCACATGAGCAGACAGAAGAGTGCAAAGGCTCTGGAAGTCTCTATGCAAAATAGTTGTTCCACCATTCCCCTGGTATTCCATCAGCATAGGGACTCATGAGGTCAGCTGTGATTCAAGAGGAGGAGCAGCAGACTCCATCAAGTTCACGGTGCAAATGGTAGGGCTATGATCAGTGAAGGATCATGGTCCTATGGAATCTACCTCAGTCTCAGGACTGTGGTTGACCTGCCTATTACACAGTTATTTCAAGACAGTACTATGGTCAGCAGAGGATGGGTTCCAAAGCCCTCGGTGGATACCAAAATCCAGGGTGCTCCACTTCTTTGTGAAAAATAGTATTGTATTTGCAGGTAATTGGCACATTTTCCATGTACTTTAAATCATCTCCAGATTACTTATATCAAACACAAAGTAAGTGCTATGTAAGTAGTCATTGCACTACAGTACTTAGCAAATAAAGATAAGAAAAAAAGTCAGTACATGTTCAATATAGACACTGTTTTTCCTCTAATATCTCAATATATAGTTGGTTTTGAACTTGTAGATACAGGGAGTCAACTAAACATATTTAATTTATTGAAAACAAGCAATGCTTTATTAAGAAACTAATTATATATATATATATATATATATATATATATATATATATATATATATATAGTAAAAATATATGTGTATACATGTATTTTTTGGTTCCAGGGGTGCTTTACCACTGAGCCATATCCCCAGCCTATCTATCTATATATCTATCTATATCTATATATCTATATCTATATATCCATATATCTATCTATGAAAGAACGATCAAGGCTTGCCATTGGAGAAAATGCCCATTTATTGAGGAACAGTTCTGCATATTTATAGAGCCGGGGGTGATTTGACAGTTGGCATGGGGTGCTTTTTTATTGGTGGGTAAGGATCAGGTGAGCCAGCAGGGCTAGTCTGATTGGTGGGTAAGGATCAGGTGAGCCAGCAGGGCTAGTCTGATTGGTGGGTAAGGATCATGTGAGCCAGCAGGGCTCACCATTGGATGGCTCTTCTTGGGGATGGGGAAGTTAGTCTTTGGAGCCATGGTGATTCCCAACATATCTATATCTATATCTATATCTATACCTATCTCTCTCTCTATATATATATATGGAGAGAGAGAGAGACAAGTTCTCACTGAGTTGCTTAGGACCTCGCTAAGTTGCTGAGGCTGGCTTTGAACTCACCATCCTCCTGCCTCAATCTCCTGAGCTTATGGGTTACAGACGTGCACCACCACACCTGGCAAGAAACTATATTTTTATTAATAGTGTAAAGAAAAAACAAAGAAAAGAAAGGAAGAAACAACACTGTAACAAAGATTTAGGTTCTAGAGGTCATTGCTTTCCTCTTAATGAAAAGCGAACCAAAATTTTTAAATTGGAAACTATTTTTGTTCTTAGGAAACTCTTAGGAAATGCAGAAAAATAAATCCAATAGTGTCTTTATTGTCAGTTTGGAGAGTCGTCAGTTTGTTCTCATGGTTTCAAAAGACTTTCAGAGAAAAGAACATATTTCCTCCTTAATCTGTTTGTCATTGAGAGCTTTAGCCGGTTCAGTGTGTCCCTG